>NC_058371.1:190814396-191141396 GCF_018350175.1 Felis catus | reverse complement strand
AAAATATTGTAAGAAAAATGTGCGTAAGAGCATCAAAATTCCCCTACATAGAGAATTCATAAGAAAATGTTGCATGAAGTAAATGAAAATTATAATCCATCATTTCAATCTGAATAAAAAAGCATTACTATAGCAATTTCAGCTTTGCATTAATACCATGGAAATATAAGACATCAGGAAAGAGCTGAGCAGTCAACAGAAGGTATCAGTAAGACTGCTGGAGAATTTGAAGCAGGAAGTGGTAGATTTCAGGAAAGAGAAGAAAAAGAAAAACAATAATTTAGCAGTGAAGACTAAATTACAAGGAGTGCAACAGGGAACAGACATCTGAGGAAGCACAATAAAGGACATAAAGAAAGAGAAAAACAAGCAGATGAAACAAAGAGATGCAACGATGAATGAGGAAAGATGGAGATAGAATAAAGACAAAGGAAATTCAATTTTTGCATAGTTGGAGCTTTCAAAGGGAAAACCCCAAAACAATATAATCTAACAATTATATAAAAATACATTTTATGAATGCTGCCCTGGAAAAAAAAAGAAGAAAATTTGAAAGGCAATCCTAGACTGAGTGGCTTAAACAACAAACATTTATTTCTTACAGTTGTGGAGGCTGGGAAGTCCAAGTTAAGGTTGGTGGCAGATGTGGTGTCTGGGAGGGCTCTCTTCCTGGTTTACAGATGGCTGTCTTCTCATTGTATCCTTACATTGTGGAGAGCAGGGAGACCTCTCTGGGGTCTCTTTTATAAAGGCACTAATCCCATTCATGAGAGTTCTACTCTCTTGACCTAATTACTTCCCAAACACCCACTTCCTTATATTACTGTGCTGAAGCTTAAGAATCCCAACATATGAATTTTGCATGGACACAAACAGTAAATGTATAAAAGGATGTATCATGTTCCATGAAAAAATGACCCAGAGTGGCCAAAGCCAAGATGGCAGAGTGGGCTGTAAATATAAAGGAAAGAATTTAGTGGGCAGGCCGTTTAAAAGATTATGTCACTGAGAAGAAAATCGGGCAGTTATCAGATTTCTCTGAATTTCAGCACTGAATTTCAGATGAGAGTAGAGCAGCACCTACAAGTTACCCAGGGGAAAAAGACCAACCGACATGGTCTTTCCCATATATAGTTTTGAATATGCAAAAGTTCAGGGTGTATTGTTCATATAGCTCTTCTTAAGATAATTTACTGTAGAACTTCAGTCTGCTAAGAGGTAAAATAAATAATGAACATTGAACACATTTAATTACGTTCTAGGACAAAACCATAGGTAAGGTAAGGGTGTCAGTGTGGCATGTTAATATTGTATGTTCTGACAATGTAAAAATGTAGTTACAGAAATGTTTGAGAAGAGGCCTGAGACTACTGTCTCTTAAAAGGCCCACTTGAAAGGTTGGTTGGTGGCTGGCATCTGGGAACTTGAATTTCACAAGGGTTCCCACCATTCAGAACTGATAAAGAGTAGCTAACTGTGTTTAAATTGTTCATGCAAACATGGTTTATGCTAAACTTCTGCTTTCCTTCTGAGAGGCTAGAATTTTGGTAGGTGCTGAACAGAGGGTGCCTGTATGATCAGCCCCCTGCGAAAATCTCGGGCACTGTCTTTAGTGAGCTTTTCTGCTAGACAGCATTTAACATGTGACATCACAACTTGTGGCTGGAGAAATTATGCACATCCTATGTGAATCCAGTGGGAGAGGATTTTTCTTGCAAGCTTGTGCCTGGTGTTCTCCAGTCATTGACCCCTGTGCCTTTTCTCTTTGCTGATTTTGTTTGTATTCTTCACTATAATAAATCGTAGCTTCAGAACAACTATGTGCTGTGTCCTGTGAGTTTGCCTAGTGAATAATTGAACCTGGGGGTGGTATTGGGGACTCCCAACACTGACTAAAGGTAACCATTGGAACAAAATACAAACCTTCCAAAATATCAGAAGTATAAAAAGAAAATAGAAGAGGGAGCTTCTTCTATCCACCTTTCTACCTATAACATGACAGAACTGAAACCCAAATTGTTGTAAGTTAGTAATTGTAAATGAGCTTCACTTATCTATTAAAAGAAAAAAGATCTTCAGATGGGATCATTAAACAAAACCTAATTTTGTGCTGAGTCCAAAAGATACATTTAAAGTAGTTCAGAAACGTTAAAAATAAAAGTATGAACAAATTTATACAGACAAATGAAAAAAAAGCAAGTGAGGATTGCAGTCTAAAATCTATGACATCAAAATGTTTAGTCCCAGAGTCATTAAATGAGATAAAAATTCAATTAACAATGAAAATAAAACAGTTCTATAATGTTGAAAGATAAAATTCACAATGAAGATGCAGTTGTCATAATTATCTTTGTGGGAAATTACACAACAACTTCATGAAGTAGAAAATAGAAGCAATTAATAAAAAGTAGACAAAAAATGTAGTAGCTTTCATTCACCTCTCTAGAGTAAGATCAAGAGGACAAAAATAAGTATGTAGATAACTTATACAATATAATCAGTAAAGTAGTTCTGGTGTGATACATATCAAACTCTGTACCCTGATAATAGAGAATATATTCTTTTTAAATGCTTTTGAAACTGTCATAAAATTGTGTATTTATTAGACAATAATTCCAAAATGAAGGGAAAAGTGAGACAACATTATTACAATGTAGTAAAACTATAAATTAATGGCAAAAGCACAAATGCAAAAGCTTTTCACCCTGGAAAAAATGTTTTTAAAGCTGTATTAAAAGACTTGAAGAAAAAGGAAAGATGAGCAGAAAATATAGACTATTTTGACAAAGATTGGTGAAAATACTGCATTTGTGAGTCCTAGGTATAAACCATGCTTGAACAAAAATGTATAGCCTTATTATTTATAGCAGTAAAAAGAAACCATAAAAATATGAAGCAAGAGATAGAAAAAGAGCAGCCAAGTAAACCAAAGGAAAGTCCAAGGAAAGAAAGGGTTGATGAAGATGAAAGCAGAATGGAAGAAGTTAAAGATAAAATTAAAAAAATAAAATAAAAATTTGGTGATTTGAAAAAAAAGTTGATTAAATAGATAAGAGGAAGAAAGTACATATATGCAAGAGAAATAAATAAGGAAAAACAAAGCAAAAGGAAACAAAACATTATAGAAAGTTATTTTGTGCAATATTTTGTACAATATTTTGTGCAAATATGAAAATAAATTTAAACTCTAATGAAATAGTTGGCTGAGAAAATATAATTTAGACACATGGCATATGTCACATATGACAAAACTGACCCAGAAGAGAAAGAAAATCCCAGCAGACCAACTTCCATAGGAAAAAAAGTAGAGAAATAGAGAAGTCCTGGCTTCCCATCCACTGCCTCTGATCCTTCTAAATGTTCTCTGACACTGGGGCTGGGGCTTGGCACACTGTTCCACTGGTTCCTTGGCCCGCTGCCTTCTGCTGGCTGGAGCACTGAGAAAGTGGGACAGTAATCTAGACTGGGCTTTCTTCTAGTTTGTTGCTGTTTCTGTTTGTCATCTAGCAGGGGTGGATAGTTCCATCTTCCTGCTTCAACTGGATCTCCAGAATGGAATCTGCCAGTGGGATCTTCATTGTGCCCCTGAGGTCTGAGCCCTATGGGCTTTGTCCCTCCTCCCAGTCCCTCAGTTGTTGTAACTCCAGAGCTCTCCCCTTTGTTGCTCCATCCGAAGAGTGGGTTATCTCTTCTGCAGTTATCTCCTGCTGTACCTCTGTTTCCTTTTAGCTCCTTCAGCTTTTGAAAACCTGTGCAATCCATTCCTTACATTAAATTCCATCTGTTGATGGACAGTGTGTTTGCTGCCTCCTGACTTAGCCTCTCTATGCTTCAGTTTCCTTAGATGTAAAACGGAGTTGACAATGATGTAATAATGATAATAATGATAATACAAACACTTCATTAGGTTGTCGTGAAGGTTGAGTTTAATGTATGTAATAACAGGTCTGGTGAAGAGGAACCCCTATTTAAATCATTGCTGCTATCAAAAAGATTTACTCACCTCCCTCCACAAAAACAAAGCACTTGGCTTAGATGGATTTATTGGAAACTTTTATGAAAACTTTAAAGTGCAGGTACTTCCATTGTAACTTTATTCTAGAGCACAGAAGAAAGCTTCCAAATCAATTCTTGTGATACAAGTATAACACTGATAACAAAGAAAAGTTTAAGAAAAATTTTACAAAAAGGAATAAAACTATCTCACTTTACAGTGAAAGATGAAAAATCCTAAATAAGGCATTAGCAAAGAAATTTGGTAGTACATTAAAGAATGATACATAATAGATATTTGTATTTATTACAGAAGTAAGAAAGGCTTAATAGGAAATCTAGTAACATAATTCATTGTATTAATAGCTTTAATTGGTGTAGTTTAATGTTGGAGGCCCCAGGGCCTCTCTCCTCTCTACCTGCATTCACTCCTGGGTGATCCCAAGTTCTCTTGATTTATATGCTATCCATCAGCTGTTTTTGTGTGGCCCTCAAGTTAAGAATGGTTTTTCATTTTTTAAAAGATTGTACAAAACCAACCACCCATACAAACAACTCAAAAAGACGAGATAGTGACTCACAAAGCCTAAAATGCTTACTTCTCAGATTTTTTTTCAAGAAAAGATTGTATTGCCCCTCAGATACAATATAATGGCGTTTGTTATGGTATGACTTTTAAAAACATTTTCATTTAAGTACAATACACATCCAGAAAAGAGCACACGCCCTAAGTGTACTACTCCACGAATTTCATAAACTGATCATACCTGTTTAACCAGCACCCAGATCAAGAAACAGAGTATTACTTGGTCCCTGGAAACCATCTTGTAACGGAGTGGCTTGGCTTTTGTTCTTAAGAATGCATACCCTCATTTTCACTCCAGTGCAATCTTGAGAGTACAGTTTTTAAATTTGCCTCTCATATTCTTTCTTACTTCTTCCACACTTATTAATTTCTATCCCACCAGGAAGGAAAATATCTTAACTTTATCATTATCTTGTCCTATTTCTTTTTAGCAACTTGAAAATTTTAACAGAAGAGAGAATTGAAAACTCCATCAAGCCAACCAATGTGAAACGAACACAACAGCATCGTGTAGGACGCAGTACATTTTTTTCCCTCTAAATGGGCAGAACATAATGCTGAGAAATAGTACTTCACTTGAAATAGATTAGAGAGAATGATGCTTTGTGTCTTCAAGGTAGCATATACACCGTCTAATGCCAAAGTTGCTATGGAGACTGTTGAATGATAGAAAAAAACAGTTGCATAAAATTTGTATAATTCATTATTTCTGAGAGTTTTCAGCTCTAAGTTTACAATACATATAACTTCTTACCCAATGGCACATTTATCTATTAGGTAAACATTTTTTTTTTTTGTCTGTGTGTGCTGAAATTATTCTTCTATTGATTGAATTGGTCTGAAAAGCCTGCCAGAAGTGTCAAAACTCTATTGTGAAGGCCTAAAATTATTAACTATATTTGTTTTTTTTTTGGATAAAGAAAAGTGTACCCACATACACACTTGCTTAAAGAATCAATAAAGTCTCACGAATAGTTTAATTATATAAAGGGATTGTTCAGCCCTTTAGAAATTTAACAGTGATAAATGACCTCTAGGAAAACAAGAAGACTAATAATTTAGAAATCATTATGCTATTATAAATATTAAGGTTGGAGTTCAGAGTGGATCTGAACCCAGCGTAGAAGAGATGGTGGGAATTGTAGGGCACACATGCTTTCACTGTTCTTTATCAAAGAAAGAGAAACATGAATTCATTAATTAAGCCATCATTCATTAAAAGCCTTCTTTGTTTTCAGCATTCTTTCAGGCACTGGGGATACGCCAGAAAACAAGACTGTGGGAGCAAAATTCCTGTTCTCATGAGGCTTATGTTCTAGCAATTGTAGACAGATGATAAAAACATTAGCTAGTGTGATAAGTGTTACAGTGAGAATCAGATACAGAGGCTATTTATTTTACCAGTGGATGGTCAAGGAACTTCTCATCAGGAGATTACATTTGATCTGAATCCTAAATGGAAAGGAGACAGGTGGGGGAAGAATTGGGAAAACAACACTCAAGCAGAGGAAAAGCTGAGGCGAAGCCTCTCGAATATGGATGAGTTTATTTCTCTCTCCCAAGAACCATAAGCTGCTTTTAGTACCTAGTGGCCACATCCAAGTGAAATTCAGAGATCACTGTGTTGTTTGACATTTGGAATTTGACATTAAAAGGAAAGAGAAGTTTGCCCTTTTTGTTGACTACCTCTTGCAGCCCTGGCCTTAATACTTCAAAGTGATCTTGTCTTGCTGTCAGACAGAAACAGAAGATTCAGTGTTCTAGCTCAGCAGGCTCTCTTTTCCTCACACATCATTTCCTTTTTCTTTCCTTTCCCTTCTTCTTGCCTGCTTGTCTTCCCTTCATTATGTCCTCCCTTTCTCCCAACTCCTCCCTCTGCCTTCCTTCCTTCATTCCACAATCATCTGTGAAATGCCCAGGGTGTGTGTACGTGACAAAGGCACAATAAAAGAAGTTTCATGGGAACAGATTCATCAGTTGGAGTTCACCAAGAACAGGTGGTCCCCATCCAAGAAATTCAAACGCACAGCTTGCTTCAGCCTTGGCTGATTTTCTGAGGCAGAATTTGAAAGTTCCAGATTCCCAAATTTCAAAACACAATAACCTCTTCTGTTTGTTTCACTTATTATAGCAAATGTCTCTCATTTGTGATCAACATTTTTGGCATGTGCGTTTTGAGGTGGGAGTGTGGGGGAAAGTGTTATGCCAACAGTCAGGGGGAAAGGAAACTTTGTTCTCTATGCATGAAAATAATGACTAATTCCTTTACATCAGGGTTGGCCTTTGGGATATTGATTTCGAAAATTTAACTCATTTGTGGGGTGGGGGAAAAGCAGACAGACATGCAAACGAAGCCATAAAAAAGTACAAAGTAGACTATGTGCTTAGGATGAACATTAAGACCTATCATAGCATATAACATGTCTAGAGAGGAATATATTTCAGATCATTTTTATAAATGGCTTGGGAAGAATTTCTTTTTTATTTTACCTACTTTGGACTTCAGAATTTTACAATTGTTAATGGAGTCAAAATCATTTGGATATTATTACTTATTTCTGTATTATTATTATTCTTCTTATTATTATTTTAGAGAGAGAAAGCATAAGTGGGGGAGAGAGGCAGAGAAAAGAGAGAGAGAATCTTAAGCAGCCTCCATGCCCAGTGTGGAGCCCGGCATGGGGCTTGATCCCACAACCCTGGGAACATGACCTAAGCCAAAATCAGGAGTCAGATGCTCAGCTTACTAAGCAACCCGGGCACTTCTATTGTTTTAATTAAAACTATCTGAAGAGTTTAACTAGAAACTTTATGAAATAATTAGCAGGTTACTAGTGAATTCACACTAGCAAATGAGAACTATGTACAGCTTATTTCATATATATAAAACTTAACCATAATTACATTTTAGTTCATTATAAATGATAACTGGATATGAACTTCCTATCTCTTCTAAGAACTAGCACAACCCTTAGCCCTGCATTGTCAAAGGAAAGTACCTTGTGCTGGGCTATGATTCTTTCTTCCCTCCCTTTAGTCTCTGTTGACCCACATCCCGCACCTGTTGGTCATGGAAACACTACTTCATTGTATGTGGTGGGTAATGTTATGTGTCAGTTTGACTGGGCTAAGTGATGCTTAGATAGCTGGTAAAGCATTATTTCTGAGTGTGTCTCTGAGACTGTTTCCAAAAGAGATTATTAGCATTTGATACAGAAGACAGTAAAGAAGATTCACCCTCACGAAAATGGGTGGGTATTATCCAACCTGTTGGGGGCCTGAGTAGAACAGGAATGTAGAGGAAGGGTGAATTGTCTCTCTCTTCTTGAGCTGGGATGTTCATATTCTGCCCTCAGACAACAGAACTCCTGGTCCTTGGTCCTTGGGACTGCAGGATTTACACCAGGTTCTTTTCAGGCTTGGACTGAATTATACCACTGGCTCTCCCACTTCTCTAGCTTGCAGACAGCAGATTGTGTTAACCACGGGTGCCAGTTCCTGTAATAAATATATATACACACACACCCTGTTGGTTCTGTTTCTCTAAAGAACCCTAAGACAGTGTATTAAGTTAAGATCAATTTGGAGACTTCTCAATCTCGGCTTCCTCAATTGTTTGATGTTAAATTCTACTATGGTCTGAATGTGTGTGTCCGCCCGGCCCCCTGCCAAAATCTATATTTTGAAATTCTAATGTCCAAGGTGATTGTATTAGGAGGTAGGGCCTTTGGGAGATGATTAGGTCATGAGGGTGGAGCCCTCATGAATGGGATAAATGCCCTTATACAAGTGACCTCAGAGAGCTCTCTCACCTTTCTGCCATGTGAGGATATAATGAGAAGTCTAACACAAGGAAGAGGATTGTCACCAGTACCTGACCATGTTGGCTCCTTAATCTTGGACTGCCAGCCTCCATGACTGTGAGAAATAAATTTCTGTTGTTTGTAAGCCACCTAGTCTATGGCACTTTGTTATAGCAGCCTGAATGGACTAAGATACCTCTTTGTGGTCACTCCTTTCTAAATTTGTTTCCAGCCTAACTCCTCCTGACTTGTATATCCAGCTGATATCTCTATTTAAATGTCTAGTAGTCTTGCAAGGTATCAAATCCAAAATGGAATTGTTAATTCTATCCCTTGCTTTCTATGTCTTAGGAGTCTGTTCTTCTACTTATATACAGTGAAAGCACTTGGAGGTCATTCTTGACTCCTCCCTTTTCTCATAACTCACATTCAATCCCTTAGCACATCCTGGATGCTTGTTGTAGGTCTTAATGCACTTAAAGAAGCCCTTTTCATCTTTTCACTGCACGAGGTTACAGTGGGAAGATGGCCGTCTATGAACATGCCAGCGCCATGTCTTGGACTTCCTGGCTTCTAGAAATGTGAGAAATTAATCTTACTTATAAGGCACTCAGTATCTGGATATTTTGTTATAGCAGTCTGAATGGACTAAGATAATTTCTAATCACAGTTTTGTTGCTTTTCTTCAATGTTCTTTCAAAGCACTGGCTGCTCAGGGCTGCTGTTGTATGGCTATGGGTTCTCAGCAGCATCACTCTTCTCTCCACCAGCTCTCTCCAGACTTGAGCACTGGGGGAAGTTTAATCATTCCTGGCCTGTGTGTGTGTGTGTGTGTGTGTGTGTGTGTGAGAGAGAGAGAAAGAGAGAGAGAGAGAGAGAGAGAGAGAGAGAGAGAGAGAGAATGGATCAGAACCAATTAACAGTTTCTCTTTTGATGACTGTCTCTGGACCCTGTTGTCCTTTCTGATGCTACTACAAACACCTGTCTGACTCTCAGAACCTATAAGCTCTGACCTCTGCCTGCCTGCCTACCTACCTACCCACCTACCCACCTACCCACCTACCCACCTACCCACCTACCCACCTACCTCTGTTCTCCTGTTCCCCATGCTCTAGGTACACTGGACTTTTCTTAGTTCCTGGATCAACCACATTCTTTCCTGTCTCAGGACTGTCTTACATGCTGTTCCTTTTTCCTGAAAAGCCTTTTTTTTTCTGTGATCAGCCCTTTTTCCTGTCAGAGTACCTTCTCCCTGCTTATGCTGGCTGATTCCTACTCATTCCTCAGATCTCTGTTAAAGGCCTCTACCCCAGACATGATGTCTCTTGACCCTGTAGTCCACAGTGGACTTGCTTATAGTATATTCTCTGCATTTGTTAGGATGATGTTAACTAATTTAACTTTCACATTTCAATGGTTTTACTCAAAGTTTCTTACTATATAGTTTCCTAGAGCTCATGTAGCAAAGTACCAAAAGTACTTAAAACAGTAAACATTTATTGTCTTAAATTTCTGGAGGCTAGAAATCTGAAGTCAAGGTGTCAGCTATTGTCTCTGATTGCTGTAAGGAAGAATCCTTCTTTGTGTTTTGCAACCTTCAGTATTTGCCAGTAATCCCTGGTGTTCCTTGACTTGTAGGTGCATCACTCCAGTTACATGGCCATTTTTTCCCCATGTATGTCTTCACATTGTCTTCTCTATGTCTGTCTCTGTGTCCAAATTTCTCATTTAAAAAACAAAACAAAACAATGTTTAGCAAGAGAGAAAGAAAGCAGGGGAGAGG
This sequence comes from Felis catus, assembly GCF_018350175.1. Taxonomy (NCBI): domain Eukaryota; kingdom Metazoa; phylum Chordata; class Mammalia; order Carnivora; family Felidae; genus Felis; species Felis catus. The sequence continues at coordinate 191,131,230 of NC_058371.1, read as the reverse complement.
CAGAGAGAGAGAGAGAGGAGAGAGAATCCCAAGCAGCCTCTGCGCTATCAGCTCAGAGCCCAATGCAGGGTTGATACCATGAACTGCCAGATCATGACCTGAGCTGAAACTGAGAGTTGGACGCTCAACCACTCAGGTGCCCCCAAATTTCTGCTTTTTTAGAAGGACACCAGTCATATTGGATTAGGGCTGAGTCTAAGACTTCATTTTAAGTTGATTACCTTTGTAAAGACTTATTTCCAAGTGAGGCCACATTCTGAGGTACTGGGAGTTAACAACTTCAGCATAATTCAACCCATAATACTTATATAATACAGGTGTTTTGGGCCAGGAGGCAGCCTTCCTACTCACAGTGATTTAGGAACTGGACCCCTCCCACTGTATGGCTTTGCTGTCCCTCAGACTTTGGTATCATTTGCATGCAGCTGGTGGTGAAAGAAGGAAGGGAGAGTGTGGAGAAGGCACAATACCTCATTCCCATGTTGGCCTAGAGGTGGCACACACCCCTCTTTTCACACACTAATGGGGAAGGCTTGTTTGAAGGCCTCACCTAGATGCAAGGGGAGAATGGAAAATATAGTCTGCTGGGTATGGCTTCTTAAGCCATCTATGGTAAAGAGCTATTATTTCTATTTACAATCTGTCACAGACCAATAATTTTATAAAATATAATTAAAATGTATTATATTTAAAAATGTATTAAAACATACAAAAACACAAGATATATTTATTATTATTAAAACTTAGCAGATACAAAATTACGAAAATTTATGTTTCTAAGTTTTTATAATTTATAAGTTTTAGATAAATGATAGGTTTTTAAATTCTCCATTTCTGTACTCAGTCTCATCGTGGCCACTAACATAGTTTGCAGATGGGCACCAGTTCATGGTCATAGTTTGAGTAGCACTGCCTGACACTGTGGAAGGGAGTTAGTTGGTTTAGACAGCTTGGGCTACTGTTACAAAAATGTCACAGACTGAGGGGTTTAAACAACAGACATTTATTTCTCATAGTTCTGGAGGCTAAGAGGTCCAAGATAAAGATGCTGGCAAGTTTGGCTTGGTGAGGGCCTTCTTCCTGGCATGCAGACAGCTACCTTCTCACTGTATCCTCATATGGAAGAGAAAGTGAGTTCTGGTCCTTGCCTCTTCTTATGAGGATGCTAATCCCGTCATGGGGGCTCTACTCTCATGATCTCATCTAAACCTAATTACTGCCCAAAGCCTCCACTTCCTAATACCATCACACTGGGGATTAGGGCTTCAATATGATTTTTGGGGGGACACAGGAGCATAATATTTGTTGCATAGGTAACTGTCTCTGCCTCACTCTGATAGCCTTACCTTTGCCTTCACACTTTGTTATCATTGTTTGCTTGCATTTGTCTTTCCTGCATGCCCCCTGGAGTCTAAGCTCTGTGAGGGCAGAGACCAAATTTGTCTTGTTTATGGCTATGTCAGCACTCAGTTGAGTGCTTGGCATAAAGTTGGAGTTTAATAGTTGTCAAAATTCTATTTCTGGTGTGCACCTGGAATAATCAATAAGAAAATATGTTTACCTAAAATTTGTGACATTAATTCATTTAGCAGATGCTCTGTTATTTTTTTCTGCCTTTTAAATATTTTCCTTTTGCCTTGTTTATCAAACACTTATGTTCTAAATCTGTATAGTGCAGAAAAGAATGATGTCCTTGGAACAGTGGACACAGTGAAGTGACAAGCAGGTGGTCAGGCTGAGAAGCTGGCTGGGTTAGGGCAAGAAGAGTGGCAATAGTTGTCAGAACTCCGACTGCACATAGGAAGAATAATTTTATAAGCAAGATAAGAATATTTTGCTTAAGAAGTACATGTTGAGAAATAAAGTGAAGGCCCAGCTAGTGGCCATAACCAATGAGAACTCTTGTAGGAAGACAGAGAAAGAAAAATTATAGGTAATAGATGCTGAAAACATGTAGCCATGGAGAACAGAATGTTGCTGAGTTCTGTAAAGGATAAATTTAGTGAGTATTCTAAATGCCAAATTCAGAAGTGGCCCCATTAGTCAAGCAAGAATCTAATAAAAGACTTGAGCAGAATTATTTGCAACATATTTCTCCAGTGGTTGGAAATATTATTGTTCTTTTGAAGGGAACTTGGGAGGACTTTTTCCTAATTTTGTATCTCAGACTCTTTAAGAGTCTGGCTGCCACATACAGAAAGGAATGTATGCTTAAGGTGTATACGTTGCATGAAAATGGCTAACACTTATTGAGAGGTTACTTCTGTCAGGTACTGAACTATGTACTTTATATGTATTGTTCATTTTACTCCTACAACAGCTCTACAAGGTAGATTCTATTGTTTTCTCCATTCTATAGGCAAGAGAACTGAATTGGTAAAAAGTTGAGTGCTTTGCCAAAGTCTCAGAGCTTTTAAGTGAGGAATATATACCCAGTTGTTAATAACTTATTTTAATTCCAAATTCAGTCATCCAAAAATCCATCTTTTCCCCAAGGGTAAATCACCATAAATCCCTTTTAGTTTCAGAAAAAATGACGTTTTCTGTGAGCATATTTTTTTCTTACTGAAATTCTGTATTATGCTATGTGATGTTATGTTGTGTTATACCATATTATGGTATTAATTTGGGGTGACAAAGATTTTGTTAACTGATAACTGTATGAATATGGTATCATACCGAATCTTCAAAGCTAATATAATTCAGAGTCCGAGGAACAAGGGAATGTAGGGGGATTTAGGTTAACATTACCCAGGATTTTGCAGGCAACCCACTGCTTTCATTTATTTCCCTCATGAGAAACTCTTGAGCTACAGAGAAAAATGTTAAACTCCAGTGACAATAAACTAGCAAAATGATATGTTAAAAGAATGTTTATTGACGGTGCCATTCTGATGGAACAACAGTTATTGCTGCAGGAAAGAAGAGAGATGGCAACTCTCAGTGACTCAGTTTCTTTCCAGCATTTAAAATATCTTTTAAACCTGTGTGTTTCTGTTGTGTATTTTTTGTTTCCTGTTTAGCAGTCTCAGTGATTTAGTGTAGCATGGCCTTCCTTTCCTCTTCTAAAGTGACAATCAGCTGAGGTTGTGTGTTCCTTCCCTTCCTTTCCTCTGTATCCTCTGATTTGTGACAAATGCGTGACCCGTTCACTTGGCAGGCATCCTAGGAAGGGAGCCTGGAAGGTACCTTGCATGGCCCATTGTCTGGAATACAGTAAACCATGATACAATGCTGTGTACTCTCAAAGTAGTAAGTATCACATGCTCTGGACTCACAGATGAGGTAATTAATTTTATTCACATGGATGAGGAGGGGGAAAAATTTACACTGGGTTTCTGAATGCACCATACTCACAGCTCTATGAAGGCAAAGCTTAAAGGTATTTGTTTACTACTGTATGGCCCAGAGCTTGTGACCATTACTGAAATATAACAAGCACTAAATAATATGTTTGTTGAATGAATGTATACAAGGATGAATGACTGAGAAACCATTGTGGCATAGTGGAAAAATGTAAGGACTGTGGACTTGAAAATTCTAGGTTTGTTTCCTCCCCGAGAGTACTCCTCACCACCTGTGTGGTCTTGATAGAATCATCTCACCTGAGTGTTAGCTTACTTCACTGTGAAAATGGAGAAAGTAAAGCAGATGCTTAAATACTGTTGTGAATGTCTAGTGAAGTAAAATGTGTCCAAATACAAAAAAATTTATGCCATTAGTACATTTTAGGTTTTTTTTAATAATGAATTTATAAGGATTTATTTAATAGTATGCCTTTAAACATCCTCCATTTTTACAGTGGCTCTTTCAAACTTGTGTTTGGGTTAATTTCCAGTTACCATTATAAGAAATCTTGAAAGCAGAAACAAACTTAGTCTCTATCCATTGTTATATAATAAATAGTGATATAAAAATATTAAAATATTAAAAATATATAATATTTCTTATAAGGACAAGATAGGTTTCCTTTTTGGCTCTACATAGGCAATTTAAATACATCTAAAAATGTGTAGTTATTTTCTAAATACAAATCTTGATATTTTTTCCCTACATAAGTTTACTGTATTTATTTGAAAGCATATGTTCATTGAATATGGTATTATAATTTCTGAAACTAGACTTTCAGAGACCCAAAGAGCTGTCACAAGCTTTTCAGTATTTCCCATGTTTCAGTATTTTCCACGTTTCCATGTTTCCACTAGGTTTTCCATGAACCTAGTGTTCATGAATTCTCTTTTTTTCTTTTATAAACCCTAAGACCAAGCATTGGGTTTTGTAGCACTGTTAATAAAACACAATTTGACAAACAAAGTTAAGGAAAAGGAGTTCCATTCCTTACTATCATTCCTAAAACATATTAAGACATTTCGAACATACAGTCCAATAGGCCCCCAAGATTTCCACTCTTTTTTGTGTTATCTCTTCCCCTTGAATGTGAAGGAGACCTATGAAGGATATCATTCCCCTGATTAGGATACAAAGTTGACTTTGAGTTAATCAAAGAGAAATTTCCTGGATGGGCCTGACCTAACCAGGCGAACTTTTACAAGAAGTAGAAGTGGTGGCCTGGAAGAAAGCAAATTTACTCATGTTGTGAATGGACTATGAGACATGAGGCAAGGAACTGTGGGCAACCTCTAGGCACTGAGAGTGATCCCCAGCCACTGACAGTCAGCAAGAAAGTGAGGACTTTTTCAGCTCTACAACCAAGTTTGTGGTAGTTATTATGCATTAATAGAAAAACTAATAATACAGGGGTTTTCTTTGTACATTCATTAGAATTCCCTTTCCTTTTCTATGCTCTTCTCTCATCTCCATAGGCTCACTCAACTCATTCTTCAGTTCTCTAAAAATGTCTTCCTATTAATCAGGTCCAGCCTGATTAGCTTTATTATGCTTTCTTCCCTTCCAACACCTATTCAGCATTTTATTAGGAAGACCAGCTTAGCTTTCCTTTCAGTGGGAAAAAAAACCCCTTTCCTCTCTAGAAGTGAGGAGGAGGGCGTGGCAGGCAATTTCAGGAAACTCTTGCACCTGAAGAGAGAGTGGGGGAGTCTGTGAATGTGCCTCTGTTACAGTTTTTGTGCCTACGTGCACACACCTAGTCAGACATACCCGTGCATGATGAGGCTTAACCATTTGCTTTAGACTCTTGAGAGAAAACAGAGCCTGTTGAGCCCACCAGGTTTTTCCTCCTACACTTAAGAATGGCTTTAGTAGGTAGAGAGAGAGTGAACATGGGGTTCTGCCTTTATTGGGATCAAGCATGGAGGGCCTATGGTTTCATGGGTTCACTCCTTATTGGTAAATTTAAAACATAAGAGCAGGAATTAAAGCACAGGAAGGGAAACACAGGGTCACTTAAGTAGTTGGTTATCTAATTCACGCAGGGCCTTCTAAAAGGGGAACTTCATGGGTGAGGTGGCCTGGTTCTTTATCTAGTTGTGTAGCTGGCAACTTATTTATTAGAGACGGGTGTCTTTGGAAGGGTGACTTGACAGTGAGAACTTAATGTCAGGTGTTCACATTGCAGTCACAAAAGCTAATTGTTGGGCATTTACATTGCAACTTGTCATTGCATTGTTGCTTTTGTTGTCTGTTGCATCTACTGGATTATGTTTTCTGGAAGGTGAGGATTTGGCTTAACGTTTCTCTGAATTCCCACTATCTGGAATAGGGCCTAATATACAAAAGGCACCCAGTTGATGTTTGCTGAACAAATGAATGAAGGTAGTGTTTGATGGTTGTGGAAGTTGGAAGGGAATGGTGGGAAGGTAAACTAAACAGAGCTGAGAATTAGGACTTGGAAAGAAACTTGAGATTATTTCCAAAGCTGTCTTGATTACAAAGTTGGTTAGTGACATTTTCAGAATATGAATATGTTGGCTGACTCAGTCTATGTTTTTACTGTACCAGTGTAGCTATAACTATATTTGAATCAGAAGATATTTAGGAAGGGCCTCTCTAAGAGAGGTGACAAATAGCAGGAGACAAAGCAGAACATAAGTGTGTATGTATGAGCATGTGTGTGTGTACCTATGATGTTGTGATTGATCGATCAATTGATTGTTTTTAGAGAGAGTGCATGTGTTTGCCCACGCATGCTCACAGGCAAGGGAGGGGTAGAAGGAGAGGGAGAGAGAGAAAACCCTAAGCAGACTCCACACTCAGCGTAGAGCCCAACATGAGGCTCGATTTCATGACCAACTGTGAGATCGTGACCTGGGCTAAAACCAAGAGTTGGATGCTCAACCGACTGAGCCACCCAGACGCCCCTGATGTTGTGATTTATAATAAAAATATGCATTTGGTTTTCCTCTTGTTTCCTGGCACAGAACTCCTAAAACCCTTGGAATTTCCTAAGTGATAAGAACAAGGGAGGTGTCTTTTTTCTTATTCCTAACAAACCCCTTTCAGATACACATGAGTTTATATTAATGAGGTGATTTTTGGTAAGCCCTTAAACATGGGGGCTTGTTGTGAGGGGAACTGACTGTATGATACTAGAGGGTTGGATCTTTCAACCCCATCCCTTGACTTCTGGGAGGGGAATGGGGCTGGAGGTTGAATTAATCACCAATGGCCAATGACTTGATCATGACTACATAAAGAAGCCTCCACAGAAGTCCCTGAAGAATGGGGTTCAGAGAGCTTTTATGTGGGTGCTGGGAGGTTGGTGATCCTGGAGAGGGCATGGAAGCTCTGTGTCATGTCTCCCATATTTTACCCAATGCATCCTTTCCATCTGGCTGTTTCCAAATTGTATCCTTTTATAATAAATTGGTAATCTAGTAAGTAAGCTGTTTTCCTGAGTTCTGTGAGTTGCTCTAGCAAATTATTGAACCCGAGGAGGGGGTCGTGAGAATCTCTAATTTATAGCCAATGGGTCATAAGCCCAGGTGACAACCTGGATTTACAACCAGTGTCTGAAGTAGGGTGGCAGTCTTGTGGAAATGCACTTTTACCCTTGGGGTCTGACACTATTTTCAGGTTGTCATAATTGAAATGAATTGTATGACACCCAGCTGGTATTGGAGAATTGCTTGGGATGACCATCCACCTAAGCCTGGTGTCAGGAGTATTGGGAATAGGGTATGGAAAAAAAGTAATCATTCTCACTATCCACACAATGGGTTTTGGGAGGATACTTTAATGGCCCTAATTTTCTTCACTTGTCCATATACCCATGCCTATTGCCATGTGACTTCACAATTTATCCCTGTAAAGAAGCTGAGTATATTTCCATAGTCCTTATTTTGGGTTCAGGCACATGTTTTGCCAGTGAAATGATGGATATGATGTGACCAAAAAACCTGCATGATTGAGCTTCCTCCATATTACCAGGAATGGGATGATAGACAAGTGGAGCAGAGACTAGTTGCTATGGGCGAGCCCAGTCTTGGATCTCCTGACCCCTTGACAACCTTCAGGTATATGAGTGAGGTCAGGTGGGAGCAGTGAAATGGCTCAGCTGAGCCCAGTGTGAATTATTATTGTACACTGCTGATAGAGGATTATTGCTAGAAGTAGGTAATATAGATAATGGGGAGTGATGTCAGTAATATTTTCTTGAAAAGGAGTTGTGGGAGTTTAGGATTGCATTTCAGTGGTAGAGCAAATGCCACATTTGCATGTTAGACTTGAGTAGTATCCTCATGACACACATTTTAGTTTTAGATGGCAATATTTTATTCTAAAAATGATCAAATTATTTTTATTTTAAAAAGACCAAGGAGTCTTAAAATGGCACATTTCCTAAACTATGTTATGAAGACTAGGTAGGGGTAAATGGGAGATAAATAAGTTTCCAATTCTTAATTATTGCTGTATAGTTGAAAGCTTAGAGAAAAATGTACTTTCTTAAAAGATGGAGAACTCAGTGTTATTTTTAGTATTTTCCCAATATAGGACATTTGCTTCCTGCCCAGCCCCCAAATTGTGGTCTCTCTTTTTCAAAATAAATAAACATTAAAAAATTTTTTTTAAAGGAAGAAAGAGAGGCTGGACATTACGGTCAACTAGCAGGCTGTGTCACCAGGAGCTACTCTTAATGTCCTTAGAAGTACACACATGTTTATTGCATAAGTGTTTTTCTGTAATTAGTAAAGTTCCTCAGTGGATCTGAGGAGTAAACCTTATACAACTGCTACTTCCATCCTATGAGGAATGGGAAATGCCATAGAGATCTTCCAGTGTGGGTTTTAAGATCTGGGGCTGGACCCATGAACTAGGCAGTGAACTGCCCTGCCTCCTTCAACTGAACCTGCCCAACTAACAAAATGAAAAAATGAAGGCATTGTCATACTTATAAAATATATAGGGCAAAATTAGGGAATGTGTATTTCTTCCTTCAAAAATACTGCTTTCATGAAAAAGTTAAAAAAATAAAAGTTTAAGTAAAGGTTTATCAGAGTGTAATAATATATATTCTTATCTCTAATCCCGTGCCATCAAATACTGAAGGATCCTTAAGGTGTTTTCTTCTTAAATAATTACGATGGTAAGGCCCCAAATGATTTTCTAGTTTATGCAGAAAGGCTTTTTTTTTTTGAATTTGAAAGGGATGGAATCTTCCCACTTCATTCCATTTCATCTGTTTCTTTCCTTTTCCACTTAATTTCATGCTGCAGTTTCTTCCTCCCTCCTTTTTCCTCCTTCCTCTTCCTTCCTTCTGGCCTTCCTTCCTTCCTTAATTTCTATTATAACAATCAAAGTTCAGTCAGGAAGCAGAAAACATTCAGTTATTTATTATTAAAATAGATTTATTGAAGTAGAATTGATTTACAGTAAACTGTGCATATTTAATGTGTAAAATGTGATGTTTTGACATATGCAAAACCATCACTATAATCAAGATAATGAACATCTTCCTCACCTCCAACAGTTTCTTTGTGCACCATTATAATCCCTCTCTCTCCCTCCACCCATCCACCCAGTGCCTCATCCTCAGGCAACCGCTGATCTGCTTTTTGTCACTGTAGATCAGCTTGCATTTCCTAAAATTTTATGCAAATGGAATAGTTTAGTGTAAGTTTATTTTTATGTCTTCTTTCATACATCAGAATTATTTCAAGAATCATGTATGTTGTAGCATGTATCAACAATTTCTTTCTATTGCTGAATACTATTTCATGTGTAGATATACCGCTTGTCCACTTGTTGATGGATATTTGGGTTGTTTTCAGTTTGGGGCTACTGTAAATAAACCTTCTATGAGCCTTCATGTGTAGGTCTTTGGATGTGTGCTTTCATTTCTTTTGAGTAAATACCTAGGCTAGAATGACTGGATTATATGGCAGGCGTACATTTAGATTTTTAAGAAACTGCCGTACTGGTTTCCAAAATGATTGTGCCATTTTACATTTCCAGCAGCTGTGTATGAGAGTTCTGGCTCCTTTGCCTTCTCACCAGTGCTTGCCACTGTCAGGCTTCTTAAACTTATGCTTTTCTAACTGGTAAAGTATCTGCTTTTTTGGTACATTTTTTGAGTTGGATTTTTGTTTCCTTATTACTGGGATTTTAGATTTTTTTATAATTCTAGATACACTTCCTTATCAGATACATGATTTGCAAATATTTTCTCTCATTTTTGTTGTTTGTCTGATCATTCTCTTAACAGGGTCTTTCAAAAAGCAGAAGTTTTAAGTTCTGATGGGCTCCAGTTCAAGAGTTTTTTCTTTTATTGACTGTAATTCTGATATTGTATCTGGGAAATCTTTGTCTAATCAAAGGTTCCAAAGATTGTCTCCTGGAAGTTCTATACTTTTAGGTTTACATATAGGTCTGTGATCCATTTTGAATAAATTTTTACATATGGATATTTAATTGTTCTAGCACCATTTACTGAAAAGAATATACTATCTCAACTGAATTGAATTTATATCTGTGTTAAAATGAGTTTTCTATATATGAGTGGATCTATTTCTTTATTGTTTCCATTGTTCTATCTTCATGTCAATCTCCACCCTCTTGATTACTGTTATAATATGTTATATTAGTTTATTACTAATATCCTATTACTTTATAATATGTTATGAAATCAAACAATGTTGGTTTTCCAACTTTGTGCTTCTTTTCCAAAGTTGTTTTGACTGTTTTGAGTCGTTTTCACTTTTACCTGAATTTTAGAATCAGCTTTTCAAGTTTCTACAAAAAAAAGCCTGTTTGGATTTTGATTGTGATTGCATTAATGTATAGATTAGTTTAGGGAGAATGAATACGTTAACGAAATAGAATCTTCTGTTTCATCTATATTTTTTCCTATTTCATTGATTTGTACTCTGATCTTTGCTGTTTTTTCTTTTCTTCAACTTACTTTGGATTTAATTTGTTCTTATTTTTTCTAATTTCTTAATATGCAAAGTTTGTTTGAAAACTTCTTTTTTTTAAAGATAGGCATTTAGTGCTATAAATATCTCCCTAATTACTGCTTTAGTGGCATCCCCTCTGAAACCTTATGTTTTCAAGTTTCATTCAGTTCGGTTCAAACCACTTTCATTTTTTCTTTTTGAGGTCTTCTTTGATCCATGGGTTATTAGAAGTGTGTTATTTACATTTCAAATATTTAGGCATTTTCCAGAAATGTTTTTGTTCTTGAGTTTTAATGAAATTCCACTGTGGTCAGAGAACATATTTTGAAAATTTTTGAAAAAATTTTAATGACCCAAAATATGACATAACCTAGTAAGTGTTCTGTGTACATTTGAAAAAATATAAAGTTTATTCTGATGTCGTGTGGAGTGTTCTACAAATGTCAGTTAATGTCAAGTTGGTTGAAAGCACTGCCCAAATCTCCCATGTCCTTGCTGATTTTCTGTTTAGTTGTTCTATCTACTATTGCTATGGACTGAATTTTGTTCCCCACAAATTCATATGTTGAAGCCCTAACTTTCTATGTGATGATATTTGGAGATAGGACCTTTGGAGGTAATTAGGTTTAGATAACATTATGAGAGTGGGCTTCTCATGGGATTGGTGTCCTCATAACAGACAACAGAGCTTTCTGTCTCTCTGTCTCTCTACCATGTGAGGACACAGCTAGGAGGTAGCCATCTGTAAACAGGAAGAGAGCTCTCACCAGAATCCAACCATGATGACGCTTGGATCTTGGACTTCCAGCCTCCAGAACTGTGAAAAAATAATTTCTATTGTTTAAGCCATCCAGTCTGTGGTATTTTGTTATGGCAGCCCGAGCTGACAGAGACAAAGAGAGGGATACTGAAATATCTGATCAAAGTTAATTTATTTCTTTCCACTTTCAGTTATATAAATTTTGCTTCCTATGTTTTGAGGTTCTATTACTGGGTGAATATAACTAAATGTAAAAGCTAAAACTTTAAAACATTTAGAACAAAGCATAGAAACAATTCTTTCTGACCTTGTGCAGGCAAAGTAATAATTACCTATGGCACAATAATCATGGTCAGAAAAGAAAAAAAAACTGATGATTTGGAATTTATCAAAATTAAGATCTGTTCTTTGAAAGACACTTATAGAAAAAGAAAGGGGAAGCCATGGACTGGGAAAAAATATTCTAATACATAAATCTGATAAAGAAAGGGGAAACCATGGACTGGGGAAAAGATATTCCAATGCACAAATCTGATAAATCTTGCATTCAAGATATATAAAGAATTCTTATAACTCAATAGTAGAGGACAAATTACCCACATAATAATGGGACTAAATATTTGAACAGGTACTTTACAAAAGATATATGACCGATCAATTAACATAACAAAAAGGTGCTACAAATCATTAGTCATTAGGAAGTACAAATTAAACCACCATGAAATACCCCTACACACCCAGCAGATAACTACAATTAAAAGACTGATCACACCAGGTGCTGGTGAGGATGTGGAGGAACCAGAATTTGCAAACATTGCTGATAGGCGTATAAAGTGGTACAACCCCTTTCAAAAATCGTTTGACAGTTTTTTTTTTAATGCTTCTTACTTACACCTCTGGTGAAACTCCTTTTATTTTTTTATTTTAGAGAGAGAGAGAGAGAGAGAGAGAGAGAGAGAAAGCAAGCTGGGGAGAGAGGCAGAGGGGGAGAGAGAGAAACTCTTAAGCAGGCTCCATGCGTAGCATGGATCCCAACTTGGTGCTTGATCCCATGACCCTGGGATCACAACCTGAGCCAAAATCAAGAGTCGGATGTTCAACCAAGCTCAACCAATTGACCACCCAGGTGCCCCTTGACAGTTTTTAATAATGCTAAGCATTACAACTACTTTATGACTCACAAAGTCCACTATGAAGTATTTACCCAAGAGAAATGAAAACATATGTTCATTCAGTTACTTGAATATGAATGTCATAGCCGTTTCATTCATAATATCCCCAAACTCGAAGCAACTATATATCCAGTAATAGGTAAATAGATATAAAAAGCATAGTGTATCTATACAAAAAATAGTTATCAACAATAAAAAGAAAAAATTACCGATTCTTGTTATCACATGGATGAATCTTGAATATATTATGCTGAGCAAACAAAGCCAGACACAAAAAGGTATGCATTGCATGCTTTCAACTTAATGAAATTCTAGTAAAGGCAAAAGTCGAAAACAGATAATTTGTTCTCTGGGACCTTGTGTGTTGAGATGTATTGACTGCAGAGGAACATGAAGGTACTTTTTGGGATGATGAAAATTATTTGTATTTTTTTTTAATTTTTTTTAATGTTGATTTATTTTTTGAGACAGAGAGACAGAGCATGAACAGGGGAGGGTCAGAGAGAGAGGGAGACACAGAATCCAAAGCAGGCTCCAGGCTCTGAGCTGTCAGCGCAGAGCCCAAAGCAGGGCTTGAACTCACAGACCGCGAGATCATGACCTGAGCCAAAGTCGGACGCTTAACCGACTGAGCCACCCAGGTGCCCCAATTATTTGTATTTTAATTGGGATGATAATTACATTAGTATATGCCAAAACTGTACAGTTAAAGTAGTAACTTTTTAAAATGTAAATCAAAGCTCAATAAAGTTGATAAGAAGAAAGAGCAGACTTTTAAAATTAATTTGAAATTCTGGCCTCAGTGTGGGAGCATCAGTTGCCTGGTACTCGTGTCACGGGGTCAGCAGGATGAGGCTGCTTCTCCCAGTGGGGGGAGGGTGGAAAACCACTGCTATTCTAGGAAGGCCTTGCCAGAGGTGAAGAAACATTGGCTATGGTGCTGTTCCCCTAGGAGTAAGGAATCAACAGGATGTCTGCAGGATGCAAACAAAAATGAACAGTTGCTCTTTTCCTTCTCCAGCTTTGTTCTCTCCCTCTTGTGAACCCCAAAGCAGAAGTTTGGTTGTTCAGTTCCAGCCTCACACAGTAAGTGAGCAGAGTGGGTTTGGAGTTGAGAAACAATGGCTTAATAATTGGCACACTGGTCAGTGAAATAATTGCTGCGATCTTAAAAAATTGACTATATATAGAACCTGCTATATTTAAAACATGAGATTTTTGTTCTTCATTACCTGCTACTCAATTAATAAATATTTCTGAATAAGTAGCAAAAACTACCTATCAGTATAACACAGGTTTACATCAGTTGTAAGTTACTTCATTGAGTATAAATAAGGCCTCTCTTGCATTGAGGTTTATGATTTGCAGTGGATTGCTGAAAGGTATTGTAAAATTGATGTCAGTGAATATCATTATAAGTAGTGTTCTCAAGAGATACAGTTTATGTGTGATGCTCTATGGGAGAGGGAGACATCCATGTTATTTTCCAAGTTCATATCTTCTGTGAATGGCAGGCACATTTATAATACACTATAAATGTATTAGATTTTGTAGTGTCTAATGTAATAAGTGTATTAGACATTTAGTCTACAAATGCTGTATCAAGGTTTTACTGGGTCACACTTTCATCATCCAAAGACAATGGATGCTGTCCTAAAATTTGCAACTACCACAGAGATACTGAAATTTGTTAAAAACAAAACAAAACATAATTATAGAGAACAAACTGATGGTTACCAGAGGGAAGGTGGTTGGAGGGATGGGTGAAATAGGTGATGGGGATTAAGGGGTGCCCTGTCATGATGAGCACTGATGATGTATGGAAGTGTTGAATTACTGTGTTGTATATCTGAGACTAATATAACACTGTATGTTAACAAACTGGAATAAAAAAAAAAACTAAAAAACCAACCCAAACCTGGCATACCTGCTTATTTGCCAAGCAGTGTTGTAAACTTCCCATGATGGACAAGGGTAGGGAGGATAGCACTTGTCCTCAAAGAGCTTACAGTTTTGTAGGGAGGATAAAGCATGTGCATCAATAGCTGTAACAGAAATTAACGAGATTTTGCTATACTAGGAGTATGAAAACAAAATGGTGAGGGTAGTCAGAGGGAGGATGAATCAATTTCAGATGGAGTTTGGAGGGACTGCTTTTGGGAAGTGGTATTGGTGACCACTTACTCTTCTTTTAAGAGTCCTCTGAAAGGCCTCCTCTTTTTGGGAAGGGTTCCCTTATACCCAAAGCAAGTGGATGTTTCTTCCATTGTGTTTTCATAAAAGTCATACCTAACACTTACTGAACACTTTGTATGGGCCAGACAGGCACTAGCCTAAGCTCCAGTGTAGATATTATTGCTTTTAATCTGCACAGGAATCCTATGAAGTGGATATGATTATCCCCCAATGTACCACAGAGGAAGGGGAGGATAAATAACTTGTTTTTTGGATAGTAAAAGTGTCCCAGATTACAATCAAGGTGATCTGACTCTAGATCGTGTGCACTGACCTAGCGTATTGACCTGCTTTGTCAATAAAGCCTATCTATATCGTCATTAAAGAACTTCACTATGGTTATTATTTGTACATAGACCTGTCTCCTTTGATTTAATTTTGTAAGGTATTATTGAACTTTGTAGCTTTAGTCTCTGCTCAGGGTTTTAGGCTGAGTAGTTAGTTCCTCAGTAAATGCTTTCTGAGTGGATGAATGTGGTTGTTTCCATTGTGCCTAGCACTGTAGAAGGGAATACAAAGTGATTCCACCTAGGACACTCAAAAGATCAGGGGAGTGTATGTAGCACTCACTATTCAACCAGAACAACAGAAATTGTTAAATATTTAGAACAGAAGAAATGTAATGCAGAGAATTGGTTACACAGGTTTTGGAGGGGCTGAGAAATCAAAGAATGAAATGGAAACCTTGAGATTAGCAATGTCAGGAAGCCATGACTGCCCCGAGGCAGAAGAGACACATGGAGGAGGTGGAGATTGAAGTCATGCCATACCTGTGCAGAGCAGACTGCACTGCTAGAGATGCAGCTTGAGGCAGAGAGGGAGGGAGGGTGAAGTTTACCCTACTTCTCTTTCTTTCAGTCTTCCAGTCTCTTTCCATTACTTTGCACTGGCTTTCATGGGTGCCTGGAAACTCAGCCTACAAAAATCAGTATCCATGTGACACAGAACAGAGCAGGGGATGGGGGGCGGGGGGTAGGTAGATCTGCGGCCAAATTCAGGAGTGGCACAGAGTAGGGGTTTTGGCATCAGCAACATGTGGGTTGAAACTTGTAGCACACTGCAAAAATAGTCTATAGAGAGATGGAGACCCTCTTTACTCTGGACTTGAATCTGGGCTGGTTTGGGCCTGGGTTTGGCCAAGGGGAGAGTAGAAAATACAATGCAAGCAGAGAAACAAAAAGTATATACACATTGGTAATTGCAGTGTCTCTCTCTGTGTGGAACCCTGAGGCTACCATGTAAAGGAGCCTGAGCTAACCTTCTGGATAATGGGAAGCCACATGGATAAGAACCCTGGTACCCCAGCCTGTCCCCAGCTGAGCCAGCAGCAGCAGACTGCAGACACGTTAGTGAAGCCTAGCTGAGATCAATTGAGCTGAGCCCAGATCTCTGACCTGCAGATTTATCAGCTAAATAAATGGTTGTTTTATTTTATTTTATTTTATTTTATTTTATTTTATTTTATTTTATTTTATTTTATTTTATTTATTTTATTTTATTTTATTTTATTTTATTTTTATTTTATTTTTTTAACTTGTTTTATTTTTTATTTTTTTAAATTTACATCCAAATTAGTTAGCATATAGTGCAACAGTGATTTCAGGAGTAGATTCCTTAGTTCCACTTACCCATTTAGCCCATCCCCCCTCCCACAACCCCTCCTGTAACCCTCAGTTTGTTCTCCATGTTTATGAGTCTCTTCTGTTTTGTTCCCCTCCCTGTTTTTATATTATTTTTGTTTCCCTTCCCTTATGTTCATCTGTTTTGTATCTTAGAGTCCTCATGAGAGTGAAGTCATATGATTTTTGTCTTTCTCTGACTAATTTCACTTAGCATAATACCCTCCAGTTTCATCCACATAGTTGCAAATGGCAAGATTTCATTCTCTTTGATTGCCGAGTAATACTCCATTGTATATATAAACCACATCTTCTTTAT
Source organism: Felis catus (assembly GCF_018350175.1). Classification (NCBI taxonomy): domain Eukaryota; kingdom Metazoa; phylum Chordata; class Mammalia; order Carnivora; family Felidae; genus Felis; species Felis catus. The sequence goes on along the minus strand of NC_058371.1, from coordinate 191,114,812 downwards.
CCATTCATCCATCGATGGACATTTGGGCTCTTTCCATACTTTGGCTATTGTTGATAGCGCTGCTATAAACATTGAGGTGCATGGATCCCTTTGAAACAGCACAATGGTGGTTGTTTTAAACCATCAAGTTTTGGGGTAGTTTGTTATGCAGCAAAGCTGATAGTCCACCTCTGCTCCTTATTAGCTATGTGGCTTTGTACAAATCTTTTAATTTCTAAGATTCATTTTTTTTTTCTTTGTGACATGGAGATGATGATAACACATCATACGACAGTTGAGAAGATTTACTGAAATAGTGCAGGTAAACAGAGCCACGGTGCTGGGCACAGGTGAGTGCTCAATAAGTTGTAGCTACTGTGGTGAGATTTTTAGGTCTTTTTTGCCTTTCTGCTTTGTCCAACTGTTGACTCTCACTATGTGGAAAAATGATGAGGAGGTTATTGCTTAAAAGGGTGGATTGACACTAATGCTTTATTAAGAAGCTGCCTTAATTTTCCTGCTGGTATGAGGCAAATGAAGAAGGCAGATAATTTGTTAATTAGAATTTAAAAGGTACATAATTTTCTCTTTGGAATAAGTCTATATGTAATTCTGCAAAGCTGAATCTCTGAAATAGAGGGTATTCACAAAGGTGTGGCTCAAATAACAATTGTTACTCATGCAGAATGTACATTTGTATTAGAGACTTTGTGGATAAGATTATGTCAAAAAGTGTGGGATAATAAATTGCTGAAACTCATCAGTTCACATAAAATCGACGTGCACTGCCATATTCCAGATGCTTGATTGCGGTTCTTTAATATAACGAGTTGCCAATTTCTTTCTCTAGAGAAGGATTGACAGATTGTAATGCAATCTGTTGATGTTCTTTGATGGTGATTCTCAGTCAGTGCTACCATTGCTAAGGAGCTGCAAACCTAACCACGGAGACTTTGCCGGGGGAACTGTGTGTCAGTGTTGGGTGTTGTGGCCATTCCCATTGGTATCAGAAAATATAAAGTATCAGCCGAAGAGCAAGATTCGAGGAACTTCAAAAAAGAAGCAGAAACTGGCTAAGAATATTATACAGAGGTGCCAACAATTAAATTACAGTATGTGTTTTACAGAACCCGTGTCTTCACTGGAGACAAAGGAAAGCTGATAAAAATGAATTATAGGGAGATTAGAAGAGCGTAAAACCTCAAGTTTATTTAAGTTTGTATATTCAAATCTTTGGATGCAGATGAGGTTGGGGAGATGAGGTTTGGTGTGGCAGAGAGGTAGAAATGACTTTGAAGGATTAAGAAAGATCACAAGGGAAGGATAAGCTTACAGGTCATAATGCTGTTGAGTTTTGGCTAGTTATATATAGTTGCTTTCAGTTGATATTTAGGTCTCATTTTATTTACTCAAATTATAAAAATAGTACATATTCATGGGCAGTAGTGTGGTGCAGTGGTTAAGATCTGGAGTCTGCCTGCCATGCTCAAATCCTTCAGAGCTGTGGGATCTGAGAAAAGGGATTTCAACTCTCTCTGCCTTGTATGTATAACAGGGATAATGGTAGTACTTCATATGCTTGTTCTGAGGATAAAATGAGATAAAAGCATGGGAAGTGTTTAGAACGGTGCCTGGAAAATAGTAAGCACCCCACAAATATTAGCTATTGGAGAAAATTTGGGAGAGATGACAAAGATAATAAATAAGAGAAAATGTCACCTGTCCTTCAGGAAGCAATTACCATTACTATTTTGATGTATTTCCTTTTGGAATTCATGTCTTTTATTTACTTATTTAAAAATTTTTTTCCAATTAAATTTTTAATTTTAATTCTAGTATAGTTAATATAGAGTGTTATGTTAGTTTCAGGTGTACAATATACAATTCCATATATTATTCAGTGCTCATCATGGTAACTGTGCTTTTTAATCCCCATCACCTATTTCACCCATCTGGCCCCACTTCCCCTCTGCTAACCATCAGTTTGTTCTCTATAGCTAAGAGTCTTTTTCTTGGTTTGTCTCTCTTTTTTCCCCATTGTTCTTTGTTTTGTTTCTTAAAGTCCACATGAGTGAAATCCTATGGGATTTGTCTTTCTCTGACTGACTTATTTTGCTTAGCATTACACTCTGTAGTTTTATCCATGTTGTTGCAAATGGCAATATTTCATTTTTTTATGGCTGAATAATACTCCGTCGTGAATATATACTGCATCTTCTTCATCCATCCATCTATCAGTGGACACTTGAACTACTTCCATAGTTTGGCTATTGTAAATAATGCTGTAATAAACATAGGATGCATGTATCTCTTTGAATTAGTATTTTTGTATCTTTTGGGTAAATACCCAGAAGTGTGATTACTGGATCTTAGGGTAGTTCTATTTTTAAAATTTTTTTTTTTAACGTTTATTTATTTTTGGGACAGAGAGACACAGAGCATGAACGGGGGAGGGGCAGAGAGAGAGGGAGACACAGAATCAGAAACAGGCTCCAGGCTCTGAGCCATCAGCTCAGAGTCTGACGCGGGGCTCAAACTCACGGACCGCGAGATCGTGACCTGGCTGAAGTCGGACGCTTAACCGACTGCGCCACCCAGGCGCCCCAGGGTAGTTCTATTTTTATGGAGTTTATGTCTTTTAAAAAGGTGGACTCAGAGGAAGGGGATTTAAAAAAAAAAGATAATGGTGAATTCAGACAAACTCAGAGAAGACTGGTATCTCTATTACTTTAGGAAATTTCTTTAGGGAGAAATGGAAAATCAGTTAATAGAATTAAAACTATATGGGGTGCTTAGGTGGTTCAGTCAGGCATCCAACTTCAGTTCAGTTCATGATCTTGTGGTTTGTGGGTTCGAGCCCTGCTTCAAGTTCTGTGCTGACAGCTCGGAGCCTGGAGCCTGTTTCGAATTCTGTTGTCTCCCTCTTTCTCTGCCCCTCCCTTACTCTCTCTCTCTCTCTCTCTCTCTCTTAAAGATAAATAAACATTAAATTTTTAAAAAAGAATGAAAACTATATATGGGGGGGGGACTAGAGGGAGAGGGTGCATGTGTGAGCAGGTAGGGTTTTAAAAGAAGAGTAAAAATTCAGAAGATGCATTCGGATTGAAGAATACTTTTTATAAGCTCATTGAAAAGCTGGTTTTGAACATCTAACATATTGCAAAATTTGGAAAGTTGATAATATCCAGCGTGGGTGAGAGTGTGGGGAAAGGATGTATCTGAACACTTTGAGAGTGCAAATTGGTATAGCCTTTTGGGAGGGCTGTTTGGCAAAGTCTGTTACATGTTGTAATGTACATATTCTTAGACCCAGTAATATCATGCTTGAAACTTCAAAATAGGGCATGCCTAAGAATGTTCATAGCAGCATTGTTAGCGATAGTAAAATATTAGCATCCATTTAAATGTCTGTTACAAAGGGGGTGGTAATGATAAATAATGGTATTTCCATATTATGGAATGCTATACAGAAATTAGAAATAATGAGTTATGTCTATGTGTAACGACTTCATAAGAATACCATAACATATTAAGGGACAAATACCAATTATAGGAAAATCCACATATTATAATATTGATGTTAGAAATAAAAACAAAATTGTAAATTTCTGTCAGTAGACAGTGTGAAATTATGTAGAAAAAAATAACTGAAAAGATACACACCAACCTGATACTGCTTTCTTTCAAGTCAGGGAGGGGCAGAGGATGGCTTTTCAGGGAGGGCTTCACTTTGTCTATATTGTTTGAATTATTTATAAGGAGAAGGCAGTTATGTACTTATTGTATCATTATTAATAAATTGAAAAGATTAATAATTTACACAAGCTTTGGTGTCAATTTATAGGATTTAAAAGAGGGAGATGGCACTTTTGACTATTAGGACATGTTTTCAGGCAAGTGTCTAATTGTAAAAGCATTGTAAAACGTATTTAGTACAATTCGGCAAGTTCATTTATGAATGGACAGAAAAACACTCAAATGCAAACTAGGTTTCTCAGTTCTGATTCAGACATTTTATTCTCTCTTCATGAAGATTTTTTTTAGGGGTTCCTGGGTGGCTCAGTTAAGCATCTGACTCTTGGTTTTGGCTCAGGTTATAATCTCATGGTTCATTGAGTTCGAGCCCTACATCCGCCTCTGTCCTGGCAGTGAGAAGCCTGCTTAGGATTTCTCTCTCCCTCTCTCTCTGCCCCTTCCTGGCTTGTGTGTGTACTCTCGAATGAAAGAAAGAAAGAAAGAAAGAAAGAAAGAAAGAAAGAAAGAAAGAAAGAAAGAAAGAAAAATGTTTTTTTAAAAAAATGTGTTTTAAAGGATCAGAATTCCTGGCTTTCTTGAATTTTTGCAGGGGGAGTATTTTCAAGACTTTAATAACAGTTATTTAGAGGGTGAGTTCTTTCTTGAGAAGTTAGTACTAGGGATATGAGTCCTTTTTAGTTGGGCTCTTGCCTTTCTCATTTGTTTTGTCAATTTCTTTCAAGAATTTCTAGGAATCCACTAGACCAGTGGTTCTTATTTTTTCTTTCCCATCTTTATTGAGATATGATTGACATGTGACATTGTGTAAGTTTAAGTTGTATAACATATTGATTTGATACACTTATATATTGCAGGATGATTGCTATCATAGTATTAACTAACACCTGTACACATGATTACCAGTTCTTTTTTGTGGTGAGGAATGTAAGATCAATTTTTAGCAAATTTTAGCTGTATAATATGGTATTATTAACTATAATCACTATGCTATACACTAGGTCCCCATAATTTATTCATCTTATATCTTATACCTTTTGACCCACATCTCCCTTTTCCTCTACCAAACAGCCCTTGATAACTGCCATTCTAGTCTCTATTTCTAGGAGTTTGGCTTTTTAAGATTCCACGTATAATTGAGATCATACACTATTTGTTTTTCTCTCCCTGACTTACTTCACTTGGCATAATGCCCTCAACATTCTATGCATGTTATGGCAAATGGCAGGATATCTTTCTATGGTTCATGGCTGAATAGTATTCCATCACACACACACACACACACACACACACACACACACACACACCATATCTTTATTCAGCCATCAATGGACACTTAGGTGGTTTCCATATCTTGGCTATTCAGAATAATGATGCAAAGAACATGGGAGGGCATGAGATCCTGTTTTTATTTCCTTTGGATATGTTCCCAGATGTGAGATTACTGGATCATATGGGTAGTTCTACCTTTAATTTTTTGAGGAAACTTAGACCAGTGGTTCTTCCTTGTTTATTTTTTGATTAGATGACCTGTCCATTGTTGTAAGTGGGGTGTTGAAGTCTCCTACTATTATGGTGTTACTGTCGATGAGTTTCTCTATGTTTGTGATTAATTGATTTATATATTTGGGTGCTTCCACATTTGGCACATAAGTGTTTGAAATTGTTAGGTCTTCTTGGTGGATAGACCCCTTGATTATGATATAATGCCCTTCTGATCTCTTGATACAGTCTTTATTTTAAAGTCTAGATTGTCTGATACAAGTTTGGCTACTCCGGCTTTCTTTTGTTGATCACTAGCATGATAGATGGTTCTCCATCCCCTTACTTTCAATCTGAAGGTGTCTTTAGGTATAAAGTGGGTCTCTTGTAAACAGCATATAGATGGATCTTGTTTTTTTATCCATTCTGTTACTCTATGTATTTTGATTGGAGCATTGAGTCCATTGACATTTAGAGTGAGTACTGAAATATATGAATTTATTGCCATTATGATGCTTGTAGAGTTGGAGTTTCTGGTGGTGTTCTCTGGTCCTTTCTAATCTTTTGTTGCTTTTGGTGTTTATATATATATATATATAAAAGATGGAAAAAAAACTATATATATATATATATATATATATAGTTTTTTTTTTCATCTTTTCTCCTCTCAGAGAGTCCCCCTTAAAATTTCTTGCAGGGCTGGTTTAGTGGTCATAAACTCCTTTAATTTTTTTTTGTCTGGGAAACTTTTCATCTCTCCTTCTATTTTGAATGATAGCCTTGCCAGATAAAAATTCTTGGCTGCATATTTTTCTGATTCAGCACATTGAATATATCCTGCCACTCCTTTCTGGCCTGCCAAGTTTCTGTGGATAGGTCTGCTGCAAACCTGATCTGTCTTCCCTTGTAGGTTAGGGACTTTTTTTCCCTTGTTGTTTTCATGATTCTCTCCTTGCCTCAGTATTTTGTGAATTTGACTATGCTAGGTCTTGTTGATGGTTGGTTTTTGTTGAATCTAATGGGGGTCCTCTGTGCTTCCTGGATTTTGATGTCTGTGTCTTTCCCCAGGTTAGGAAAGTTTTCTGCTATGATTGCCCACATATCCCTTCTACCCCTATTTCTCTCTCTTCCTTTTCTGGGATCCCTATGATTCTGATGTTCTTCCTTTTGAATGAGTCAGTGATTTCTCTAATTCTTAAATCATGCTCTTTTGCCTTCATCTCCCTCTTTTTTCTGCTTCATTATTCTCTATATGTTTGCCCTCTGTATCGCTGATTCTCTGTTCTGCCTCATCCATTCTTGCTGCCATGGCATCCATCCATGATTGCAGCTCAGTTATAGCTTTTTTTATTTCATTCTATTTTTTACTTCTTTTATCTCTGCAGAAAGGGATTCTAATCTATTTTCGACTCCAGATATTATTCTTATTATCATGATTCTAAATTCTGTTTCAGACATCTTGCTTGTATCTCTGTTGGTTAAAATCCCTGGCTGCCGTTTCTTCGTGCTTTTTCTTTTGGGGTGAATTCCTTCGTTTTGTCATTTTGAAGGGAGAAAATGAATTAATGAGGTAGAAAAATTAAAATTAAAAAATATTAAAATTAAAAATACACACACACAAATCAAATAAATGATGCTAGATCCTAAGTGTGTTTTGGTTTGGGTGTTGAAAGTGGTTTGACAGATTAGAGAAAAAAAGGGGGGGGGAAAGGAAATTGTTTGAGAATTTGAAAAAATGAATACACTGAAGTGGACTAAAATGAGATGATGGGAGTAAAATAGAATTTGAAAAAATTTACATAAAAGTAAAGAATATAGTAGAAAAAAATTAAAGAAAAATATTTTTAATAAAAATTAAAAATAAAAATGAATTTTTTCTTTTTCTGTATTCAAGAAAAAGAAATGAAAAAGAGAAAAAAGAGAAAAAAAGAAGGAAATTGTTTGAAATTTGAAAAAAATGAATACACTGTAGTAGACTAAAATAAAACGATGGAAGTAAAATAGAATTTGAAAAAGCTTACATAAAAGCAAAAAATATAGTAAAAAAATTAAAAATATTTTTTTTAAATATTTTTTTTTCAACATTTATTTTTGGGACAGAGAGAGACAGAGCATGAACGGGGGAGGGGCAGAGAGAGAGGGAGATACAGAATCGGAAACAGGCTCCAGGCTCTGAGCCATCAGCCAAGAGCCTGACGCGGGGCTCGAACTCACGGACCGCGAGATCGTGACCTGGCTGAAGTCAGACGCTTAACCGACTGCGCCACCCAGGCGCCCCAAGAAAAATATTTTTAATAGAAATTGAAAGTAAAATGAAGTTTTTCTCTTTCTGCATTCAAGAAAAAGAAGAAGAAATGAAAAAGAAAAAAGAAAAAAAAAGAAATCATTTGAAAATTTGAAAAAGTGAATAAACTGAAGTAGACTAAAATAAAATGATGGGAGTAAAATAGAATTTGAAAAACATTTACACAAAAGTAAAAAATATAGTGAAATAATTAAAGAAAAATATATATTTTTTCAACGTTTATTTATTTTTTGGGGGGACAGAGAGAGACAGAGCATGAACGGGCGAGGGGCAGAGAGAGAGGGAGACACAGAATTGGAAACAGGCTCCAGGCTCTGAGCCATCAGCCCAGAGCCTGACGTGGGGCTCGAACTCACGGACCGCGAGATCGTGACCTGGCTGAAGTCAGACGCTTAACCGACTGCGCCACCCAGGCGCCCCTAAAGAAAAATATTTTTAATAAAAATTGAAAATAAAAATGAATTTTTTCTCTTTCTGCTGAATTCTGTGGTTCAGGTTGTGCAGATTATTGTGTTAATTCTCCAGTCTGTTTTCTAGGTATGCAGGATGGTTTAGTGTTGGTCTGGCTCTATTTCATGGACGCTTGACACACAAAAAGCTTCCATGCTGTTACACCATCTTGGCTCCTCCAGACCAGTGGTTCTTAAAGTGTTGTGATCTGCTTCACTTGGACCTGTATGAGAAATGCAAATTCTCAGTCTCCTCCTCAGAGGTGACATAGATTCATGCTGAAATGTGAGAACCACTGTCTTATTTAGTAAACCATTTGAAAGCAGGAGCCATTACGTATCTAGGACCTTGCTCAGGCCTTAGTATATGATAGGTGCTACATTTACTCAGTGAATGAGCAAGTTGGGAGTTGTGGATGCAGCGAGAGAGGTATTTGTAAGTTACAGAGGTCAATGTGATGAATAATCAGCCATAGGGTACTGATGAGCATCTACTATAATGGGAGATAAAAATCAGAGGAGTAAGATCTCTGTTTTCATGAAATGTACAATCTACCTGGAAGAGAAAAATTAATATATGTGGAATATTTAGAGGCCAGTAAAAGTGCTGATTTTTCTTGTTTCCGAATGTTAAGTTTAGAAAAATATGATTTCTTGATGGGCTGAATCTAAATCGTTCATTCTTTGGCCTATTTCGTGAATTATAGATTTTTAGAGTATTACATATTACTCCTAGGAAGCCAATAAAGGTTAAATGAAAGCAACACATTTTTAACACTAATTGGACCATGTCATTCTCCTGCTTCAAGCTTTCTGGAGCTATATACCTACTTTCATAGTGATTTTGAGCTTTAGAATGTAAAGATACAAACTGTCCTTCAATTATTCATTTTTTCATTTTTTTCAAAAGCATATGTTGAGAATTTACCTTGTATGAGACAAATAGTAATTTTCCAAATGTGAATAATAGTCTTCAAAGTGCTGAATTAAAAAAAAATGTAAATGCTATGTAATAAAATTCTTCTTTGCCTCAAGTGGAATTGCTCACTCATATAATCAGCCCCATTATGTAGTGAATATTTGGTGGTTAATTAATAGATTTCAATCATTAGGTCAAATGGGATAGCTGATGCTGCAGAGTTGGTTTCCTGGATCAAATGATCTAGTTTTGCTATCCACAGAGATGAAATAAATGGAAAACTGCCAGATATCTCCTTCATTTTGTATTAGGTGGACAGGGCTAGAGATGGGCAAAAAAGCTGAGTTTTAAAAGGCAGAATGATTTTAAAGACTGAAATAACACTGGGGGAATGAATTCAGTGTCATGTGGGAGAGCAGTGATTAATCAGGGCCAGATGGAGCTGGTGTGACAGACAAGGAGGACCAGCTCTCTGAGGCTCTGGGGTGGCTGAGGGGCCTGCTGGGAAGTGGCACGGAGGATAGTTGCCGAGTGGTTAGACTTTGGGAAACAGTTCTTCATAAGAAAAAGTGTTTAGTACGCTGCGGAAACATGCAGATCCAGTGTAAAATGGGGTGAGTAGATCAAAACGAATCTTCCTAATCTCAAATTTGGCACTTTTAATTGTCAGTTAGTGTTAGTGGCTGGGAAACCTGGCTTTGGATTTTAGTAGAGATGGCGAATCCCGGATTGTTTTTAGGCAGAGCAATGGGTCAGAAATCCCAGGATTCCAGGCTGTGATCTTTTTTAGTGCAGGGTCTATGTCCAGCTCACCTTTGTATCCTGGGGTCTACCCTGAACCCAGCTCATTGAGGGCCCCTTAGAGCTGTTGGATGCCTGTATCTCTTGGTTCCTCGTTGCTCTACAGATGAAGGACTCTCCTGAGTGAACTCTCCCAAAACTTGGAAAGAGCAGCAAGACAATCTGAGAACAGGCTCTTGTTTCTGCAGAGAGATTTTCATCCTGGAATCACATCTTTAAAATTTAATAACAAATGCCTGACCATTGAGGCAACAGGCTGTAAAGATCTTTGAGTTGTTTGTTTATTTATTTATTTAACAAATATGGCTTCTTGTGAGGTACACACTGATTTATTTAATATCTATTAAAGTCATTAGAAACTATTTGTAAAAAATCTTAAGAAAAATTGGGAAAAAATCCTGACTAGATCGTATAAGTTCCACCCACCTCCCCCCTCTGACAAATACCAAGATGCTAACTTGGAATATGGGTTGGGGGGAAAAAATCTGAAATACTGAGCATTATTTTGAATCATACAAGAAGACACTAAGATATCCAAGGAAAATGTCAAACAGAAGTTAGTCTCTCTGTCTCCGTCTCTGTCTCTGTCACACACACATACCATCTTTTAATGATAGGATGGGGGGAATCTGAACTAAGCTGCTCAGATGGGCTTGAGTCAGTTAAGTAGGACGTTTGCCTTTGCCTCTTGCAGCCCTTACTCCTCATTTGTCTCTCTGCCCTTCTATCCAACAGACAGACCACACTAATGAGGCCTGAGGCTGCCGAAAGGGCTTAAACTTCTTGTAACAGACTGTATTTCTTGTGCCATTTCCGTATAGGTCAGCTTAAAGACTGCCTGCTCCTTTTCTTGTCCTTCTCTGTGTGTCCTTCTTTAAGACTCAGCTCATATGTCACCTCCTCTGGAAGCCTGCACTCTCCCAGGCAGGGTCCCCCTTCTGGGCACATTGTGTTGTAATGGCGTGTCTTCATGTTTATCTCCATGACATCTCTAGTGACAAGTAAGGATCTGACCTATAGAAAGTGTTCAATAAACAGAATGACTAAATTACTCCTACCTTGAAGTATCCACATTGTGAACCATGACTTTTCAAACTTGAGTTTGAAAGGGACATTCCAAGGACATAATGAAAGATCCATGTAATGTTAAGATCTTGCCATTATTCCTGAGACATTTTTTGAGCCTAAAAACTCAGTGGAGGTCAGACTAAGTTTAAAGAGCTCCATGAAAGGTTTGAACAACTGCTCCAAAAGAATAAAGTGATTCTACTATACTGTATACAGAGGAAAATCACTACTGACTGGTGCCCCATTATCTTGGATTATTTCAGTGGGTAAGCAGTTGAATGACTTAGATTTATACAGTCCTTTATAGTTTATGAGTCCTTTCTCTAGGTGATTTCACTTGATACTCCTAAAATGCTGTGAAGTAGGTATGCATTTTTATTCCCATTTTAGAGTACAAAGTGAGGATCAGAGATGGTAAATGACTTCCCTAAGTCACATAGCCAGTCCAGTGCTTTCTTCATTCCACTCTGGTTCTGAAGAGATGCCATCTTGTTATTTGTCTGAGCAGAGTCACCAAATAACTTCTGTGTTGGATAATAGGAACTAGCATTTGTCAAGTTGCCATTTTTGTGCCAGATGCTGGGTTAAGCACTGTGTGTTGATGCACTTAATGCTCATGAAATGCATTTCATAGGTATGGAAACCAAAGCATAGAAAAGTTAATTAACTCCACAATCACAGAGCTGCTAAATAGCAGTTCTTGATTTAAAATTCAGGCAATCTGACTTCAGAGAGCATGCTCTTAACCACTCTAATACATTGCTCTTCAAGAATACAGGTTCTGAAATTAGATTACCAAGGCTGGAATACTGGCTGCTACTCTTGCTAACAGGGTAAACCCAGCCAAGAAATGTAATCTCTGAAAGCCTCAATTTTCTGATTTATAAAATGAGATTAAAAATAAAGCTAGGAATAAAAGAATGAAATATGCCACAGTGCCTGGCACATAGTAAATGTCCCACAAATGTTAGCTGTTATTTTGGCAATAGATAATTCTGTTATCCATCACTACATGACTGGATTGTAGGAAGTGATAGGAAGTCATTCCTGGAACTTTGAGAGTTTGATTAATGAAATCAGAATATAACAGATGAGAACAAAGCCATGTAATTCACTGTAAAGAAACAGTAACTCCCAGTCAACCAAAACCTGATCATAGCTTAATTGATAGGATGTCAATAAGCATGAGGATGGAAGAGCAAAGATCAGCATGGAAAGACAAAGAGAAAAGGTTTAGAGACGCAACATTTATGCATAGGCACCCAAAACTGTCCAGGGGAGAAGGTGACTTGACCTGGGTATGCTCCTAGCTATGTGCATGGGGTATATCAATTCAAGATTGAGGATGAACACATTAAACAGAAGTCTGACTCCCACGGATTAACCTGGGGGGTGACTTATTTTTCTCTTGGACTAAATCTGGTAGTGGATCATCTGGGCTGCTACCAGGAGACACCCTGTCTCCTTTCATGTTTCTGCTCTGCTATCCTTGGCTGTCATCCTCATGCCTGCCTCACAGTAATAGGATGGCTGCTCATCTTCTGTCCTCCTGTCTACATGCAGGTAAGAGATAGGCGGAAGGCATAAGAAAGAAGGAATGGCATCTATATTTGGAAAGGAAAAAAATTTTCAAAACTTCAGGCAGACTTTGGCTTATAAGCCACTGACCAAAACTGTGCCATAAGGAGCTGTTAAAAAGGAAGAAAGCATGGGAAATAGATATCGAGTATGCAATTATGCAGCAGTTTTCTCCCATAGATCCACTCTCCAACCTTCCCCATCCCTTCTTCCCTGGAAGCTGACCTGTATGGCCTGCATCATAGAGTTTCTGGGGTTTTGGCTTCAGTTTGGCATCCCAGTTGCTGGGGTGTGGCCAATGGGAGCCCAGGCAGGAGGCTAGAGGGAATGAAAAGGGGAAGTCAGGGTATGTTTCCTCAGCTTTCTTCTTGAAGGATTACCTAGAAGTAGTTGTTCTCTTGATCAGAGATCACAGCTTGTCTAAGATGGTCCTCTATATAAACTTTTTTTTATGGGTCCAGTGGCCATTCCTTCCCCATCTCTTAGGCTTATGGAGTTTTAACAGCCTCAGGATCATGCTCTTTCCCTATGCCATGCTCACACTTTTGTAAATAGTTCTTTCATTAAACCCTCTTTAAAGCATCCCAATTTGCACATGTGCCATCAATTTTGTGATTGTCTGAGAATATTCATCCGTGTCTGCCACCCAAGGTGTATTTTTATGGTAGAAATGAGTGCATTACGGTATTACGGTGAATCCCATCATTTATTTAGCCAATAGTTATTGAGCATTAATCTACCAGAACACAATGCTAGATAAAAACCCAATTCCTTATCCTCTAGTAGCTCATAGTTATTTAAACATTTACATCACCCAACTTACTTTCCTTGCTAAGTTTTCAAGCTTATCAAGTCAATTATAAATTACAGTTTGGCCTTCTGTGCTGCTTTCCCACAGGGATAAAATTCATTTTTCTTGCTATCCCAAGATCCAATTGATTAATATATTAATATATTTTTATTGAAGATGAAGCTATATAGAATGAAGACATATAGAATAGAATGGTGCCTGAGAGCATGGATTTCAGAATCAGATGAGCATTCAAAACTCAGAAGATGTATAACCTTAGGCAAGTTATCTTGTGTAAACTTGGGCAAGGTTTCTGCGGACCTGAGTAGCCTTACCTATGGATGGGGATAACTTGCGTTTACTTTCTCTGCTGTGAAGACTGAAGGAGTTCATGTGTCACAAAGCTCATAGCCTACTGTCTGGTTCAGAAATAAATGGCATGTATTTGAGTTTAAACATTACTTTCTTCTGGGTATGTTTGGCACAAGTTACCTTAAAATGACTGTCACCTCTTAAGAGACTGTTGAGTTTCTTGACCTATAAAACTTAGGAACAGGCCCTGGTATATAATGACTTCACCAGAAAATGTTACAGAGGAAGGCTCTCTGTTGGCAGCCTGCAAGTTAGTCTCAGTCCTCTGCTTTGCTTGAGGATGTAATCCGCATTAACAAGAAAGTCCCAGTCCTTGGAAGTTGGAATCTAGAAACTAGATTAGGCACTCTAGTTCCAGCAAGTAAGAAGAAGTAGGATATTCAGAGTGACGACAGATTGGCAGGACTGGGCAGAAGCTCTAGGACCAGGCAGAGGCCATTTGAATTCAGGTGAGTCAGGAAATGAGGGAAGCATCAAATAGTTTAGATGAGCTCTAAGATACAAGAACTCCAAAGCTTAGGAAACATGCTAGCAGGTAAGAGACACCAAAATGGCATCTGGACTACTTTTCTCTGTAATCCTTTTACTTTTAATTTTAATTAAAAAAATTTTTAAATGTATTTATTTTTAAATTTACATCCAAGTTAGTATATAGTGCAACAGTGATTTCAGGAGTAGATTCCTTAATGTCCCTTATCCATTTAGGCCATTCCCCCCTCCCACAACCCTTCCATCAACCCTGTTTGTTCTCCATATTTAAGAGTCTCTTATGTTTTGTCCCCTTCCATTTTTATATTATTTTTGCTTCCCTTCCCTTATGTTCATCTGTTTTGTATCTTAAAGTCCTCATATGGGTGAAGTCATATGATTTTTGTCTTTCTCTGACCGATTAATTTCACTTAGCATAATACCCTCTAGTTCCATCCACGTAGTTGCAAATGGCAAGATTTCATTCTTTTTGATTGCTGAGTAATACTCATTGTGTGTGTGTGTGTGTGTGTGTGTGTGTGTGTATCACATCTTCTTTATCCATTCATCCATCGATGGACATCTGGGCTCTTTCCATACTTTGGCTATTGTTGATAGTGCTGCTATAAACATCGGGGTGCATGTGCCCCTTCGAAACAGCACACCTGTATCCCGTGGATAAGTCCCTAGTAGTGCAATTGCTGGGTCACAGGGTAGTTCTCTTTTTAATTTTTTGAGGAACCTCCATACTGTTTTCCAGAGTGGCTGCACCAGCTTGCATTCCCACCAGCAGTGCAAAAGAGATCCTCTTTCTCCTCATCCTTGCCAACATCTGTTGTTGCCTGAGTTGTTAATGTTAGCCATTCTGACAGGTGTAAGGTGGTATCTCATTGTGGTTTTGATTTGTATTTCCCTGATGATGAGTGATGTTGAGCATTTTTTCATGTGTCGGTTGGCCATCTGGATGTCTTCTTTGGAGAAGTGTCTATTCATGTCTTTTTCCCATTTCTTCACTGGAGTATTTGTTTTTTGGGTGTTGAGTTTGATAAGTTCTTTATAGATTTTGGATACTAACCCTTTGTCGGATATGTCATTTGCAAATATCTTCCCCCATTCTGTCAGTTGCCTTTTAGTTTTTCTGATTGTTTCCTTCACTGTGCAGAAGCTTTTTAGTTTGATGAGGTCCCAGTAGTTCATTTTTGCTTTTGTTTCCCTTGCCTCTAGAGAACTGTTGAGTAAGAAGTTGTCTGGCCAAGGTCAAAGAGGCCTTGGCCTCTTTGGTCAAATCTTTCTCCTTGAAGATTTTGATGGTTTCCTGTCTTACATTTAGGTCTTTCATACATTTTGAGTTTATTTTTGTGTATGGTGTAAGAAAGTGATCCAGATTCATTTTTCTGCATGTCGCTGTACGGTTTTCCCAGTACCACTTGCTGAAGAGACTGTTTTTATTCCATTGGATATTCTTTCCTGCTTTGTCAAAGATTAGTTGGCCATACGTTTGTGGGTCCATTTCTGAGTTCTCTATTCTGTTCCATTGATCTGAGTGTCTGTTCTTGTGCTGGTACGAGACCATCTTGATGAGTACAGCTTTGTAGTATAGCTTGAAGTCCAGGATTGTGATGCCTCCTGTTTTGGTTTTCTTTTTCAAGATTGCTTTGGCTATTCGGGGTCTTTTCTGGTTCCATAAAAATGTTAGGATTATTTGTTCTAGCTCTGTGAAGAATGCTGGTGTTATTTTGATAGGGATTGCATTGAATATGTAGATTGCTTTGGGTAGTGTTGACATTTTAACGATATTTGTTCTTCCTATCCAGCAGCATGGAATGTTTTTCCATATTTTGGTGTCTTCAATTTCTTTCACAAGTTTTCTATAATTTTCAGTGTATAGATTTTTCACCTCTTTGGTTAGATTTATTCCTAGGTATTTTATGATTTTTGGTGCAATTGTAAATGGGATCAATTCCTTGAATTCTCTTTCTGTTGCTTCAATATTGGTGTATAAGAATGCAACCGATTTCTGTGTGTTGATTTTATATACTTCGACTTTGCTGAATTCATGGAACAGTTCTAGCCATTTTTTGGTGGAATCTTTTGGGTTTTCTGTATAGGGTATCATGTCATCTGTGAAGACTGAGAGTTTGACCTCCTTTTGGCTGATTTAGATGTCTTTTATTTCTTTGTGTTGTCTGATCGCTGAGGCTAAGACTTCCAAAACTATGTTGAATAACAGTGGCAGCTCTTTGCAGTCTTTTATATTTTCTTCTCTGGCATAGGCAGGCATATTTAAAGATGTGTATTTTTGTTAGAGGAACTGAATTGAGAATATATAGTGAAACTCTGGTCAAAGCAGGAAGGGAGGGTTTAGGAATTCCAGAATCTCTCCTGCTAAGACCTTGGTTAGTTATGACTGTTTTGAAAGAATCTAGAAAGGGTTTCTGTTTGGCTATTGAATTCACATAATTAAAAAGCTGGAAATAATTAAAAAATCTGATAAAGGGTTAGCATCTAAAATATATAAAGAGCTTCTAAGACTCAACACCCCAAAAAACAAATACTCCAGTTAAAAAATGGGCACAAGAAGTGAATAGACATTTTCCTCCAGAAGATATACAGATGGCCAACAGACATGTAAAAAGATGCTCAACAGCACTGATCATCAGGGAAATACAAATCAAAACTGCAATGAGATATCACCCCACACCTGTCAGAATGACTAAAATCAACAACACAAGAAACAATAGGTGTTAAATGTGGAGAAAGGGGAACCCTGCTACACTGTTGGTGGGAATGAAAACTGCTGTAGGCACTCTGGAAAACAATATGGAGGTTCCTCAAAAAGTTAAAAATAGAATTACCCTATGATCTAGCAATTGCACTACTATTTATCCAAAGAATACAAAAATACTAATTCAAAGGGATACATGTATCTTGATGTTTATAGCATCATTATCTACAATATCCAAATTATGGAAACAGCTGATGAACGCATAAAGAAGAGGTGGTGTGTGTGTGTGTGTGTGTGTGTGTGTGTGTGTGTGTGTGTGTCTAAAATGGTATTTTACTCTGTCATCAAAAGGAATGAAATCTTGCCATTTGCAACAACATGGAGGGAGCTAGAGGGTATCATACTAAGTGAAGTAAGTCAGTCAGAGAAAGACAAATACCATATGATTTCACTTATATATGGAATATAAGACACAAAACAAATGAGCAAAGGGAAAAAAGAGACCAACCAAGAAACAGTTTTTAAGTATAGATGATTATACAATCTGATGGTTACCAGAGGGGATGTGGGTTAGGGGTTAAACAGGTGATGGGGATTAAGGAGTGCACTTGTGATGAGCACCAGGTGTTGCATGGAAGTGTTGAATCACTCTATTGTATACCTAAAACTAATATTACACCATAAGTTAACTAACTGGAATTTAAATAAAAACAAACAAAAAAGAAGAATCCCCAGAATAAACATTATACTACTACTCTCTTATGTAGGTTTGATCATACATTATTTTTTTATGTTAATAAGACCTTAGGATTCCAGAGACCATTACAGCTTTCAAAATGTTTTTTACTTGGATGATCTAATTTAATCCTTATAGTAACACTGTGAGGTACTTATGATTATCTGTTATTATTGCTCTGTTGTAGATTCAGCTCAGCTCAATTCCACTGAACATTTATGGAGCACCTACTGTGTGCCTGGAATTCTGCTAGGTTCGGGGGTTTCTTTCATACATAAATGAAGAGCATCCAAATGAGAATAAGCAAAAGTTTTTTTTTTTTAATCTAGATCTTGCTATAGCAAAGGAATTAGCACCATCACTTGTGTTTGGTACAACTCAGTGGCAGGCAGAGGAGTGGGAGAGTTTTACAGTGAAGAAAGCAGTGGGTTTCAGCTATGCCCGGATTAGAGACTGTTGTCTTAGGGAAGCTGGAGGTGGGCCAGAATATCTAAATGCAGCACAAACTCCGTCTTGGTTGGCAGAGCATAATTGGCCTTTTCTGGTTGGTCCCAACTTGCAAGTGGGGCAAAAATTAGGGAAGCTGTCAATTGTTGATAAAGTCTTAGCTGTTGTGGGCAGATTGTTACAGAGGTTGTGGTTTGATTCTTGGGCAGGTTGCTGTAGAAGTTAAGGGTCAGAGTTCTGTTTCTGTTGATGGTCTGGCTGTTGTCTGTTTATATAGTCAGCATCCCAATAGTGTTGGTGACAAATTCAAAACAACTTGGAGCATGGATTTTATGATCAGACAGATGAGTATTCAAATGAACTCACCAGATTTATAGCCTCAGGCAAGTTACGTAATCTCTGTGAACCTGAGTAACCTTACCTGAGGCTACTTATCTGCCTGAGGGGATGAAGAAACTTCTTTAACCAACTTTCCTGCAGTCATGAAGCAAGTGGAGTGAAGAGCTGTAATTTAATCTGGGTTTTCTAGCTCTGTCCAGTGCTCTTCCTGTTCAGTTTTGGGAGTTTATAACTCACTTTGGGGAAGAGGTGAGCACAGATATTTCCTTTAGTAAGATAATAGTGCACTTCTGAGCATGAGTAATTTCCTCTTGGATGTTGTATCTGTGTTGCTGTAGGTGGTGATCACTGAAACACTTTTCTTACGTGCTCTAAGAATTTGACAAGACAAACCTGGTCCAATAGCAGAGGTGCTGCAGAGACCAGCATCAGGTGTCCAACTTAATAGCTTCAAGCCTCCTTTTGGAGGCTATGTGACTGTTTTCTGTTTTCCCTGGATTATCACCATTATTTGCCAACCTCCTCCCCCCCCCCCCCCGCAAAGACTCTCATTTCCTTTTTGGGTTTTTTTTTATTAAAATTTTTTTAAAATGTTTTTATTTATTTTTGAGACAGAGAGAGATAGAGCATGAATAGGGGAGGGGCAGAGAGAGAGGGAGACACAGAATCCGAAGCAGGATCCAGGCTGTGAGCTGTCAGCACAGAGCCCGACATGGGGCCTGAACTCACAGACTGTGAGATCATGACCTGAGCTGAAGTCGGAGGCTTAACCAGCTGAGCCACCCAGGTGCCCCCCTTTCTGGTTTTAACAGCTGCTTCACGTTTTACTCTACATCTCAGCTCACTCAGCCATCTTTGGAAAGTTTGACAGCTGTGCTGACCACTCTTCCAATATTATGGTTTCACACATTCTCTGTTTTTTCAGTAAGCAAAATTTACTAGGCAATGACTAGGTATCAGGGACTGTTCTAGGTGTGGGGGAGAAAGAGGGGAAAAGAATATAAATGTAAAAGTGTATACAGCTCACCAGGAAACCTTGTGAAAATGTGGATTCGTATTCTAGGTCAAGGTATATCTAGTATATATTTCTAGTGAGTTCCCAGGGGATGCTGCTGGTTTGAAGATCACCGTTTTAGAAGGACGGATCTAGACAGCACATGTAAAGCATCTAGCACACAGGGCCGGTGGTTACAGATGTCATCTTTTAAATATATACTTATTGAGGTGAGTGAAACCTTTCAGATTCACGTTGGTCTATTGAGGTTGGACAATTAAATGATGCTGTCAGTTGGGAGATCAGTTTAATACAAGGCATTATGAGGTTTACTCACTAGTAAAACACACAGCTCCTTTTGGTTTTTAAGATTTGAAATTTTAAATAACCTGAAAAAAGTCCTTTGACAAACTGAGACCAGTCTTTTAGAGAGATTGCATGATATAATTGCAAGAATAATCATTGCTGGAGCCACACAGCTTGGGGCTGGAAACATGCTCCGTTCCTTTGCAACTGTGTGTACCAAGAAAATCCTAGTTCTTTCTTCCATATGTAGTAGGTTTTACTACTCTCCCAGTTTTATGGTCAAATGTGCAAATATGAAACTTACTTTGTTCCTCTAATAACTGAACTAAGCTAATCTTTTAAGCCTCTGTTTCCTTAAGAGCAGAGAATTCAGGAGCGCCTGGGTGGCTCAGTCGGTTAAGCGGCCGACTTCGGCTCAGGTCATGATCTCACGGTCCGTGAGTTCGAGCCCCGCGTCAGGCTCTGTGCTGACAGCTCAGAGCCTGGAGCCTGTTTCAGATTCTGTGTCTCCCTCTCTCTGACCCTCCCCCGTTCATGCTCTGTCTCTCTTTGTCTCAAAAATAAATAAAACATTAAAAAAAAAAAAAGAGCAGAGAATTCAATCATACCAAAACTTGGTAGATTCTGCCCCCACCACCCCCTGCCCTGGATTCTTTTTCTGTTCTCTTCAGAGATGTCTGTCTCAGTTTTGGAGAGCTCATGTGTGGTTCACATGTTGTTGGGAGGCAGCCCTTTCTTTCATCCTTGGTCTTTCTATTTCTGTTTTGGTGTCTTATGCTGTTATACCTTGCACATTTCTTCGTTGTTAATCTCTTTCTAGGTCTAATCTGCTGCTAAATTATCTACAACACCAGTGTTTCTGGTCTCTGGATTTTGCAGACCATTTTGCATTCTTGTCTCCCTAGGCCAACTGCCCAATTCTCAGGCACTTCTGAATTTTTCTTGGGGGCATGGAAAACATTTAGAAATTATGTTTCCCAGTGATGCGTCTTACCTATATTTTATGTAATTATTCAATTAATATCAGTGTCTCCTATGTAACAAGCATGGCTCTAGACACCGACACCAAATTCTTAACCCTAACATGATACTTAGCTTACAATAGATACTTAATAAAAGTTTACTGAACAAATGGCTATTTCTTAACATGAAAAACTTGCTAAGAAGATATAGAAATATTTGGTTGGACAAATGTTTCCCAAAATAACAACCAATCATTCATGAAAATAAGTAGAAATGATTCCGAATACTCTCTTTAGCACACTCTAATCTCTCCAACAGTAAGTAAATGAAAGTGACCTTTGATGGATTTGGTGGTGTAAAGATGTCAGACTACTGGCAGAATGTTCCATAGTACTCAACTGTGGTATCATTGATTTACTTAATTAGATTTTTGATTTATGTAAACCTTACCTGTGTTATTAATTCTAATACCTGATTATTCAATAGTGTGGCAGTCCCTTACTACAGCCCATTTCTTGCCATATCTCCCCTACCTGGGCTACAGCAGTTCTTATATGTGAACTTTGTGATTTAGTAACATTACTGATAGCATGCTAGGGGACATTGGGCATATATATAAATATGGAACATGTGTAATTGTGTTTTTCTGACGTCTCTATCCTACGTTATTCTTGCGTCTTAGAGGCTTCTGGGGTGGGGTTGAAGGTACTTCAGTTTTCTTTGCCTGAACATGGTCTTTCGACTCTACTATGGCTTGATGGTAGATACTTGATATTGGAGTATGTGATGGTTTAGGGAGAGGGCTTCTTTTGGAAGGGACTTACAGATTGCCTTTGCTCAGGAAATACCTAAACTGCATGGAGTTTTATCAGCTTTCTCTGGCCCTTGGCTGGACGTAGGCAGAAGGATCCCTTAGAGCCACTACCTACAATCAAATCTTATTCCTTCTAATTTCTTCCCCTCACTGGCTTTTTAAAATTTGGTGTCTTTTTGTTGAGGGAACAAAAGGGCTTGCACAATATTTGTTTTCATTTTATACCTGATGTTATAAACTTTCTTCTCTAAGTCTTCTAAGCCATTAGCTTTTTAGAGTCCCAACCCTGTTTTCTTTCTCTAAAGTCTAGCCTAAACAGACAATTTTAGCTTTCAAAATTATTTTCTCGGCTCTCAATCAAAACAAAACAAAGAAAAACCAACAACCCATTCAGAGGCTTATTTGCCTTCCTGGCTCTTCTCTGTATTTGCCTTCCCTGCAAAGTGATGATTTTCCCCATTTAGAAGCTGGTGGATCACAGGGCAATAGAAAGACTGAGGCAAAGAGAAACCTCATTTACTCTCCCAGGATTTTATCACTTCATGTGTGAAAGAGGAAAAAAACATGAGATAGCTGGGCATGGAACAGAGATGACCTCTGTTGGCACCTCTTGTGCCCCCAGAAATGTACCACAAATTATGGAGACAAAAAGGATAAAGGTAGCGGGTATAGATATAAGTGGGCCATCACTGGTAACTAATTTAAAGCATTATGTTTTTATATTAAAATGAATATTTTGTATGAACATACGTACAGAGAAAACAAAATTTTCTTTGAATTTCAATGTAGCACCCATAATGAAAACATCCAGTTTGTAGAGGACTATTTAAGCCTCTCCCCATAGACCTTGAGGGTACCTGTTGGTGCTTTCTTGTCATTAGGTGTATGTGGTGGATGCCTTCCAGAAGTGCTTGCTTAAGGGAATTATTCTAAACTACTTGGCCGTGTGTTAAGACTTAATTCTCCGCTTCCTCTCGAATGAAATCTTCAGTCTTTATCAAATGGCTAAAGCCCAATCTTTCTAAGAGAGGGAGCTGGCTGTGCTACAAGAATTCATGTTTCCATCCTCCCAAGTCCCATCTGTGCCCCTGATGTCACCTGGAGAGATAGCTTTTATAAGAGCAAAGGAGGGACAGGCCAAGGACAAAACATGGATGAGTCAGTCAGAAGCCATCAGGGGGGGCAAGGCCTCTTCCTTGCCTTCTCACATTGTTCCTGTTAATAGGGGTTGTTTATTTTACTGTTCCTTTCCTGTGCTTTTAAAGGCTGCCTTCTGAGATGGCAAAAGCTTCCAAGACCTTTAGAAATTCTGCATGGTTACCTATCTTTGAGCAGTTTTTAGGTAGAACTGTGAGACATTTGCTTCTCTCCCCAGGATTATAGTTATAATTTTAAGGTTATTTCTAATGGATCATGGCTGAGAAGAAAGAGAAAAAAAATAATTTGTCATGGAGTTCCCTTCCCCCTACTCAACATACACACACATGCATACATGCTGCAAAAGGGAAACATGTTCGAAATAGAGGCAGACTAATTATCCAGGTTGGAATAGGGCCAGGATATTGGTCATTGGATTCTCTCTCTTCCCTCCCCAGTTTCTTTTCCTCTCCCTTCTGTCATCTTTCCTCAACCATCAGGTGGGTGGGTGGGTTGCTGGCTGGCTGCTGGTTGGCAAACAGAAATAGTTTAGGAGCAAGTGTTCTTGGGGTATGTTCACTGAAGGATGAACCAGAGCAACAAAGAATGGTTTTTCTCTCGATGTTCAGCCAATTTACATCCAAGGAGAGCAGGTGGGGAGATGTAATTTGTAAATGACTGCAGACACAGAAATTTAAATCTGAGTAGGTGATAGTAAGATCTTCCGAAGTGAAATGATGGAATTGTGGAAATTAAATAGTTTTCAAGAAATATGAGTGGATGGGGGATGTTTTACTCAAAGAGCAATATATAAGGGATGCACATATCTATCGCAGCAGACAATAAATCACTTTATTCTGAGAGCTGTAAGAATGAATGTGGATGCTTTTGAAGAGAATGGATTCTGTTGTGATGTAGGCAAGAGGATAATTAAAACCTGCAAAATTAAAGACATTGGAAATCGAGCAATTCAAACGGACCTGGTGTGTTTAATGAACTAGCCCTTTCCTGGTTGGTGATGTGTCCTTATGTTAGCAACAGCACATTGTTTGCACAAAGAAACTGTGCTACAGATTAATTCAGTCATCAAAGATACGCCCAATGAGTGCTACGAGTTGTAATCTGGATTTCAAAGCTGCAGTCTGTTGATGTTCAGACAGTTTAAGAGGATTTGTTCAATAAGCAGAGATTTGTCTTGCAACAAAACTGTCTGGGCCACCTACAGAAGAAAGCAAGCTAAACTCTGGCAGACTTGCCTCTGAAGCACTGTAGCAACTGGCTGCCCCAGACTTACCATTTCATACACATTGCTGGCTTCTTTTGGGCTTACGTGGTCCCTGTGCTCAAACCGGACTGGTCTCCTCACCACCAGAAGCACCTGTCTGCATGATTTCAGGCAGTGTTTCTTGGTGGATGCTCTTTATTTCATCTAAAAAGGCCTTTTCTTCTCCTTGGCCATTCTGGGTACATAATTATTCTTTAGGATTCTTCCTCTGGATGCACATCTTACAAAACTCCTTCATTCTGTGATGACAACCTGCTGATGGAGAGTGAGGAATGTTAAAGATTTTTTACTGGAATCCATATTCGTTGCAGTGTGGTGGGAAGGACACATCCTTTGGAGCATCAGCCCCACCTGGTAACAGTTGCTGTATATTTTAGGCCCTGCATTAAGTAATTACAGTCACTATTCCATTTATTTCTCAAAGCAATCCAATAGGAGAAAAGTGAAGCACAAAAAGATTAAATAACTTGCCAGGTCTATACAATGAGTAAGTAGTTGATTTGGAATTATATCCCAAATCTCTCTGACTCCTATGCCCAGTGCATACTGTTACTGTTATCGCTCTGGCTTGGACAATTTTCTTGTATTTCTACTGCCTTCCAGGCCGTACATATCAATTGTGGATAAGGATTAGAGATCATGCACATTCAACACCCAGGACAATGCCTGACGCTGTTGCTTCCTAAATGGTAATTAGGTTGTTATCATAATCATGTGGTTGTTTCATCCCTTGCTAGTCAGTGTTTGGTCTGTGGACCAGAACATCAACTTCACCTGGGAGCTTGATAGAAATGTATAATCTTAGACTGACCTCAGCCCTCCTGGATCGGAGTCTTCCTCTTAACAAGATTCCCAAAAGACTGTATGCACTGTAAAGTTTGAGAAACACTGGCCTTACTCTATGCTTGCACACCCACTGAGAATGAAACTTGTTACCTTTTTATTTTGATTTTTGTTTATTCTTTATAAATATTTTTACACTTACAGAAACATGACAAGAATAGTACAAAGAACTCTGGTTCCTTTTCGTGGAGAATGGTATTTAGAAATTAAGATCCACGTGCCAGGTAGGCTCAAAACCACAGGATTCCTTCCAACTTTCTCCCTTTGCATTTTTGTAACTCACTTCTCTGATGGTGGAAAAACCTGGCTCCTCAATATGTTTATGTATTTGTTCATTCCCTTTGTATGTAATCAGTTCTCTGATCTGCCCATCTTCCCATCTGGCTCTCTTCCTTGTATGGGTCCCAACCCCCACCTGCTCACCACTAGACCTGGGGGCCTATTTTTTATTTCCAGAGACAGCTCTGTCTAGCCTAGAACAGCTCTTATTGAGGGAAAATTCTTTCTCATACTTATCTAAAGCCATAGTCTTGTAGCTTCTTCTCTCTCTTTTTACTTGGGGGTATGAAGTCTAAGTATACTTAGGGGTAGTATAATGTGGTTGGAAAGAGCATGGCTTGGAGCATGAGACACTGTTGTATACTTGTTCTCTGTGAGAACTCTTCTAGTTATATAATCACCCCTTGCCTCAGTTTTTTCATTTGCAAAATTAGGGACAACATATGTGCTTGCAGATAATTGGGGGCCAAATGAGACAAAAAAATAATGGCCCAGCAGAGTGTCTGGTCCTTATTAAAGGCAAAATAAAATGAGTTCCTCCCATACTTTCTTCCCTTCCTCCCTCCCTTCCTTTCCTTTCTTCCTTTTTTTATTTAATAAAATATTTCCTAAGTGCCTGATCTGTGTTACATAGCAATAAACAATATAGACATGGCTCCTTCTCTTACAGAGCTTACAGGATAGAGAATAAATAGGTATATTTTTAAAAATTACCTAAATATGCAGTTAGAAATTGTGATGAGTATTTTCTGTAGGTGCTGGGATATAGGAGTGAGCTAGATAAAGAAGGGCTTCACTCTCATGGAGCTTATATTTTAGGGGATGAGAGACATAATGAACAAGAAACAAATAAATCAATGCATAAGGTAATATTAGATAATGATAAGGGCTGTGAAGAAGCACAAGCAGAATGATGTCATTATGATAGGGCCACAGGATCTTCTTTGTGCCAAGTGGCTGTGGGAGGTCTCTCTGGTGAGGTGGCTCTTGGATTGAGCCCCAAGAGGTAAGGAGTCTACTACATGAAGATACAAAGGAGGATGTCCTAGAGAAATGCAGTGGCTGGACAGAGTGAATTCATGTGTTGGAGGAGCAGAAGGAAAGTCCATGTGACTGGACCTTAGTGAGTAAGCGGTGAATGGTGTGAGATGGGGCAGGAAAGGGAGGTCCAGCTAGGTCACATAGAGCCTTGCAGGTCATTGTGGGCTAGTCTGTGCCATGTGAGTATAGAGAAGTTCACTCTTCTATGGGCTCAATTTCCATGTGTGTCAAAGGGGAATGCTAATATTCTCCAAGCTGACATCATGAGGTTTGTTGTGAATATAAATTGAGGTGAACTATGAGGGGGCACCTGGATGGCTCAAGTTAATTAAGCCTGACTCCTGATTTTCGCTCAGGTCATGATCTCACAGTTCGTTGGTTTGAGCCCTGTGTTTGGGATTCTCTCTCTCAATCTCTCTCTGTTCCTCCCCTGCTCGTGCTCTCTCTCCCTCAAAAATAAATAAATAAATTTTAAAAAGACCTAAAAAAGGATGAAATATAAAGCACACATCGTAAAGCACAATGTGATTGTTTTTGTCATGTCTTCTAGATGTTTGCTAAAACTCTTCATGAGTGAAGAGACAAAAGAAAAAGATAACAAAGGTGCAAAAGTTGGCCAACTATGCAGTCTGTGTTTATCATCCCAAAAAGGAAAGAACAAGAGACACATAGAAAAGGGCTACAGATTTGAGATCACAAGAGACAAAGCTTTCTTAGAACACATTTTCAGGGAAGCAGGTAGATAGCATTTAAATGGCTTGATAAAAACACTTTTTCTTTAAGTGTACAAGTAAAAAGGTTAACAATTTGAATCTATCTTGACATTTTTGAGTGTCAGCCCCCAGGGCTATTTTCTTCCTTGCTTAGGAGCATCATCTTTCACATATGCTTGAGATTGCTATTTGCTGGGCTGGACCTCCCACCAAGAGCAGAGGCTGAACATGAATGTAAAGTGGGAGCAGTTATTGGGCAACATCTTCACCCCTGATGCTTTTCTCTCCTTTACCTTTTACCTCCTCACCCCATGTTATTGTGATCTGGTCATCTTGTGGATCATCGTGGTCTCAGACTGGAGACCATCTTTAGGCAAAAACACTCGCTAAATTGAATTGATTTCTGTGTTTCATAGACAATTACATTGCTGTCCAAGAAGCTTAGAAAGCAGCATATATCCAGTGATCTTGATGAGTAAGTTGTTTTAGGGAAAACTAGGGAGAAGGCAAGAGATATTTTTTCGGATTTCACCTTTTTATTATCTTTTTTAAACAGTGCAGTCCTAGATATCTTAAGTTTATTCCTCCATGCCTTCTCCATTCTCTCTTTCCCTCTCCTCTGCCCTGGGATGCTGACTTACATGGCTATATCAACAGGGTTGCTTTGGGCTTCTGATTGGGCTGACTAATGGTTCCCTGGCACAAGCTGGGAAAGAGAGGGGAGGGGTTGGGATATATTTACCTTTCCTGTAAGATCCCTTTAGACTGAGAGTGCCCTGGACTGAAGGTCACTGCCTCTCATGAGGGGGTTAACCCTTGGGACTAATTTTATATGACCTCCTCCTTCTGAATATTCTAGTGATCACACCCTCCCTCCTCTCTTTGGGCTCAGGGGTGCTAGTAGCTCAGTTGCCACAGTTAACTCCAGGTTATTGTGCTATCCCTTCTGGTTCTCATACATCCAAACTTTGTAAAAGCCACTTTGTTAAATAAACTCTTCTCAAATCATTCTGTTGTGAATCTCCTATCTTTGTGGGACCCTGACGAATACAAGTGCTATAGTTGCTGGCTGACAAAATATGTAGGCATGATCTGTACTCGGAGGGAACATAATAGATTGGAAAGAGCTTTGAGTTCATCTGGATAGTGTTTGAATTCAGTTTTGTTTCTTTCAAGTTTGTGACTATGGGGACATTTTATAGTATCTCTGGTCCTTAATTATAAAAATAGGATAATATCTGTAGAATTTTTTTTATTAAAGTTTATTTATTTTGGGGCACCTGGGTGGCTCAGTTGGTTAAGCGTCCAACTTCAGCTCAGGTCAAGATCTCATGGTTTGTGAGTTCAAGCCCCGCATCAGCTGAGTCTGTCAACTCAGAGCCTGGAGCCTGCTTTGGGTTCTGTCTCTCTCTCTCTCTCTCTCTCTCTGCCCCTTCCCCTGTTCACGCTCTGTCTCTCTCTCTCAAAAATAAATGAATGTTAAAAAAGTTTTTAAAAAGTTTGTTTATTTTGAGAGAGAGGGAGAAGGAGAAAGAACATGAGCGGGGGAGAGACAGAGAGAAGGGGCAGAGAAAATCCTAAGTAGGCTTGACTCGGTCACCACAGAGCCTGACGTGGGGCTCACACTCATGGTGAAATTGTGACCTGAGCCAGATGCTTAACCAGCTGAGCCACCGAGGCATCACTATGGAATTGTCTTTGTGCTTGTATACAATGTCTGCACATAGTAGAGCCTTCATAAATGCTGGCTTTTCCCTATTCTCACCATGTTCTTTCACATAAGATAAGTGGCCAGTGGGATTAGGAGAGGGACAAGCATGCTGGTGAAAAGGTGAGTTAAGCCAATCTCTGAAAAATCTCTTTATCCAGTGCCAGCCTTTGTTTTCCCAGCTGGCATTTCCAGTTGGTCCCTCTGCTATAAGGGTTACTGGGAGGGTTTATGTTTCTCCTCAGGTCAGTGGCTTGAGAAGTTGTTCTCAAACAGCCAAGTAGAGCCGGACTCAGCCCAGCTGATGTCACCTAGCTAGGGAGAGCTCGAGGCTTCTGGTACTCAGCAAATGGCGGCCATGATGACAGGGTGACTGGCTGAGAATAGGGTGGCAGTGGCAGGTCCAAAAATATCTTGTGGGCTTGAAATCATGTTGAACTGTTATCCATCCTCTCGTCAGATGCCACTCTCACTGTGTTTTTTTTTTCTTTGTCCAAACCCTCCCTTAACCTGCTGCCGTTTTTTTGCCCTGCAGAAGATTACTTCTCCATGGTAGTCAAGAATCTGCTTTTTAAGAGCAGAGCCAAGGGGTAGGAGAGAGCAGCTAGAGGTCCCTTCTATGTTAATCTCTATCTACAAACCCATTTCAAATCACAATTTAAGAAAAAACTGAAGTCTTATACACATTCAAGGCATGTTTTCTGGCGTCACCTAAGTATGCTACCCCTAAGTGCTTCCCACAGGAAAATTCTGGAGTCCCCAACTGTTGCCCTTCACTATTCCTCAGCCCTACCCTGATTCCCCTCATCTGACACCGTTGCCCACCTGGGCTGTTGTCTGTATTCTCCAAGTTAAATGCAACCACTGTCCAAAATAGCTTAGTACTGAGTGCCTGATACAGAGCAGATATTTCATTTCTGTCTTTCCTACAAGCTCCAAGAAAGCCACACACAACCTGATTCATGCTGGAAGCTTTAGGGGCCATCTACCCATCTCCTCTTTTCTGGCTAAGACTACTTCTCCTAAATCAGAACGATTTGCAGACCCTCCAGAAATAGCTGTTTTCAACTTTTCCACCTCCCCAACAAAAACACATTTTTGTCTTGCGTGATAATTAGATTCGTATGTATCATAAATACACTCCTATGGGCATACATTGATTCATCATTTACATTTAACACATGAATTTTAAGTACCTACTCTATGTCAGGTTCTGTTTTAGGCATTGGGGGATATAGCAGTCAATAAAGCAGATAAGGGCCTTGCCCTTTTGGAGCTTCTATCCCAGGTGTTATTTCTCCCCTTCACTCCCAGGCAGCAACAAAACAAAGTAAAACAAAAAGCAACACAAAACAAAACAAAACAGAGAGAGATGTCAGATTTCAGCCTTTTTATTTTTTTTGATGATAGTGGAGGGAACCCAGTAATTGCAAGTGGTGGGTAAAATATTAAGTTGAAATGCTCAGATCCTGGAGGCCAGGCTGTCTGGGTTCATATCCAGGATCTAACACTAACTAGCTGTGTGACCTTGGGAAAATTACTTAACCCTTCTGTGCTTCTGTTTCATTAGCAGCAAAATGGAGGTATCCATAGCGCTAGTAGTGAATTGTGAGGACTGATGGTGCCTGCCATTTGGAAGCTGTCCATAAAACTGTGTTTTAAACTTGTGAACAATGATTACATGGCTGATGGCCAATAGTACCTTCTAAGCACAGTTGTAAACACCTCATATGTATTTAAGCCCTCACAACAACCTTATAGAATAGGGACTATTATTACCATGCTTATTTCAATGATGAAGAAATGAAGACACAGAAAGGTTAGGTAACTTGCTTGAGCTCACTTAACATGTGTGTGTCCGAGTTGGGCTTTGAACCAGGGCCATGTTGGTTCTGAGTCTGTTCTCTTTGTTACTCTGTGCTCTCAAGATGCCGGGCCTTAGCTCAGTTAATACAGGCTTTGTATTATTTGTACCTTTTCCTTTTTGAATCAGGAAACATCAGAAAGCAAATTAGTGAGTATGGCCTTATTAGTTTTTTCAGTTGTGACCTCCCAATGACCTTCCCCTTTCTTGTTAGAGAAGACATTGGGACCCCCACGGAGGGCTTCCAAAGCTTTGGGATCCCCATGCAGTGAAGAAAGGAAATTGGACTGTCTTGAGTGATACAACGCATGCATCTTGTTGGTTTTTCTACCTTGTGTTTTCCTCTGGGATGATTTCATGTCTCTATGATGGTATCTTTTCATCATTCGGTGTGAATTTGTGAATTCTGTCCCTCTCACCTCCCTGGATGAAGTGGGCAAAGTAATTTTCATCTCACATTCTGCGGACATTCTCCTTATTCCTGCCACATGCACAGGCCTTTAGTGATCTTGTTGCCCTTCATTGGACCTTTGCATTTCCTATTACCTCCAAAGGTATTTGTCTTTGGAGGGAAAGTGAGCTGAATGCATTATACATAAAAGTGAGGATGCCCCATTCATTGGCTTATGTTACAGTTTAATGGCATTTTTCATATTATCTATTCAGTTCTTAATGTAGTCTAATTTATACACTTTTTGACCGCTGCCTTGCATTTAGTAAGTATATTTATTGGGCTGTCTGTAACAATGCCTAGATCTGTTTCCTGTGAGGTGGCAATTAATTTAGATTTATCAGTGTAGGAGAGCATTCTGTAGTCTCCTCTCCAAAGTTACCCGATCAAAATAGTAATGTGAAGGATTAACACATTTAATTAATAGACAAGCTATTCATTTGTTCCTAAGACTGTCTATTCAAAAAGGAGATAAGCATTTTGCAAGATATAATTCTAATTATGGGATGAGAATTTTAGTAGTATTTCTTTATAATGTGTATAAGCATGTTATTGCAATTTGAGATGGTATTATTCCATAAAGCAATTCTGTAATGATACATTATGAATAGATCAGATAGTCTTTCTCTTTGTCTCTCCGTCATACACATGTAATGGATTATATAAGGTCAGACATACCCTAAGTTACAGTACATAAGAGTGCTCATACACCCACACGTGTACTCGTGCAATGGTACTGACCCAAACTTAGGAGGATAGGTGATTTTTTTTACTCCTGCTTATAGATCTTTATTGATTTATCCATACCATTGTTTCTCAGCTGTTGTGATCATTTTTCTTTGCACTGTCCTTCTTTCTCCTTATAGAGATCCTTTCTCTCCTAGAGTCCAGATCAAATTCTCCCTGCTCCACAAAGCTTTCTCTGATGAGTCTAGTCCACTCTGTTCTCTCCCTTGTTTCTATCTATATAGGATTCATGGTCAGTAACATACAATTTGAGATTACAGTTATTATCTAATTGCTTTAGGTGAATTATGTTGCCCAGTTAAGATTAAGGATCCATGAGGAACTTTGATGAGATGTATCTAGCAGTGCCTGGAACAGTGTAGGTTTTCAGAAGTTTTAGTTGCTTCCAGTGTGAAATACCAAAATCTTTTGTGTTCTTCATAAACATCTAATAGAATACTGGTGCTATAGTTGATTTCAATAAATATTTTCTGTTTGATGCATAGATAAGTAAAACAATAACCTGTGGTAAAACAGCAGGCTTAAAAAAATCAACGTGTTTAGCACGAGATAATTGGTTTTTCCTAGAAAAGGAAGTTTTTTATCTATGTAGTTTTTGTGAAGCAACATGTGCAGGAGTAGCCTTTGGGGGTGTTTAGAAAACATTTGGCTCTGGAGAGCTCTTAGAAAGTTGGCTTCAAGTCGACATTGCTTCTGGGTTATCCTCAGCAGGGAGAAACTGATGAATGTAAAGACCTGGCCAACTCGAGGGCTGGGAAGCTTAGTGTAAAGGCGAGCATGTGGATTTCTGCTGTGGTGTAAAGACCGTCTTCCTCAGTGGCTAGAATAGCACCTGGCCCTTGAAGGGACTCAATAAATATATACTGGATTAATGTAGATATACTTCACAAGTATGGATGTCAAGCAGGTTTTGTGTTTTCTTAGTCTGTTGATCACAAATATTCATGCCAGACAACATTTCTGGAAGGAATTGCATCAGCATAATGCAAAGCCCAAGACAGTCTTTGGATACCCAGCTGGCCACATTTTTGGTATTAAGCACTGACATGCCCTACAGATTAGGTGGCCAAATAATTCACTTTCCCAGTTTCAATACCAGTTAGAAACTTGATTAAAATGTGCCGGAATCAAGACCTGTCTCTCCCTATCAGCTGGTGATTGCTGTTTATTGCTTACATAATTTACCATTTTGCCTAGAGAGAAGACTTAGAATGTGGGGAAGCTTGTAACAGGTGTAGTGTATGTTCTTGTTTTTCCTAGTAGCAGATGGTGCTGAAAGAAGATCATCTCTGTGGGGCCATTACAGGATAATGCACAGGAATAAATAAGCACAATGATAGGTCTCAGCAAAGACAGCCGGGTTTCAGGGTCGGTCCCACATTTGGAAATGATACATATACAACGAACAGATTTATCTGTAAGCTCAGAAAGGCCTATTTAAAACTCTAATTCTTTCTTATTTTCCTTCCTATAAAGATTTTTCCTACAAATCAAACCAACCTTCTTCTCACTTGAATTATAGATAGTGTATTGAAAAGGATCTAAATAAAGTGAAGTTCTTTGCAATAATGCTTTGTACTAAAAGGGTAAAAAAGAAAGGGGTAATTTTCCTGGGAGTCCTTCCCCAGCCCCCAACAATTTATGTTTTTGTTTTAATGGGTTTGATGGGACCTGCTCTTTGATCTTGGCCTCTTAAAAACCAAAGGAGCAAAGGAAGGTTAATTCCAACAATTCTACCCTAATGACCTCAGCTATTCTGCATGATGGACAGTGCATGAATATAATGTAACCTGGTTTGGGGCTGAGGATATGATTATATTTTCTCTTGTGCAAAAGTAATTTTCACCTTTCCTGAAAAAAGGTATCAGTTATATATGTGTGTATATTCATATGTATGTTCATGTATATATATTTCTTTTTGAGCAGATATACTCTTACATTTCTCACATTTAAATACACATTTAAATTTGACAGTGTCAGAGCAATATTTCAGCAGGACCTAGGCGCATCTTTTTCCCTCTCTTTGTTTAAATTTTATTTCTTAATATCCCAGCCTCAGCAGTATTTGAAGAATATTGTTCCCTTGGCCTAATGCAATTTTTTCCACATGATGTATTCTTAGTCTGTCCCTTATCTTCCCTTCACTTGCTGACACCACTGTTTAGTCCATTTGGGGCTAAAATGCACTGAAAGCAAATACGTACTATTTTAACATTCTGCCTGATTCTTGTTCATTAGCAAGAGATTCTGTCTAGCAGGTTGGTTAAATGGCCTTCAACCCTTTTAAGAAAAAAGGGCAAAGAATTCTGTTATGTCTTTGAAAAAAGGAGACGGTGCACAGATACAGGCTTATAAAACATTTCCCGAAGCATCTGTGTGTGTATATGTGTGTGCGTGTGCACGTAGGTTTATGCATATAATTGTATATCCACAACTAGATTCATTTTTCTTTTTTATCAACACTGTAATTACTAATGCTTTCTGAAATCTCATTATGCATCTAGATCTAAGACCTAAAAAGTGCTTCCTTTACTATATTTAAAAAAATCGTATTTAATGTAAGTACTTAAAATGTGGCTTTTATATGGCTAAACTCTGCATGAATATAGGCATTTAACTATGGTTAACCTCTGCAGTGCAGTGTCCGTGGGCCCTAGTGGGTTAATTTTTGATCGCCTGCTCTACCTGCATCTTTGGAACGGAAAGAAGCATGTGCATGAGAAAGAAGAAAAACAGACCATCTTTGTGATGTCACGTGCATCTGCCTCTAGATTTCAGCATGTAACATAAATGGCAACAAGAATCGAAAGAGCAAATAGAGGAGATCGCCTGAACTGGAATTATTCTATCTATGTAATTATCTCTTCATTTTTTGCAGTTTCTGAAACACTGGATGCATGATGGGTGGGGCGGGGCAAGAGAGGAGTAAAAAATTGTCTAAATCTGAAGTCTTGTGTCACCTACCTATACCCTCAATGTGGCTAAATATCCATATAGCAATCACAGGGGTAAAAGCAAAGTTAAGACAACTATTATTATTATTATTTTTTGTCAAGCCCTTGTGTCTAATAGCAGTGAACACTTAGGGGAAATTATTGTATTGCTAATCATATAGATTAAGCTTATTAAGTGAAAACAGTACTTCT
Organism: Felis catus; assembly: GCF_018350175.1. Classification (NCBI taxonomy): domain Eukaryota; kingdom Metazoa; phylum Chordata; class Mammalia; order Carnivora; family Felidae; genus Felis; species Felis catus. Next base: position 191,080,310 of record NC_058371.1, on the reverse strand, counting down.
ACAACTGAGAATCACATAAAAGAAAATCTCCGTTTTAGTTGGACAACTCAATATGAATTTCCTTTATTGTTTACCATGTCTAATTAGCGTTAGCTTCACTTCATAGGCAATATTTAATTATTGGTATTTTTAATTTATCTTTTTTTAATATTATCATCTTACCTCGGGTGCAATTATCCATTCCTGTCTAGTAGGAATAAATTTGCTGAGAAGTTACTGCAAGATAAATATTGCTTAGAAACCATAATTTTTCTATTGTATTTGTCTAGTTAATAAAGGGAGGCATTTTATTTTCCCCTGGTGACCACTTGTACTTTGTTCAGTAATTAAGGAAGTAAGCTGGTGCTCCTACGTTTTAGCCTCTCTGTAACCTCTGCAGGCTTGTCAGGGATGCCAGCGCAGTTGTGTTGCACTGCTGGATAGTTACGGAAAAGCCTGCATTGAAGCCAGAGAGGATTCTAGCAGTAGCACCTTAAATCAGCACCAATAATTTGATTATTGACAAACACATCAAATGTATTCTGCCTGAGAATAATCTGCAGATTTTATTCAGCACGTATGTTTCAGGGTTTACAGAAACAGCTCTTCAGCTACAATGGGATACATTAAAAAATGCATGTTATCTCTGTATATATTTTTATGTATACATTTGCTCATAGGAGAAGCTGTATTTTGCCGTCAGATGAGGGTTTGAATTGTCTCCCACTAATTAGCTGCATGATCTTAAGCAAGTTACCTAACCTCCTTAAACCTATGTTTTCTCATCTATAGAATGACAGTGATGATGGTGCACACTTAGGAGTGATAGTTATCGGTGTGATAGTTAAATGAGGCACTGCTTATAAGGCGCTTTGTATAGTGCTAAACACATGAAAAAGAGCTCAGTAAATATTTAAATTATTACCTTTGTTATGGGGCGCCTGGGTGGCTTTTAGGTTAGGTTAGGTTAGGTTAGGTTAAACGTTTGACTCTTGATTTTGGACACAGGTCATGATCTCAAGGTTGTGGGATCTGAGCCCCACCTAGAGCTCTGTACTGACAGCACAGTGCCTCCTTGGGATTCTCTCTCCCTCTCTCTGTCCCTTCCCTGCTGCGCACAAGCACGTGGTCTCTCAAAGTAAATGAATAAACTTAAAAAAGTAAATTATTACCTTTGTTAAAGTATATTTATATATAGACCGTTTGAGACTATAACTTTGTAATACTTATTTTTGGACTAAATTAATGAAATCATCCTTATTTTCTTTCTTTAAAAATTTTTTTTGAAATTTTTTTGAAATTTGAAAAAATTTTTGTTTACTTTTGAGAGAGAGAGAGAGCGCGCGAGTGAGCGCACGGGCGCGTGTGCATGTGGGGAAGGGCAGAGAGAGAGGGAAACGTAGTACCGATGCAGGCTCCAGGCTCTGTGCTATTAGCACAGAGCCTGATGAGGAGCTTTGAGGAGCTTGAACTCAAGAACTGCGAGGTCATGAGCTGAGCTGAAGTCAGATGCTTAGCTGACTGAGCCACCCAAGCACCCTACTCTACTTATTTTCTTTTCACTTCCTTAATGCAAAGAGCAGTTACAAGCAATGCTTGTGAAGTACATTTTCTTGCCTTGTTCGATTCATGCTTCAGATCTCCACCCAGATGTTTCCACTCTCTGGAAGCTTCTCTCTCCACTCTCTCTAGCTGGGGCTTTTCATTCTGTGTGGCACACACACTCTGAACTCCATGAAGGCTCTATCATTATTTGTGTATTATAATCAATGGTTTCATGTTTTCCTCTCCAGAAGATAAACTTCATGCCTTGTTTATCTTGCCATCCTCACTTCTTTATGCATATGTGGTCATAGCAAGACAACAGTAAGGGTTTCTTAAATACATAAGTGAAATATAAAATACTATGATTTATGTATGCAAATATTGATCTTCTTTCAGTGGTGTTGTCCTTGTATTGTTTTTATCCTTCTATTATCTTTAACCGTATTTTTGTTTTTTATTTATCTTTAGAACTTGTGACACATCCTTTTAAAATGTTATTATCTTGTGGCGTTTGGGAGAATCACATGTCCTTTCATTTAAACCCAAGATCCCATGAGGTAGATATTTAGCTGGGTGGGGTAACAAACTGTTCTGAAACCATTACATTTTCAGTAAAATGTACAGCTACATCCCTTCCAAGGGGCAAGTTCAGTTAGGTTGCACATGAACATCTGAGGTTCAGAGGGATCATGTGCTTACTCAGGATTGCACAGACAGCACAGAATGCCTGGTCATTCAAGCCAATGTCTATGTGACTCCGTCAGAACCCAAGCTTTCTCTGTAGAGTGGCTTCAAGGTAGAGTCACCACTTCATTTGCTGATGGGGTCGATGTGGCCCCTCCCCCAGCCTGCCTGACTGGCCATTGTCCGGAGAACCCACACAGTGCTGAAGCATCACCAAGCCTGAGTCCTGAGGACACAGCCTTACGTAGAGCCTCCACTGTCTTGGGTAGGAAGGTCAACAGGGGGCATAAATGGGGCTAGGTTTGAAGGCAGCAGGTACAGAGCTGCCAGAAATGCTGATCTAAAAAGGGCAAACATGTCTGGAATAAATCAGCAAAATGTAGCATTTTCTCTCTTGCCAAAATGGACCGTAAATCTGGTGTGTACATGTGTATGTATCTGTGTATGTGTGTGCATGTGTCTGTGTCTCTCTCTATGTGCGTGTTTATCACAACCTGTCTTCTCAGAAGTGTGTGCAGTAGCAGGGACTTAAAGTCTACAGCCTCTGCCAAAATTCCGAAACTAAAGATGCACAGTTAATGCCATTTACCAGGAATTAGTGTTCTGTGTTATTATCTAAATTTCAAACCTTTAAATGTAAGCCTTTAGAAGTTTTCTAATGTTTACCTTTCAAACAAATTTAAAAAAGAAAACTGGAGAGAGAAATAAAGTATCACACAGAAGTGGGGAATGTTTAACCTCTGCCACTTCCCAAGTTTTTCCTGGCTATTAGCTGCTTTTGCCTGTGGTAGTAAATAGGTAGTTAAATCTTTTTTACAAAATAATTTTATTATATTATATACATTTATATATATATATATATATATATAATTGTATTAATAAAAATAAGTTTCTACTTCTTCCACTGTGTGAATATTTAAAGGATATTGGTTGGAAGGGGTGCCAATCATTAGTCAGCTTAAGGAGCCCAGTTGTGTGCCTGTTTGATGTACTGTTGGGATCAGGAAGGAACTTTGGCCCCTATTGTCCTGGGCATTTGGACCTCTCAAAAATCTCTTACCTTTTTCATAGCGAGCCTCTCTACCTACACATAGTGGCCCAAGCCTTAAACTTGAACATAATCTCTGTTTGCTTCCCTTTGTAATAGACAATCAGTTAAAAACTCCTTTCAAATCTGTTTCTTGAATATGTCTGAATTCCATTCGTGTTCCTCCTTTTCCTTTATCATTTACTACCTTAGCTCAAGACCTCATCATCCTTCACCTGAATTACTGTATAAACATTCTACCTTGTCTCTTTGAGTCTAATTTTGTTTCCAGTTCATTCTCTGTAATGAGTCAGCATATGATCTACTAATTCTATTCCTAAATACTTAATCAAAAAGAAATAAAAAACATATATGCATGAAAAAATCTTGTGCAAGAATGTTTCTAGCATCTTTGCCCATAATAGTCCTAAACTTGAAGAAAGCCAAGTGTACACCAACAGGTGAAGAGATAAACATATTAACATATTAATACAATGGAGTACTTTATAGCAATTATTGATATGTAAACCACATAAATTAATCTCAAAAATATTGTGCTGACTGAGTGACATTAACCATGAAAGAATATCTTCTATATGATCCAATTTATATGAAATTCTAGAACAGGCAAAACCTAACTATAGTGTTAGAAGTCAGAGTAGTAGTTTTGGGGTGGGGGGGGTTGTTGGCTAGAAACAGGCAAGAGGGAGATTCTCTACGGTGATGGGTATGCTTTATATTTTGATTAGAGTGGTGATTATATGGACGCATACATTTATCAAAGCTCACTAAAGTGTACACATAAAATCTAAGCTTTTCATTTATTGAAATTATATGTAGACACACTCAAGAGCTGTTCATGAGCCAAGCATACCTTATCTGGGACACAAAACCTGTCTCAAACTCTCACCTTTTTATGTTTAATTTAGCTCCAAATAAAAGTGTGATGAGAGAAGATAATATTTCAGTTAATATGTATAATACATTGGTATAATATTTATAAACTATAAATCCCATTAGTACATAGCACTTATGGTTTCTGCCTGTCCTGCCTCCTGACCCTCATTTTTCCTACAGTATCCCATTTTTTCCTTTGGAAAGTACCTTTCAGCATTGCAACTTCACCTTATTCACTGTGGTGTTCCCACAGCCAGGAACAGAGCCTGGCGCTTGTTAGTGTCAGAACACATCAGTGTGAGAATGAACCACATATATGAGCATCAGGGTGGGAACAGTGAGGATGAAAGTAGAAGGTCCATGATGTTGCCATGGGAAATGGCTGGCTGCCTGGCACTTTATCCCTATCATTGTTTGCTGTGGATGGTGTTGATCATGGATGAGTTGGCTGGAGTTAAGACTTTGGGACCAAGTTGATAATTTTTCGCTATCAACACTCTGGGGCATGCTGTTTTTTCTGCTTACCCCATCACTCCCTGCCCTCCACCCCCCGCCCATGCTCTATCATCTACTACACCCTTTCCTGATTTTTAATTTCTTCTAGACAGTTCTACCCTTGTCTGATTTGGAGGGTTCCATTGTGAGCACAGTGATTTCTCACTTCAAAGACATGGAACACCCTGTGTCAGTATAATGTCTCCATCTAAACTTGGACCTCTAGGGGCACCTGAGTGGCTGAGTCAGTTAAGCTTCTGACTTTGGCTCACATCATGGTTCCTGAGTTCAAGCCCCATATCGGGCTCTGTGGTGGTGGTGGTGTGGAACCTGCTTGGAATTCTCCCTCTCCCTCTCCCTCTATGCCCTTCTCCTGCTTGTGCTCTCCCTCTCTCTCAAAATAAATAAACTAAAAAAAATAAATAAATAAACTTGGACTTCCTTTGTATTGTGTTTTACTAAATTCTGCACATACCTGTAAACTTAATACTATTATAGATAAATATTTTTCAGGCCTGAATTTTCAAGTTAATTCCTTAGTTAAAAAAAATCTTACATGCTGCTTCCATGTTATCAAACATAGAACGTTTTACCTTCACAAAGGGCCTACAGGGTCTTTTTGTTCTAGTGTATATGTTAGCATGCTGTGGATACCCAAGCCTCTGGAAAAGCCTAGAGTCTTACTTACAGAATGTGGCCTTTACTAGGTATCTGTGTTCCTACTAATATATGAAACTAAGACAAGAGAATTATTATTTTTTAACTGTAAGTAAGCCTTTAATGAATGTGCACATTAAGATTTGAAAGATTAACCTTTCTGAAAGTTCAAAAGAAAAACTAACGCTAACTGATTAGACATCTCAAACGCAGGGAGAAAAATGTATGCTTAAGGGTAGGTTTTATGTAAGTTTGATTATTTGTACTTTAGATTTCCTTAAATAACTCACCAAGAACAGTTGAAAACACCCTATGTTTCCCAGAGAAAATGTATTTCTTAGTTTGTGGAAGGACTTGCTAGGTTTCTAATGTACTGTGGGTGATACTTGTTTGATAGTAAAAATATGTGAAATGCTTGTAAAAGAATGTTTCTAGCATCTTTACTCATAATACTTGAAGAAAGTACGTCATATTTTGAAATTTAGCTGCAGATAAAAATGATGATACCTCAGATGCTATTTTACTTTTATAGAAATAATATCAATGACTATCCTATTAAGGGCTAAAAATGCAATACACTATGCTATCAATGAGGTTAATTTCTTGCTTTTATTTTGCATGCCATAATTTAATATTCATTCACCTCTATCCTGAACTAGGCATATGGGGCACAAAGATGATTGGGGCATGGCCCACATGCTCAAAGAGCTTATGAATCAAGTACAGGAGAGAAGAAAAATATCCAAATAATTACAACTTGAGGGAGAACATGATAAGCACAGTAGGAGCGCTACTGAGTTGTAGGCAAGTTTAGAGGTCCTGTATGTTTAGGAGGATTGGGGATGCTTCTTGCAGATGGTGGCCTTAGAACTAGGCCACAAAACATGGGTAGGTCTTTTCCAGGGGCAGAAGGGCAAGAAGAGATTGGAGGGCATTTCAGGCAGAGGAAATCATATGAACCACTTGTGAAAAAAAATACTTTGTGGGGTAATGTTGCAGCACAGAGCATGTGCATTTGGCTGGAGTAAGAGACACACAGGCGAGGAATGGGAGAAACCTCTGGAATTATAGGTTTGTCCCTGATTGGGAAGGAGTTTGACCACATTGTTAACAATCTAGAATTTGTTCTGACAGTGTCATCACTAGCATTGCCTACACAGAGTAGTGACAGGATCTGCCATGCTTCAGGAAATTTTCTCTGCCAGTATGCACAGCTCTCCCATTGATGTTGGGATAAAGTCCCAAATCCTTAATGATGTAGCCCTTACTGACTCTCCGCTGTCAGACTCACCTTGCTCTTCAGGTCTACTGAAGAGCATAGCCATAGCTCTTCAACTGCCATAGCCAGTTAATACCTACTGCCTCTTTCACAGCTCAGCTAAATGTCACATCCTTAGGGAAGACATCCCTCCCCACCAAACACCGTTTCCTTTCCTTTGTATTTATCACTTTATCCTGATGGTAGAAGTATTTGTGAAAAAAGTGAGGCTCAGAGAGGTTTTCTTTCCTTCACCCCCAATAGAAGATGCAAGAAGGAAGTGAGAAAACTGAGGCTCAGTGAAGTATTTACCCTGGAATAAATAAAGAGAAACATTTCCTGTGTTTGGTTGATTTTATGCAGTGATTTCTTGTTTGTAGTCCTTGGATTAGGAAATATCAGTACATCTCCTCTATGATAACTATCCATTATATGGAGGTTTATAATTTTCCTGTTCACAAGAATGTGATCTTCATAGCTCACTTGACCTGATAACACTCCTGGGAAATGTGTAGAGCAGGTGCTACCTGGTTTTACAGATAGTGCAATTGAGGGCAGAGAGGTGACTGATCCAAGGGCGTGGCTACTAAGTGACAAACTGAGATGTTAGTTTATAGCTTCTGACTCTGAATCCTGTTCTTTTCGATTGAGTTGTATTTCCTATATCATGAAGAGAAATTAATACAAGTGCAAAAAATGCTGTGTAATGTGTAGCATAAACATCCAGTATTCAATTAACGTATGGAGAAATGGCAGGAGAACAGAGAGCCTGGCTGAAAGAACAGAATGGAGTCAGATTAGGGCATTGATGCACTTTCAGCTTGTTAGAGAGTGACATTTCTTTAAGTCAATTTGAAAAATTGGCTAGGAAAAAAGTATTTAAAATCCTGCCTAAATGACCTCAATTTCTATTCCAATAAATTACTGGTCTTCTTTGCAATTAGTCATCCAGCTTGTCAACCATATGAGCAGAGGATTTATTTTCTGTTTCAGGCAATTCTGTTGAGCAGATGGGCAGGCTGCCATGTTAGAACCTGGCTATGCTTCCAGGTAATATGTGGAGGGAGGGGGGTTGTGGCTGGAGGGAAGGAAGGCAGAAGCTGAGATTATCATTTTGAGAAATTTTCTTATTGTTCAGTCATCTATGAGTTGATATTCAGGCTCTGTTCTAAACTTTAGTTTTAGATGCATTGCTCAGAAGTCGGGAGGCTTTGTCCTATTGTTATGGCTGGCTCAAGGCCAGCTGGGCAGAGGGCAAGCCAGAGTGTATGCAGTGTTAGTCCTAGAAAGCATTGAGGGAGTGATGCTTAGTTCATTGGCTGCAAGGTGGGATCTTGAGTGGCAGCCAGATCTAATTACTTGGAGGTCACTGGAAGGTGCTGTGATGTGAAGCAGGAGAGGAGTCTGGGGAAACAAGAAAACAGGAGACCACAATATGGGAAAAAGCGGACACTGAGTGATGACTGAACCTGCCAGAGGGTATTGCTCTTGCCCAGGGTTAAGATCACTGGATTGTTGCAGGGATGTGCCTTCTTGCCCACGGGGTCTTCATGGAACTTGCAGCTCCAGGTAGTTCTGAGTTGCCATGAACTTCTTAGGTCAAGCTCCTCAAGCTCCTCCCAAGGAATTGTTTTGATGGTACCATCAAACCTAGACATAATGTGCAGCTAAGTTTCTGTGGGCGACGCAAAATGTTAAGTTCCATTAGAACAGAGAGGCTGATGGTTGTGTTTTTCATTGTATACCAAGTATGTACACCAAAACCTGGGGCATGTTTGATGCTTAATGAATATTTGTTGGTTATATTATTAGGATTATTTTTCCTGGAGTTAAATTACTTGCATTGAAACCCCAACTTCACCATTGACTATCCTTGTGACTTGGGTTCAGTGTTCGACTTTTCTGTGCCTATTTCTTATCTATGTGTGAGTATTGTAATAGTGAATCTCTCGTGTGATTGTTCTGGGAGCGTTGATGATAATAACAAAGATAGCTACCAGTATTGAGCAGTTACTGTATACCAAAGCACTGTTTCAAACATTACTTATATTTAATTATTTAATCCTCATCAAAACCCTGTGAAGTGGACATGATTTTAATTGCCGTATTTCAGATAATTCAATTAAGTTTTGGAAAGACAAATAACATGTAGTTATTAAGAGGTGGAAAAGGGATTGAAGCCCAGACAGTTTAGCTCCAGAACCTGTGCTTTTACTTGTGTTCAAGACATAGTAATCACTCAATAAATGTCAGCCATTATTATTAACTATGTAACATTATAAATGAATATACTCTAAATCCTATTATTTTCCCAAAGATGTCAAGTGTGAAACAGACAGCTTCCTATTAGATTCCAGAAAAATCAAGAGAAAATTCACACTTATATTAGAATATACAGTTGACCCTGACCAACACAGCAGTTAAGGGCACTGAACCCCTTGAACCCCCAGCCCAAATTGGCATATAACTTTTGACTCCTCCCAAAATTAGTTACTAATAGCCTACTGTTGACCAGAAGCCTTACTGATAACGAATAGTTGACTAACACATATTTTGTATGTTATCTGTATTACGTATTATTTTCTTACAATAAACTACAGAAAAGAAAATGCTATTAAGAAAATCAAAAGGATGGGGCGCCTGGGTGGCACAGTCGGTTAAGCGTCCGACTTCAGCCAGGTCACGATCTCGCGGTCCGTGAGTTCGAGCCCCGCGTCGGGCTCTGGGCTGATGGCTCAGAGCCTGGAGCCTGTTTTCGATTCTGTGTCTCCCTCTCTCTCTGCCCCTCCCCCGTTCGTGCTCTGGCTCTCTGTCCCAAAAATAAATAAACGTTGAAAAAAAGAAAATCAAAAGGAGGGGCACCTTGGTGGCTCAGTCGGTTAAGCGGCCGACTTCGGCTCAGGTCATGATCTCGTGGTCCGTGAGTTCGAGCCCCGCGTCGGGCTCTGTGCTGACAGCTCAGAGCCTGGAGCCTGTTTCAGATTCTGTGTCTCCCTCTCTCTGACCCTCCCCCGTTCATGCTCTGTCTCTCTCTGTCTCAAAAATAAATAAACGTTAAAAAAAAAAAAAGAAAACCAAAAGGAAAAGAAAATACATTTACAGTACTGTATTGTATTTATTGAAAAAAGCATGTATCAGTGAACCCATGCAGTTCAAACCTGTGTTGATCAAGGGTCGATTGTAGTTTGAAAATATAATCCTTTTGTCACATAGGGAGCAATTAAAATATATACAAATAAATATATTTTATTTTATTTGATCATTAAATTTTACTGAAGATATAGCATGTGCTATATTATACTGGCAACTGACATCTGTTAAAACAAGCTTCCAGAATGGCAGTTTGGCTTAGGTAATTCTGTGAAAGAGGTTCAATATCTGTTTTCTGGATGATTCCCCAATAAAAATATCTTGGCAAATTATAACATACAGGCTTTCAATTTGCTTTTGAATAGTTAAAATTGAACTGCAAATTTTCAAATATCAAGAGAATACAGTGTTTTTTGTTCTATACTTTGCAACTTGCATTATGCACATATTTACTAAGCTGCAATATTTTTTGAGAACAGGTAATATATTTTCTTAATTTTTTTCTCACTATACTTATGCCAAAGCCTTGCACTTTGGAGGGAGTAAAAAATTTATACCACTCATAGGTAACCATGGTTATCTTTTGCATATTTGGGTTTTATATTTCACATTCAGGGAAATTGTTTTTCCTGGAATTAGATCGTGACATTGAGTGCCTAAGTGTACATACATGTCAACTATGGTTTGTAGGAGAATATAGCTCCGCTGTTTAAATGGAAGATTTGTGTTTAGGCTTTCTGTAAGAGCAGTGGGTATACCCAGTGAAGGCATTTAGACAATAACAGGATTGTAGAGCTGGAAAGAATGTTGGGACCCTATAATCCAGTTTCTTCCTTTTATAGTCGAGGAAACTGAAAACCAGGGGGTGTCAGCAACTTGTCTAAAATCACATTGCTGGTTAGAAGCAAGACTAGAGCTAGGATCCATGTCTCCTCATTCTTCTTTTAATACTTTGTCAGAGGAAAGGGATAATATGCTCTAGGAATTTTGCTTTCCTGTCATAGAAAGTAGCACTTAGAAAATTGGGGTGAATGGATAGTTAATCTGCCCTTTGTCTCGAAAAGAAATGCATTTAGCAAAAATTTTCATGAGTCTTTTAACTGAATCTGTTAATATGAATCTGTAGTGAGTAGAGGTACATATCTTTTAGTTTTACTAAAAATAATAAATTTCCCTGGTTAAAATAGTACGCATTCATTATAGACATTAGTAACATACAAAAACCATGAAAATAAAAATTACCCACCACTTTACCATGCTGGGACAACCATTGTTAGCTTGTAGATATTTGGCTTCTAATTTTATGTAATATGTATATATATGAGAATATGTATGTGTATAAAATGTATATATAGTATAGATTATATATAAACATGTTAAATTTAATATATATCAATACAAACCTATATTATATATTTTATGTACATAGAGTTAACATTGACTTAATTGGGATCATAGGAAAAAAATTTTTTTAACATTTATAAATGTGTAGGAAAATGTTCTTTTTTAATTCCTTATCTGACTTTGTTTAACTTTAGAATTATTTCATCATTTGGTAAAACTCACTTTGGGCATAATGATTTTTGGGGGGTTGATTTTTACCTACTAACTCACTTTCTTAAAACTAGAGATTTATTCAATATTTCTATTTCTTCTTGAGTCACTTTTGATATGTGATGGTTTCCAAATATATTAGCATAAATTTGTTCATAATATTCTATTTTTGAAATGTTTTATCTCTAGTTTTATCCTATTTTCATTCCTAATATCTTTAAATTTTTTGTCTCATTTATCTTATTTACTTTTGGATCAAACTTGTCAGATGAAGGTCAGTTTTATTAGATGTCTCAAAGACCCAGCTCTGGTGGACATAGATATATGCCACCTAGATCCTTCTTTTAGGTAGTCCTTTTTACGCCAGCTTCCTGGGGTGCTATCTATCAGTGGACAGCCTCCAGCTGTCTGTGCTTTCAGGAGTGCCTCAGCTACAGAGAACCACTGGGTTCCTTATCCTTGGCAGCTCACTTACAATGAATGACTGAGGCTGGGATATAAAGGCCAGCTATTTTTGTCCAGTGTGGGGCAATTTTAATGGCTCAATTCATATTCAGAGCTCCCTGCAGGTTCAGCTGAGGTTCTTGGACTTGTATTCCACATGAACTTTCACCCTCTGCTTCCTTTCCCTGTCTTCCACAGGTGTTAATCTCAAGAACACTTCCTGATGAACATCCTGAACACTAACCTCTGTCTCATGATCAGCTTTTTGAAGAACCCAAACTTCAGCAGTTTGTATAAGAATAGGCCAAGAAAGCTGGCAATAAGATGGGGGTTTTGGAATTGTATCATTTACTGCTTGGTGGGCAATTAGGATCCCAGCACTTGGTGGCAGGAAGAGCACAGATAGTCTATGGGAAAAGATGGTGGTCCAGTTGTGAAAACGTTCACTGGTGGTGATTTGGGGTATTTTGCTACAAGGCAGTGTCCTAGCTAGTGTGAAGTATTATGGGTATTTGTAAAATATGGTGGAAAATATAAGTAAAAAGACGACGGGATTGCCTAGTTATTACTGTGCTCTATTGAAGATCTAGAAAAAGATGATAGAAGACTGAAGGTGAATAACAGGTAGTTGAAAGCCAAATGTAAAGGCCTGAGAACTTTTTTGGGAACCAGTAAAGAGGACTGCATCTGTTTTAAAGGGAGGTTAGAGAAAGCGGAGGACCCAGTCCATAACTTAGAGTTTTTGAACTCCAAAAAGTCATTAAACTTCCAACCGAGGTATATGTGCTACACCAAGGTCAGGACCCCTATTAGGAAAGAATGGGACTCTCTGACTGTTGGAATGGGGATTTTGGGGTTGATACTCCTCCCCTAAAGCTTAATTCCCTGAAACATGTGAGTGTTTAGAAGTAGGACATCCTTCTAATTAGGATCTGCCCCACCTTTTCTCCTGGCTATTAGCTGTATCTAGGGTTATAACTAGGGTTGTAACTAGGCTAAAGTTGCTACATAATCCAACTGGAAATATACTAGACTTGATAAAGAAAGAAAAGACCTAGCCAGATATGTACTAGCAGAAGCCAGGGAAGAATATGTGGGGCTGTGTTTCAGGGTACTTGATCAAGGAAGAAATTAAAATTGGGTAAGGGAGAGTTTATAGATTTTAGAACCCTCTCCTGGGATACAAGATCTAACACCCTGGCAAGGACCCCAGGAGATGGTGTAAAGTTCCTACTAGGATGGCTCCTCAAAATATGGAAAAAAGTGATGGCTCATGCTAAATGAGGTCAAAATACCACTGAATACTGGCCACCTTATAAAAAGGTGTTATTTGGACACAGAAACTGACATGCATAGAGGGAAAATAATGTGAAGACAGAGGCAGAGATTGAAATTGTATTGCCACTAGCCAAGAAGTGTCTGTGACTACCAGAAGCTGGAAGAGGCAAGGAAGGATCCTTACCCTGTGGGATTCAGAGGGAGCTTGCCCCTGTCAACTCCTTGCTTTTGGGCTTTTCCAGAACTGTGAGACAATATATTTTTGTTGTTCTAAGTGACATGGTTTGTGGAACTTCATTATGGCAGCCCTAGGAAACTAACACAGGCAGTGTCAACAAAAGGTTATATGAACAGATTCTGGAGGAATACATGTATTTGAATCCTGGCCCTATAACTTTTTAGTTATGTAGTCTTAGTATCTTTACATCTACATCTACATCCACATCTGTACATCCTCTCTCTAGGTCTTAGTTTCCTCATCTGTAGTATCTGCATTATAAGGTAGTACTCAGTAATGAATGAGTTAGTACATATAAAGCACTTAAAACAGTGCCTCACAGGGGCACCTGGGTGGCTCAGTCAGTTAGAAGTCGAGCCCCATGCCTGGCTCTGTGCTGACAGCTCAGAGCCTGGAGACTGCTTCGGATTCTGTGTCTCCCTCTCTCTCTGCCCCTTTCCCGCTCATACTCTCTCTCTCTCAAAATAAATAAACATTAAAAAAAAGTCCCCATACATAGTAAATGCTATGTAAAGATTAGTTTTTAATAGTATTTTTTCCATGTTAATTTAAAATTCAATGTAATTTCAATCAAAATCTCCAGGAGATTTTTTTTTTCAGTAATAAAATTGACAAGCTTCTTTTAATAAATTTAGAATATAGGACAATCCTGAAGAGAAAGAATAGTTTTGGAAATGCAGAAGGGTGCTTGCCTTACCTAATATCAATAATGATTTCAAAGCTTTGGTATACAAGATAGCATTATGTTGGTATTTAGAGCAAAAGCACAATGAAAGATAAGAACAAATTTTGATAGACTCACACATATGGGGAAATTAATACATGATAGCATATTAGTCTACTTTGGGGGGGGGTGGGCAAGGATATACTACTCCATAAATGATTCTGGGACAAATGATTCTCATATGGAAAAACAATTGATGACTTCTTTACATCACAGAAAGTTCCAAATGGGTTAAAAACTTAATGTGTAGGAAAATACTTTTAGAACTTGTTAGTAAGAAGCATAGCATATTATCCCTATAGCTTCAGGGTAAGTAAACATATCTTGTTAATATCCAAAACACAAAAAGTTAAGTAAAAGATTGATAAATTCAGCCATAAAAATTAATATAAAATATTATGAAACCATAAAAAGAACTATAAGCCATAAATTGGGAAAGGATATTTTAACACTTAAAATAGGCAGGGTGTTAGAATCTGTATTAACAAATAATAAAAGAACTTCTAAAAAGAGTAAAGACAATAGAAAAAAGAGCAAGAGACTGAAAGTGTAATTTCATGAAACAGGAAACAAGAATGACTTTTAAATCTGTGAAAAGATGTTAAACTTCATCTGTAATCAGAGAAATGAAAGTTAGAACCATATCTAGATGACATATTTTATATCTAACAGTTGGCAATAAAAAAATGTGTGACAATAACAATTATTGAGGAGGATGTAAAAGACCAAGCTTTTTAGTTATTGTAGGTAGGAATATAAATTGATACAACCCTTTGGAAAACAATTTGGGATTATGTTGTGTGGTTTAAGACAAATGTAGACAGATTCTATGGTGGCTCTCAATGATCCCTACCTCCTGGTATATACATTTTTGTGTAATTTCCCTCCCCTTGAGGTGTGGGCAGGACCTGGGACATGTTTCAATAGAATATGAACAAAGTGATAAGATGTCAGTCTAAATAGATTACAAAAAATTCTGACTTCCATCTTGCTAGCAGATGCTCTCTTTTACTAGCTTTAACGTTGCAAGCTGCCACATTGTGAGTTGCCCTGTGCTGAAGCTCACATAACAAACAGCTGAGGGTGGACCGACAGCAAGGAAGTGAAACCATTGGTCGGATAGCATACAAGGAATTGAATCTCACCCAAAAGCACATGAACTTGGATACATCTTCTTCCCCAATTGAACAGTCCAAGGAGACTTCAACCCTGGCTAATATCTTGATTGCAGCTTTGTGAAAGACCCTTGAAGCCAAAGATCCAACTAAGCTGTATTGGGATTCCTGATTCAAGAAACTGTGTGAGATAATAAATGTGTGTCATTTTATGTTGCTAAGTTCATGGTTGGTTATACAGGATAACATTTTTATACAGCAGTGGATAACTAACATAACAAATTTCCCATGACTCACCAATTCCACTCTTAAATATAAACTCTCAGGAAACTCTTGAACTTCTAGAGTAGACAGGTACATAAATATGTGTAGCAGTATTATTTGTAAAAGTAAAGCTGTAAACATTTATATAAGAGTCCATAAATAGGGTAATGGATAAATAAAATTTAATGTACTTATGCAGTGGAATAGTGAAAAGGAGAGAAGTAAGTGAATGAACCCGATGAAAAGCATATATGAACCTGATGAAGTTTGCAAACAGCATTTAGCAAGACAGGCAAGATGATGACAAATACAAACAGAATGGTTCCATTTACAGTTCAAACTGTGCAAAGCTGAATAATGTATTGGTTTGTAATGTACGTGTTTTTAAAAGGGAATTATAAACATAAAATTGGGGTAGTTATTTTTGGTAGAGGTATTACAGGAATTAGTATTTCTATAGGAATTAGATTGGGGTGGGGCACATAGTTGGCTAAATAGCTACTAGTAGCATTCTTTTTCTTAAACAGGACTGTAGTTAAACTGATGGTTCATATAATTATACTTTATACATTAATACATATTTTATATGTGCTTTTTTGTCTGTTTGAAATATCGCACAATAAAAATTGACCCAAGACTCTTTCTATCCTAAAAATATTTTATAGGGAACTACATCATGATGGGCCCTTCATTTGACTTAGCTGAAAAATGTAGCCCTACATGCTTAAAAAATTGATAAATTCTTGGCTCTCCTATCAAGTATTTCATTGGTAGTAGATACCTTTATCTTTTAGTCTAGAGATTGGGTTTGGGAACATAGTATCTCTAAGACTTTTGTAGGGTTTTTTTGGGGGGGGCAGCGATTACTTATAGTTCTTTTTTCCTGAAACCATTATCAAAAAAGACAAAATGAAAGAATATAATATATGCCTAATAGGAATTCAAGGCAGACAGAACTGGAAAGAGGTCATACTAAAGAGATAATGGTTGGGAATTTTCCAGACTTGGAAGACATGAATCCTCAGATTCAGGAAATACAAAAAATCCCAATAATATTAAATAAGACTCAACCTTTCATGATGAAAGTGTAGAATACCAGAGAAAAAATTTTCCGAAAAGTAACCAGAGAGAAAAATCAGATTACTCACAAGAGAAATATTAGAATGAAAGCTATTTCGTGGTAGCAACAATAGAAATTGGAAGGCAGCAGAATATCTTCTCAGAGGAGAGCCTTCAAGATTCCTGGAGGACATTACTATTATTAGTTCAATTATGAACATAAGTCCATGTCTCTACTATAATACAAAACTTCTGGTAGAAAACTCTGGAATGAGTTAAGACTCAGAGAGTACTTGCTTGACATTTATGACCTATTATTTAAGATTATTAGAGCAGTATATTAGTTTCTTATTGCTGTTATAACAAGTTACCACAAATTTAGTGGCTTTATTTATTTACTTACTTACTTACTTACTTACTTACTTACTTACTTACTTACTTGAGAGACAGAGACAGAGTGGGAACAGGGGAGGGGCAGAGAGAGAGGGAGACACAGAACACGAAGCAGGCTCCAGGCTCAGAGCTGTCAGCACAGAGCCCAATGCGGGGCTTGAACCCACAAATGAGAGATTATGATCTGAGCCAAAGTTGCATGCTCACCTGACTTATCCATCCAGACACCCCAATTTAGTGGCTTTAAATAACAAATTTATTACCTCACAGTTCTGGGGGACAGAGGTTTGAAATAAGTTTTATTGGATTAAATGCAAGGTGTTGGCAGGACTATATTCCTTCTGGAGACTCTGAGGCAGTCTGTTTCCTGCTATTTCCAGCTTCTAGATGCTGCCTGCATTTCTTGGGCCATGGCCTCTTCCTCTGTCTTCAAAGCTAGCAATGGCTGGTTAAGATTTTCTCATGCCATATCACTCTGATGTTCCTTTTCTGTAGTCATATCTGTCTCCCTCCCTCTAAGAACACTTTGTGTGTGTGTGTGTGTGTGTGTGTGTGTGTGTGTGTGTGTGTGCATTTTGTTTTGTTTTTACTGGATCTACCTGTATAATCCAGGGTAATATCTCATCTCAAAATCCTTAACTTAATCACACCTGCAAAGACCCATTGACCATTTAAAGTAACGTGTTTATAGGTTCTAGGATTCAGACATTGACATCTTTGGGGGACCCTTATTCAGCCTACTGAATATTCAAGCAATGTTCTTTTTTAAAAAAAATTTTTAATGTTTATTTATTTTTGAGACAGAGAAAGGCAGAGCATGAATGGGGGAGGGTCAGAGGGAGAGAGAGACACAGAATCTGAAACAGGCTCTGGACTCTGAGCTGTCAGCACAGAGCCCAACGTGGGGCTCAAACTCATGGACCGCGAGATCATGACCTGAGCCGAAGTTGGACGCTTAACCAACTGAGCCACCCAGGCGCCCCCTCAAGGAATGTTCTTAAGCATTCAAGATCATTCAGTGTAACACTGTTATAATATGTGAAGAATAGTAGTGGACAGGGAATCTGGGGGCATTTGTTTTGCCTTGTCACTAAGAATCAGAGTGACCTAAACAGGTTCCTTTATCTCTCTGAGCCTCCCATTCTTCTTCTTTCCTTCATACATTAATTCGAGAAACATTTCTTCACTGTGTTCTATATACCAGGTTCTAATGTAGGTGGTGTAAACTGGCACTTTTCTTGTTCTAAAAGAATAAGTAATATGCTTAAAGGATCTAGTGAGATTCCTGGCATATAGTGAAAATTTAATAGATGAAAACTATTATTTTGAATAATACTATAGGTTGGAATAGAAAACCAAGATATTTAATTGAAATCATGTATTCATAAGTTGAGTTCCAGAGAGTATTTGTGTAATTCAGTCACTGAGTATTTTTGTAATGCCTACCATGTATATTATGCTACGTGTTGGCAACACAAAGACAAGTAAGCCCTGGTCCCTGTTCCTGAAGATGATGTTTGAACACGAGTAACTCTGTACAAGGTAGAGTGCCATCAACTCTGTGGTGGAAGTGCAGAGGAAGGGTCCTAGGAGAGAAGACATCGAACCACAGAAGCAGCATCCTAGGGCTGAACCTGGTCTGACTTCCAAAGGCAGAATTCTTGTCCTTACAAAATGAATAGTCCCAAAAAAGGCCAGTCAAGTGTGGGGCTCTGTATTCTCCTTTTCTTTTATTCTCTTGCTACTTATCTTTGGCTCTCACATTACCCTCCTGTTCCCGTGTGTGGAATTACTCTTCTTTTGTGCTATTCCTCTCCCTGCAGGTCTATGATCAGGGAGGTCACTCTGCCCTTTGAGATTTGGATCCAAGTGACTGCTGCCCTGTTTTTGTGTTCCCTTGGAAGTCCTGTTCTCTCCCATGGGGTCTTTACAGTGCCTTTGGCACTGACCTCTTTCCTTAGCTGAGCTCTATATTGCTTTGTCTTACATTCCATGGTGGTCTTTTTCTTCTTCTTTGTGACCAACTGTGTATAAATTTATTTTTGTTCTTTTCCAATGGATTTTCTCTAAGCTTCAAGACATTTGTGCTTGACATTGATGCCAGTTTGGAGAATTGAAGAGACTTTAGTCTGTAGCAATACACACACACACACACACACACACACACACACACACACACAAACCCACAAACCAAAATGGGCTATTTTGAGTACTTTGGCAAGCTTAGCTGTAGGGACTTCTTGTCGCTTTGTTCACAAAGTCCAGTTGCTATTTGTGTTGTTTTGCTGTCTTTTCTCAGATTTTCACTACCAGTTAAATTTCTGTCTGTTTCTAAGGCAGAGAAGATTAGCATTCCCTTAGTGTCTCTTTCTAACTCTTTCTCTCAAGGTCTATCTTTTCTTAGGCAAGCCTTATCAGAATACTTTTCCTAATCAAATAGTTCTCTCCCTAAGAGAAACCTGGTATCAGTCACTCATTCATCAACATTAACTCATATGTCACCTCTCCAGGTAAATCTTCTGTTTATCTTCCTAGACAATTTACACCCCCTTCCTTTGTGTGCTCGTAATTTATAGCACTTGTTACACCATAATTATTTGCTTTTGTTTCTGTCTTTCTCACTTAACTCATGAGCAACACTAGGGAGACACCAAATCTTATTTTTTGTAAAGCCTAAGTTCTTTAAGCCTAGTCCAGAGTGAGATTCAACTGATGGTTGTTGAATGAATGCATGCCTACAGGATCAAAGCAGTACCCTAAAACAGTGAGAGGGCCCACGGAATTGTCCTGATCCTTTTCTTAAAACTCAGAGTTCTGCAAATTCAGGGCTGACCCAGGTAGGAAGTCTTGCTTGTTCTTTTTGTCCTTTAGGCCCATTTGTACCTACTTAATAAACTTGTGTGTCAGGAATGTTATATGCATTCCCTCCCACCATCCTTAAAACAACCAAATTATGGGGATATTAGTATCTCTGTTTAAAGATGTGAGAGCTGAGGTTAAGTTACTTGCTCGAGATCATATAATTACGGGATGGTAGATCAGGATTCAAACCCAGGTGTGTGTCTTAAGTTCAGGTTCATTCCACTGCATCACATTCTTTACCCACCTGAGTTCTATAGCTGCAGTGTGATCACTTGAATTCCTTTGGGGAGTAGTCTGGGGAATGAAGAGGCTCAGTTATGATACCACCAGAGGGTTGGTGCCATGATGTTCAAGAGTTCCTTATGACTGCTGCTGTCAAGATGATTGGTGACCACTTTGAATGAAGGCCAGGCTGCTGACCACTTCTTGAGTTAGCAGGACATTGCTTTTTCCTAAAATAACACAGTAAGGTTGGTTGTTTGAGTGGTTTTTTTTGGTCTATCTTTACAGCCTTCCTTCTGTTGCTTTGCTTATGACTTCCTGCTCTCACCTGCCATTCAGTTATATTTTAGACATCCCATAGTGGCTACTGCAATACTGGCTCCAACTTACCTGGAGGGTATTGGCAGCCTTTCTCACTGGCAAGTGCTCCTGCTTTATTGACTGTACTGGAGGGGGTCTTAATTAATCTTTCATGATGTTAATCAAATTGCTTGATTGAATGATTAGAGATGCACTATTAGAAGATTAACTGGGCACCCTTGGAAGGATGATTGGGAGTGAGGAGAGGAAGCAGGTAGACAAACCACTAGAACATTAAAGCTGTGGGAAGAGAAGGAACCAAAGCCTGAGCCAGAGTGGTAGTAGAGGCATAAAGCAAAAGGAAATGCAAGAGGCACTGGGGATATAACTTAGGTGATAGTTGAGGCAGTTCCAAATCCCCTAAGCATATACAAGTCAGGACATTGCTACTTCCTTATAACTCTTTACTTTGATTTTGAATTTGATGGAGCATAAACCTAATTTAATTCAACAGGTATTTGTTGAGTACATGCTATATGCCCGGTGTGCTGTTGGAAGTTACAAGACCTGCCCTCCAACATCTTACAATGTAGTAAGTGGTAATAGGTAAAATGGTGACATATGGTTCACCTGAGTTGTGGGAATTGGGTGAAAGCTTTATGTAATTCTTGTCATTTGAGATGGGTTTGGCAGATGGATGTGGTTTTTAACAGGTGGTGGTACAGGAGTAGAGAGAAGGTATTCCAGATGGAAAGAGATTATATGGGGGCAAAAGAGGTGTCAAATTTGGAGTAAATGTGACTGTAGGAGACAACACTGGGATATAGGCCTCAGCCATATTTGTAGGGTGAGGAATTTTATTAACTTCACATAAGAGAGCCATTTAAGAGTTTCATGCTAAGTGACATAGTATGTGCTGTATTTTAGGAAGATTGGAATCTGACAAACATCAAGCCATGTGCTATTAGTAAAAGAATATTGAACTTGGGAGGTAGTATACTTGAGTGCTAGATATTAACTATTTTATTCACTAGTTGAGCAACCTTAGGTCATTTAATCTTTCTGAATTAAGATTTCATCAACAAGAGCAGATGATAATCTCTGACACCTCAAAGGTTGTGAGCACCAAATGAGAAGTGGGTGAAAAGATTTAATAATCAAGTAAGAATAAATCAAATTATTGTTAAAGATGGGAGTGGACTCAAAAATAAACAGGTATGAGTTTTAGAGAATATAATCACCGATGTGATAAATAAGAATGTCAACTGAAATGGCAATGGAGGAAATGGAAGGAAACAGTTTAAAAATAATAATTAATTTCTCCAGACTACCTACTGAAAGGTGTTCTTCCAAGCACTTTGTATACATTAATCCAAAAACCCCATGACGTAGGAACTATTATTATCTTTAAATAAAGGTTAAAAATCTTGCCCAAGTTCATTTCGTTGGCGAGGCTAGGATGTGAACCTAGACAGGTTGACTTGAACCTGGGTAGGTTGACTCTAGAACTTCTATTTTTACTACTATAATACTAACTTTCAATATTGTAGAGGAAGATTTGGTTAGCATGGGGTTTCTGTATTAGTTTTGCTGTTAACACTGTGTAGGTAAGGAAGTATTGTGTAATGGTTCAGTGTATGGATCCATGAGCAGACAGTTTGGGTTTACATTCCAGTTCAGCTAGTTTTCTTAGCTCTTTGATCCTTGGTTTTTCCAAAGGGATCCATTTAGTACTTAACTCTTAGAGTTGTTGTGAAAGTGATTAGAGATAATTTAGTAAACCCCTTGCTATAAAATTGCCCAGTTGATTTTAGCCATAATAATTTTTTGTATTCTGAACTGTTTTTCAAAGTCCCACTCTGTTCAGAGTTGTGCTTCCTGTTTGATCTTTCTTGTGTTGTCTTTATGAGTGCCAATTCCATAGTATCCTTAGCAGCTGAATTTCATTGAGAGCTATGTTTTTCAACACATACCCCACACTGCTTTTGAAGGCTGTTGTCTTATTTATTGTGTGACTTTCTGTCATGTACTTCACCTTTGTGGGTTTTAGGTAGCTCCTGTAGGAAATGTTGCTTACTCTTCTGCAGAAAACTCAGTTTGTTGGAATAGAGTCAATGTGGCTTAATCCTGGATGAGAACAGTTGTTAGAAGGGTTATTATGAAAGTGGTTAGAGGCTTTGGTTCCAACCAAGATGGAATGACAGATGGACAGGTCTCTCTCATTTAGGGCTTTAGACCTACAGGAGAAATGATATTGGTTATGAGGGAAAAGACGGAATTGAATAGTGAAAAGAGGCTTTGGAACTGTGCTAGTTTTACATTTACTTTGTGAGCCTGTGACTTGATTCCTTTGAGCCTCAGTTTCCCTTTTTTAAAATCGTACGAGTAGTGATAACCTTATGAAGTTACTGTGAGGAATAAATAAGATAAAGTATAATTGGTCCAAAGCAAAGTAGATACTTAATAAATTCCCTTTTCAAACAACTTTTTAAATGTTTATTTTTGAGAGAGAGATAGAGTGAGATTGAGAGTGTGGGGGAGGGGCAGAGAACGAGGGAGACACAGAATCTGAAGCAGTCTCCAGGCTCTGAGCTGTCAGCACAGAGCTCGACGTGGGGCTCGAACTCATGAACCATGAAATCATGACCTGAGCTGAAGTCAGATGCTTAACGTACTGAGCCACCCAGGTGCCCCAGATACTTAATAAATCCTACACTTGATTTTCTATTTAGATTCTTAAATGAGGAAAGTACTGGTGACTTCCATTGTCTTTCCTCACAGTTTCTGTGTGACTCAAATGCCACAACTTTGTCCACTGAATCAGGAAACAAGTGTGAAATACAAGTTGGAGAGCCATTCCTGTTCAAAGATACCTAGAATCAATGAAGCCATTCATCTTAATTTTGATGAAGAAAAGTTATTTTGCAGAGATAGAGCAATTAGCTCATTAACCAAGTGACCACACTTAGTATCACTAATAGTGGGGCTACCCTGACATCATGGGTCTCCTGATGTGATGCAGTAGGACTTCATAGCATCACCTAGGAAGTGTTCTAACTAAAAAGGTTTAAATTGAATGTAATCAAATTTCTATAGCTAACTTCCAGTTTACAAGAAATTAATGGATAGAGGATCAAGATAAATGACACTATAAGGAAACAATCCAGAATGTGGAACATTCTATAAGATAATTGGTCTGGTCTCTTTAAAAAGTTAATGTCATGGGAAAAGGCAAAGTGTTCTAGATTAAGAGAAATCACATAGACATAATGATTAAATGCATGGTATAGATCTAAACAGAGTCCTTAACTGTAAAATAAAAGGAAACAAGTATAAAAATACTTTTGGGACAATTGGTGTGTGAAATTTAAATATCTACAAATTTAAATGTTGGGAAGAAATGCTTGGCATCCTACCTTTTTACTCCTTTACCAACCCTTACCTTCTCCTACCTCCCCCATCTCTACCCCAAGGTTTTGAACCAGTCATTTAGTTGGTTTGAGATGGGGCCAGGGCATCAGTATCTAGTAAAAATTCCCAAGGTGATTTTAACAAGAACCACAGCCCTAAAATAACTGGCACCTGTGCACCAGGAGACACACAAAAGAAAGATCATAGCAGCACGCTTTATAATATCACAAAATGGAAAGCAAATACATGCCCGTCAACAGTAAAATGGATAAATTGTCCTGTTTATAACAAAGGAAAATGACTGTTTTAATGCCTGTGAATACCTGGTAGTTAACTTTTTGGTCTCCTTAAGTTGAATTCCCAGTTTCTATTCAATTTACGCTCTTCTAACCCCAGCATTAGTTGTATATTATAATAAGGACTTTCCTAGACATTGGCGTAAGAGTTGACCTCTCCCCTTAATTTCTGTAGATTTCACTTGCTGCTTATCACCTTCTCTAGAGTGAATTTTGACATTCTGCTCATGCATATAGTTCCCAACTTCCAGTTTGTGGTTGCTGGAGAATGGGAACCGGCTTGCTTCTTTAAAAGCCATTTGCAGTAATCTGCCTGGAATTTAAAATTTTATGACTTACTCTATCGGTCCATGTGATATTACCCCATTTGAATTTCTCTAACTGAGCTAATGCATAATTAGCATTTCTTTCCACTCATACCTTTGCTTCCCTAATGAGCCGAGAATTATATTTTCACAGTGTGTACTGGAAAGGAAGACATGTCTGGGATGACTTTCTGAGTTGATATTTCTTCCTGTAAACTCCGACTTTGCTGTTTCTGTTATCATTTAAAAAATTTTCCTGTTGCCGATGAAAATATAAATTTTGATAAATTTATCAGGTTTTCAGTTCCTCATAAACTCAAGTTCCAGCATTCTGACCTTCGCTATCAACTTAATTAACTGGGCCTCTCCTAATGAAAGTAACAGTGTTGTTTTATTTCTTACTGTTGAGATGTGTTAATGACTCATCAGCAGGGTATTAATGTTCATTTTCATCCAACAAGGACTGAAGATACACCTTTCACAGTTTATTAATTTTAAGGTTCCCTGGATCAAAATAATCTCTGAGGGTTAGAAGCCTCTTAAAAATTGTAATGCGCTTACTTGGTTTATGATAATTGGAGCCCATGTTTGTTTTGACAAAGGGAGGTATATTAGTCCACAAAGGGATGATGCTGTGTGATCAAGGTAAACACCTTTGTGAGCTTCCAAGGTAATTCCTGAATCTATCACTAATTAAACATTTAAGATTCAGATGTGTTTACGTCTATTTGAAAGGATAGGTTCTGTGATAAGAACCTTTGGATTTCATTTTTAAAATGGGTTTTAAAATAAAAATTTCATTATTAAAAGTGATAATATTGTGGCCTAAAATAGAAGTGCATATAGAAACCAAGAGGTCTTCATTTTTCAGAGCTTTTTCATTTTCCAGGCTTTTCTAAGAGCATAGTACCAGCACTTTTCAGTTAGTGGGTATATCGGTTAGCTTTTGCTTTATAATAAACCATCTTAACATTTAGTGGTTTAAAATGGCAACCATTTCTTTAATTCACAATTGTGTCAGTTAGCAATTTGGATTGGGCTCAGCTGGGTGATTCAAATTGGAGTTCATTCACTTGCCATTGGTCAGTTAATAGATTCTTTGGGTTGGTTTAGGAAACACCTAAGGTAGGATGGGTGGTTTCTGCTCTATGTGCTTTCCACATATTCCAGGAGTCTAGTGTGGGATTCTTCACATGATGGTGACAGTGGACCCAAGGGAATCCAGAGAGGGCAGGCTCCAGGACACAGGCAGTTTTCAAGTCTCTTCCTAAAGCATGTGTTTGGTGTTGTGCTAATGGCCAAAGCACATCGCATGGTCAAGCTCAGAATGAGTGTGTGTGTGTGTGTGTGTGTGTGTGTGTGTGTGTGTGTGTGTGTGTGTAGGGGGAGCTACCAAGCACAGAGATAAGGTGAGGTATGAACAGATCAGGGCTACTATTGTAAATATGCTACCAGAGTGATATAGGAGAAATATTATTTGTCTGACTTATTGTAGACCAACATTTTACCCAGTGGAGTCTAAGGAATAGTGGTTCAGGGAATATGTATACATGGTGTTGAAAGAGGAGTTCTGGGGTTAATACCTTGGGGCAGTTTTGGATTAAGCAAAGTGAAAGAAAGAGGTTTCTTTATTGCAGGACTTCTCATAGTCATTAATATATTAAGGGTCATTGTGACTCTTCAAGAGTAGATGCAGAATATCCAAAACTTACTTGACTATAGAAGTTTCTATTTCCCCTCATCTGTCATGGATCTTCTTTAGAGATATGTGCTCTTTAAAACACATTAAAAATGCTACTGTAGACAAATAACAAGCTCCTTGACTTGTCTTTTGTTTTTCAATTCTTGCTTTTGACAAAGCTCTAAACTGTCTAACCTTAGTGTACTCACTAAATTTTCTTTCTCTTTTTTAAAGTTTTCATTTAAATTCCAGTTAGTTAACATGCAATGTAATATTAGTTTCGGATGTGCAATATAGTGATTCAACACTTGATACAACACCCGGTGCTCCTCACAGCAAGTGTACTCCTTAATACCCACCACCTATTTTACCATCCCTCTACCCACCTCCCCTCTGGTAACCATCAGTTTGTGTCTGTAGTTAACAGCCTATTTCTTGGTTTGCCTCTCTCTCTTTTTCCCCTTTGCTCATTTATTTTATTTGTTAAATTTCACATATGAGTGAAATCATATGGTGTTTGTCTTTCTCTGACTTATTTTGCTTAGCATGATACCCTCTAGCTCCTTCCATGTCACTACAAATGGCAAGATTTCATTCTTTTTGATGGTTGAGTAATTATATATAGATACAGATACATATACATATACATACGTCTATCTATATATAAAATCACCTCTTTGTTATACATTCATCAATTGATGGACACTTAGGGCATTTTCATAATTTGGATATTATAGATAATGCTGCTATAAGCATCATGATATATGTATCCCTTTGAATTTGTATTTTTGTGTTCTTTGGATGAATACCTAGTAGTACAATTCCTGGATCATTGAGTTGCATTATTTTATTATTTTTATTTATTTATTTATTTATTTTAAATTTTTTTTTCAACGTTTTTTATTTTATTTTTTTGGGGACAGAGAGAGACAGAGCATGAACGGGGGAGGGGCAGAGAGAGAGGGAGACACAGAATCAGAAACAGGCTCCAGGCTCTGAGCCATCAGCCCAGAGCCCAACGCGGGGCTCGAACTCCCGGACCGCGAGATCGTGACCTGGCTGAAGTCGGACGCTTAACCGACTGCGCCACCCAGGCGCCCCATATTTTTATTTTTTTTTTGAGACAGAGAACGTATGTGTGTGTGTGAGTGGGGGAGGAGCAGAAGAAGAGGGGGAGAGAATTGTAAGCAGGTTCCAGGCCCACCGCAGAATCTAATGTGGGGCTCAGTCTCATAAACTGTGAATCATGACCTGACTCTAAATTAAGAGTTGGATGGGTATTGAGGAGGGCACCTTTTGGGATGAGCACTGGGTATTGTATGGAAACCAATTTGACAATAAATTTCATATATTAAAAAAAAAAAAAGAAAAAAAAAGAACTATTCAGCAGGAAAAACGGTTTTGAAACTAGCAAAAAAAAAAAAAAGTTGGATGTTCAACTGACTGAGCTACCCAGGTGCCCCTAATTCCATTTTTAACTTTTTGAGGAACCCCTATGCTGTTTTCCAGAGTGGCTATGCCAGTTTGCATTCTCACCAAAGTTAGAGGGTTCCCGTTTCTCCACATCCTTGCCACACTTGTTTCTTGTGTTGTTGACTTTAGCCATTCTGACAGGTGTGAGGTGATATCTCATTGTAATTTTGATTTGTATTTCCCTGATGATGCATGATGTTGAGCATCTTTTCATGTGTCTGTTGGCCATCTGTATATCTTCTTTGGAAAAATGTTCATGTCTTGTGTCCATTTTTTAAATTGGATTATTTGGTTTTTGGGTATTGAGTTTGATAAGCTCTTTATATACTTTGGATACTAACACTTTATCAGATGTATCTTTTGCAAGTATCTTCTCTTATTCTATAGGTTTCCTTTTAGTTTTGTTGATTGTTTCCTTCATTGTACATAAAATTTTTTATTTTGATGAAGTCCTAATAGTTTATTTTTGCTTTTGTTTTCCTTGCCTCAGGTGACATATTTAGAAAGAAGTTGCTATGGCCAATGTCAAAGAGGTTGATGCTGGAGTTCTCCGCTAGGATTTTTATGGTTTCAGGCCTCACATTTAGGTCTTTAATCCATTTTGAATTTATTTTTGTGTATGGTATAAGAAAGTGGTCCAGTTTCATTCTTTTCATGTTGCTGTTGAGTTTTCCCAGCACCATTTGTTGAAAAGACTGTCTTTTTGCCATTGGATATTCTTTCCTGCTTTGTCAAAGATTAATTGACCATATAGTTGTGAGTTCATTTCTGGATTTTCTATTCTATTTCATTGATCTATGTGTCTATTTTCATGCCACTACCGTACTGCCTTAATAAACACAGCTTTGTAATACTGCTTAAAGTCTGAAATTATGATGCCTCTAGACTTACTTTTCTTTTTCAAGGTTGCTTTAGCTATTCGGGGTCTTCTGTGGTTCCATACAATATTTGGATTGTTTGTTCTAGCTCTGTGAAAAAATGCTGTTGGTATTTTGATAGGAATTGCATTAACTATGTAGATTGCTTTTGGTAGTATAGACATTTTAACAATATTTGCTCTTTCAACCCATGAGCATGGAATGTTTTTCCATTTTTTGGTGTCATCTTCAATTTCTTTCATCAGTGGTTTACAGTTTTCAGAGTATAGGTCTTTTACTTTTTTTGGTTAGGTTTATTCCTAGGTTGGTTGGTTGGTTGGTTGGTTGGTTGGTTGGTTGATTGATTGATTGATTGATTGATTTAATTTTTGGTGCAGTCGTAAATGAGAGTGATCCCTTAATTCCTCTCTCTGCTGCTTCATTATTGATGTATAGAAATCAACATATTTCTGTATGTTGATTTTGATCTAGCAATTTTTTTGGTGGAGTCTTTTGGGTTTTCTATATAGAGTATCATATCATTTGCAAATAGTGAAAGTTTGACTTCTTCCTTGCCGATTTGAGTGCCTTTTCTTTCTTTCTGTTGTCTGATTGCTATAGCTAGGACTTCCAGTACTATGTTGAATAATGGTGGTGAGAGTGGACATCCCTGTCTTGTTCCTGACTGTAGAGGAAAAGCTCTCATTTTTCCTCACTGAGAATGATGTAGCTGTGGGTGTTTCATATATAGGCTTTATTATGTTATGTTCCCTCTAAACCTATCTTGTTGAGGGTTTTTTTTTTTCATGAATCGATGTTGTACTTTGTCAAATGCTTTTCCTGCATCTTTTGAAATGATCATATGGTTATTATCCTTTCTTTTATTAATGTGGTATATCATGTTTTTTCAAATACTTTTTTCCTGATTTGAACTAGAAGGAGTCAAGTTTCAGGAGTAAATGATCTCCACACTTAACCTCTGGGAAGAATTAGCAGTATGTTTTCCATCACTTACTTCAGCATAGAGATATTTTCTTTCAGCAAATCTAAAGCAGGAAGAAGAATCTGGATTCTGAGATCTCTATTTAAATCTTGAGCTAGTCCTTTCTCCATTGTGTGACTCTGGGTAAATCTTTGAATTCCTCTGAAATTCAGTTGACTACAACGGTTCTGGTTCTGAAATGTGAGTGCATTTTTCTGCCATGGTCCTTGGAATATAGTAGATGTTTAATACATGATAAGTTTACTATTGTGGAAGGATTCCTGCTTTTGAGGAAGGGAGGCAAAAGCTTGGGGCCTTAGTAAGGATTTAGGTTTAGCCTTGAGCTCTGATTTTGTAGGATTATTACAGAGATATTTTCTTTCTAACCCTCTGACAGGCCAAAGCTTGCTTTTAACCCCAGGACCTTTAAACTTAGTATACCTTCTGCCTGAGATGATGCTCTTTCCAAGGTTTGTGCATGGCCTCATGCCATTTAGGTCATTTCAAAAGTTCATTCCTCAGCCCATCCCTGACCACACTAACTAGGGAAGCCCTTCCCTTCATTTAATTGCTCCCTCCCCAGCTCACATACTATTCTCCAGCTATTTATTTTCCTTATAACACTTAGAACTTTCTGATATGACTTAATGCATTTATTTGTTTGTATTTCTTGTCTACCTCTATTCAGGTAGAAGTTAACTTCTGTGAGATCAGGGGCCTTCTATGCTCATGGCGTAGAATGTGGTCTGGCTTGTAGCAGCAGCTCAGCAAATATATGAGATTGGACATGGAATAAGCATAGACCAGGCAGGAAGTTCCATCTCGGGGACTTGGCAGGGAAAGTGTCACAATGGGCAGCCCTGGACTTTAGCTCTCTTCTGTGTGGCTCTGGATTTTATTGCTGGGATCCTGATGACACTCAGCCTCCCTAGCTATTGGAGAGGAGACCTTTGATACATGTCATGTTACTCTGTGTCAGCTCGGGACCTGGAGCAGGCAGACACCTGTAGGTAGAAGTGGACATACCTGTGAAGATCCAGGGGCAGCAGTGATGGGGAGGAAGTGAAGTGGAGGAATTTCCTACATTTCCACAAGCAGGCCCTTCTGTTTCAAGGCTCTGTGATTTTGCTTTGGAAAGTAATTTCCTTTACTTTTCAAGGTGGAGTGTACACCCAGTTAGCTTTTAATACTCAGTTCAAGCATAGCAAGTCTTTCCTGATTTCCCCTCCCATAGATAGAATTAGCTCTTCTCCTCGTCCATGTTCTCCCATGTTCTACACATGCTTCCCTAAATTATAACACCTATTGCATGTTGATGCATATGTAGCTGTAGAGGGCATCTGCAGTTTGTATCTAGCAAAATCCATTTCTCTTTTGTTTGGTAAGAAGGCCTTGGGTTTTTGGTTCATGTTCTCAGTTCATGTAGTTTAAGTGGAGCTGACCACCCTCCCTGCTTGGCAAGGAGCAGGGGATAACTGGCCTGTTGGCAGTACTATCTCCTTGCCCATAGTGATTGCTTCAGAAAAAAAGATGAAGCCTGATGAATCAAGTCTAGTATTTTTGCTGGAAATACTGGAAAAGACACTCTCCCTTTCCATTGGTTTTTCCAAATTAGACTTATAAAGCCCGGGATGGCTAGAGACAGTTTTGTTGCCCAAAGTGTAGAAACGGAGTAACAGAAACCAACATGGAAGAAGGCAGAATTTTTGATGAAGAGAGACAGTTCTGTTGGATATTTGAATATCTGAGTCCAGAAGTATGTGAAGCAACTGGGTTTTCCAATGACATAAACATTTCTTTTCTTGTTAGGGTCAGTTTGGATAGAAATTAACTCATTTAGTAATCAGCACCCTGGCTAGTGCAGTGCTTCCCCCCCCCCCCCCCCCCCCCCCCCGCTGGGAGCCCCTGACTCAGCTTAAATGATTTAATGAATTAGTGAATGTGATATGAAACGGGTTACATCTTTAACGGCAAACTCAGGATTTGGGATTTTTTGTCTTTCCTGGTTTTCTCACCCAATTCACTGTGTCCTGGCCTCATGCCAGCAACTAGAAGTGTTTCTTGAAAATGTTTCTTTAAAATGTCCATTAACTTGGTTTTACTGTCATTTGATTCCTTCTCTTTGTGCTGAGGTTCAGGGGAAACAAATTCCCTTTAATTGAGGGTTTCTGTTATGAGGATTTGCATTATTGCTTGGTTTTAACAAACAGGATATTACAGAAACTGGTGATTAATGTGATGGGAAGGAGCGAACATGCTACATGAGTCATTACATTAGACCCAACATGTTTAATGGTCTGTTATGCTGAGCAGAGAGCAACAGGGAGCCTGCCAGGGGAAAGAAAGGCAGAAAGCTTAGAGACTAATTGTTTTCCAAACTGTCTAACTTATAAGCAGAGAGCTGTCACCATTCTCCAAACTGCAAATGAAGCAACATCTCTGAGGAATTTCCTTTCTTCCTTCAACCAATGAGTGTGGGATGTAAGTTGACCCATGTTGTGGAGGCATGTTCTAAAGTGATATGGTGATGGTAGTTATGGTCAACTCTTATGACCAGATCAACTCAGTAATGCATTATTATCTGCTTGCGTGGCTAGAAAATAGACAAGTAAGAGGGACCCAGTTTGTAAAGTCATAATGAAAACATATTAGACTTGTTAAAATGTTTGTTTTTAGGAGGGAAAGATGCTAATCAAAGTTCAAAAGCATTGGACTTGGAGTCAGGAGTCTTGGTTCCAGTTTTGGCTCAGCTTCTTTTTGAATGAACCACTTGGGCAAGATAGTTAACATTTTGAGCCTTAGTCTTCTCATCTGCCTAAAAGGCTTAGTACTTTATATATCACAGGGAGCTGCTGACAGTAGTATTATTGATAATAATATTGCAGGTCACATGAGATGCCAAGAATCATGAACATATGTTCTAAGATGTTTTCCGGGAATGTGATAAAATTTATCTCTACTCCCATCCTTGGTACCTCCAGTCCATTCTTCACAGCGAAGACAGAGTGACCTTCTGGAAAAATATAAATCTGATGATATCACTCTCAATGCTTAATGGCCTCCAGTGTGTTCCCATTGCTGTTAGAACTGGAGTCAGTGTTCTCAGTATGACTAACATGCATCTATATCATCTGGTCCATTTTTACATCTTCCATGTCATCTCATATCTTTTGCCGTCTACCCACATTGCCTTCCTTCAGGAGCTCAGTGCACTGTGCTCCTTCTCATGTCAGAGCCTTTCTACATGCTATTCCTTTAGTGTAGAATGCCCTTCTGCCACTGCTTCTTAACTCTCACCTTATGTGGTAGGCTGAAAAATGATGACCTCTTTCCCCATCTCTAAAGATGTCCATGTCCTAAACTCCAGAAGCTGGGAATATGTTATCTTACATAGCAAAAGGGACTTTATAGATGTGATTGAAGATCATGAGATGAAGAGATTATTCTGAATTATCCAGGTGGGTAATCACAGAGGCCCTTATAAGAGTGAAGAAGGCTGTGGAGACAAGAAGTTGGAGTAAATATAAACAGTTTATCATAGCATGAGACAGATCTGTCAGTGGGGCACATGGGGAAGGTATCTGCACCTTTCTTGAGAGTGCAGTCAATGGAAGCTTCTTATAGAAAAAGACTCAAGTGGAGCTCTGATGTTTGGCTGAAGAGGTAGGGACAGAGAATGTTCATAGTAGCAGAGACAGCATGGGGATACATTCCTGAGGTAAAAAACTGGGAAGAACACAGAATTCTGATGTGTACAAATGGTGATTGTTGAGGTTGGGAAGAAATCAAGGGCCTTATGTGCAGCTTAGTGATTTAGTTCAGTATTTGACATGGAAGAATTTGGTCTGAAAAGAGGAGTGGCAATGAGAATGAAGCCCAATTGATAGATCTTAGTGATATTTAGGAGGTGATTGCAAAAGGACTTGGACTAACAGGATGTAGGGAGAGAAGGAGTCAGAGTTTCTTCCTAGATTATTAAGTTGGAAAACCAAAGAGATAGGTGGTGATGCCATTCATTGAGGCAAGGAACAGGTGTGGAATGCACTGAAAAGAAACATCATCTACTCAAAATGTCTGTAGCAACAGGTACTTTGTTAAGAGACTGATTTCAGCTTTAAGATAGATGAGCTAATATGGATGCTGGCTTGTAGAAGGGATTCTTGCTTGTGAATTTGATCTGGAGGGATTAGATGCAGTGGAATCTAAGGCCACATATAGGAAGACTACATAGAATCAATATAAATACAAGGTCATGCATTTAAGTTCCCAAATGTATTTGCACAGTGTAGGATCAAGGAGATATAATTTCCTGGTGTATATAAAACACAAACCCTGTAATGTGACCTTTGGTAGCAGTATTGGAGACATAATGTTTAAAATGAACAAGAAGATGTTTCTACTCTACCCTGAGTTGCTCAGCCTGCTTTTGAAGTAGTAGACTCAGTTTTGGATGCCACAGGTGACCAATAACTTGGATAATCTTGAGAATATTCACAGAAAAGTATCAAGGATGATGAAGCAATTTATTTATTTTTATTTATTTTTTCTTTGTATTAATTTTATTTTTGCGATAAATCCTTTGTTAATTACAGGTTTTTTTTTCTTTTTTCTTTTTATATGAAATTTATTGACAAATTGGTTTCCATACAACACCCAGTGCTCATCCCAAAAGGTGCCCTCCTCAATACCCATCACCCACCCTCTCCTCCCTCCCACCCCACATCAACCCTCAGTTTGTTCTCAGTTTTTAACAGTCTCTTATGCTTTGGCTCTCTCCCACTCTAACCTCTTTTTTTTTTTTTTCCTTCCCCTCCCCCATGGGTTCCTGTTAAGTTTCTCAGGATCCACATAAGAGTGAAACCATATGGTATCTGTCTTTCTCTGTATAGCTTATTTCACTTAGCATCACACTCTCCAGTTCCATCCATGTTGCTACAAAAGGCCATATTTCATTTTTTCTCATTGCCACATAATATTCCATTGTGTATATAAACCACAATTTCTTTATCCATTCATCAGTTGATGGACATTTAGGCTCTTTCCATAATTTGGCTATTGTTGAGAGTGCTGCTATAAACATTGGGGTACAAGTGGCCCTATGCATCAGTACTCCTGTATCCCTTGGATAAATTCCTAGCAGTGCTATTGCTGGGTCATAGGGTAGGTCTATTTTTAATTTTCTGAGGAACCTCCACACTGCTTTCCAGAGTGGCTGCACCAATTTGCATTCCCACCAACAGTGCAAGAGGGTTCCCGTTTCTCCACATCCTCGCCAGCATCTATAGTCTCCTGATTTTTTCATTTTGGCCACTCTGACTGGCGTGAGGTGATACCTGAGTGTGGTTTTGATTTGTATTTCCCTGATAAGGAGCGACGCTGAACATCTTTTCATGTGCCTGTTGGCCATCCAGATGTCTTCTTTAGAGAAGTGTCTATTCATGTTTTATGCCCATTTCTTCACTGGGTTATTTGTTTTTCGGGTGTGGAGTTTGGTGAGCTCTTTATAGATTTTGGATACTACCCTTTGTCCGATATGTCATTTGCAAATATCTTTTCCCATTCCGTTGGTTGCCTTTTAGTTTTGTTGGTTGTTTCCTTTGCTGTGCAGAAGCTTTTTATCTTCATAAGGTCCCAGTAATTCACTTTTGCTTTTAATTCCCTTGCTTTGGGGATGTGTCTAGTAAGAGATTGCTACGGCTGAGGTCAGAGAGGTCTTTTCCTGCTTTCTCCTCTAAGGTTTTGATGGTTTCCTGTCTCACATTTAGGTCCTTTATCCATTTTGAGTTTATTTTTGTGAATGGTGTGAGAAAGTGGTCTAGTTTCAACCTTCTGCATGTTGCTGTCCAGTTCTCCCAGCACCATTTGTTAAAGAGGCTGTCTTTTTTCCATTGGATGTTCTTTCCTGCTTTGTCAAAGATGAGTTGGCCATACGTTTGTGGGTCTAGTTCTGGGGTTTCTATTCTGTTCCATTGGTCTATGTGTCTGTTTTCGTGCCAATACCATGCTGTCTTGATGATGACAGCTTTGTAGTAGAGGCTAAAGTCTGGGATTGTGATGCCTCCTGCTTTGGTCTTCTTCTTCAAAATTCCTTTGGCTATTCGGGGCCTTTTGTGGTTCCATATGAATTTTAGGATTGCTTGTTCTAGTTTCGAGAAGAATGCTGGTGCAATTTTGATTGGGATTGCATTGAATGTGTAGATAGCTTTGGGTAGTATTGACATTTTGACAATATTTATTTTTCCAATCCATGAGCAGGGAATGTCTTTCCATTTCTTTAAATCTTCTTCAATTTCCTTCATAAGCTTTCTATAGTTTTCAGCATACAGATCCTTTACATCTTTGGTTAGATTTATTCCTAGGTATTTTATGCTTCTTGGTGCAATTGTGAGTGGGATCAGTTTCTTTATTTGTCTTTCTGTTGCTTCATTGTTAGTGTATAAGAATGCAACTGATTTCTGTACATTGATTTTGTATTCTGCAACTTTGCTGAATTCCTGTATCAGTTCTAGCAGACTTTTGGTGGAGTCTATCGGATTTTTCATGTATAATATCATGTCATCTGCAAAAAGCGAAAGCTTGACTTCATCTTTGCCAATTTTGATGCCTTTGATTTCCTTTTGTTGTCTGATTGCTGATGCTAGAACTTCCAGCACTATGTTAAACAGCAGCGGTGAGAGTGGGCATCTTGTCGTGTTCCTGATCTCAGGGAAAAAGCTCTCAGTTTTTCCCCGTTGAGGATGATGTTAGCTGTGGGCTTTTCATAAATGGCTTTTATGATCTTTAAGTATGTTCCTTCTATCCCGACTTTCTCAAGGGTTTTTATTAAGAAAGGGTGCTGGATTTTGTCAAAGGCCTATTCTGCATCGATTGACAGGATCATATGGTTCTTCTCTTTTTTTTTTGTTAATGTGATGTATCACGTTGATTGATTTGCGAATGTTGAACCAACCCTGCATCCCAGGAATGAATCCCACTTGATCATGGTGAATAATTCTTTTTATATGCCGTTGAATTCGATTTGCTAGTATCTTATTGAGAATTTTTGCATCCATATTCATCAGGGATATTGGCCTGTAGTTCTCTTTTTTTACTGGGTCTCTGTCTGGTTTAGGAATCAAAGTAATACTGGCTTCATAGAATGAGTCTGGAAGTTTTCCTTCCCTTTCTATTTCTTGGAATAGCTTGAGAAGGATAGGTATTATCTCTGCTTTAAACGTCTGGTAGAACTCCCCTGGGAAGCCATCTGGTCCTGGACTCTTATTTGTTGGGAGATTTTTGATAACCGATTCAATTTCTTCGCTGGTTATGGGTCTGTTCAAGCTTTCTATTTCCTCCTGATTGAGTTTTGGAAGAGTGTGGGTGTTCAGGAATTTGTCCATTTCTTCCAGGTTGTCCAATTTGTTGGCATATAATTTTTCATAGTATTCCCTCAGAGGAGGGATTGGTTGTAATAATTCCATTTTCATTCATGATTTTATCTATTTGGGTCATTTCCCTTTTCTTTTTGAGAAGCCTGGCTAGAGGTTTGTCAATTTTGTTTATTTTTTCAAAAAACCAACTCTTGGTTTCGTTGATCTGCTCTACAGTTTTTTTAGATTCTATATTGTTTATTTCTGCTCTGATCTTTATTATTTCTCTTCTTCTGGTGGGTTTAGGCTGCCTTTGCTGTTCTGCTTCTAGTTCCTTTAGGTGTGCTGTTAGATTTTGTATTTGGGATTTTTCTTGTTTCTTGAGATAGGCCTGGATTGCAATGTATTTTCCTCTCAGGACTGCCTTTGCTGCGTCCCAAAGGGTTTGGATTGTTGTATTTTTATTTTTGTTTGTTTCCATATATTTTTTAATTTCTTCTCTAATTGCCTGGTTGACCCACTCATTCGTTAGTAGGGTGTTCTTTAACCTCCATGCCTTTGGAGGTTTTCCAGACTTCTTTCTGTGGTTGATTTCAAGCTTCATAGCATTGTGGTCTGAAAGTATGCATGGTATAATTTCAATTCTTGGATACTTATGAAGGGCTGTTTTGTGACCCAGTATATGATCTATCTTGGAGAATGTTCCATGTGCACTCGAGAAGAAAGTATATTCTGTTGCTTTGGGATGCAGAGTTCTAAATATATCTGTCAAGTCCATCTGATCCAATGTCTCATTCAGGGCCCTTGTTTCTTTATTGACCGTGTGTCTAGATGATCTGTCCATTTCTGTAAGTGGGGTGTTAAAGTCCCCTGCAATTACCACATTCTTATCAATAAGGTTGCTTATGTTTATGAGTAATTGTTTTATATATTTGGGGGCTCCGGTTTTCGGCGCATAGACATTTATAATTGTTAGCTCTTCCTGATGGATAGACCCTGTAACTATTATATAATGTCCTTCTTCATCTCTTGTTACAGCCTTTACTTTAAAGTCTAGTTTGTCTGATATAAGTATGTCTACTCCAGCTTTCTTTTGGCTTCCAGTCGCATGATAAATAGTTCTCCATCCCCTCACTCTCAATCTAAAGGTGTCCTCAGGTCTAAAATGAGTCTCTTGTAGACAGCAAATAGATGGGTCTTGTTTTTTTATCCATTCTGATACCCTATGTCTTTTGGTTGGCGCATTTAATCCATTTACATTCAGTGTTATTATAGAAAGATACGGGTTTAGAGTCATTGTGATGTCTGTATGTTTTATGCTTGTAGTGGTGTCTCTGGGACTTTGTCTCACAGGGTCCCCCTTAGGATCTCTTGTAGGGCTGGTTTAGTGGTGACAAATTCCTTCAGTTTTTGCTTGTTTGGGAAGACCTTTCTCTCTCCTTCTATTCTAAATGACAGACTTGCTGGATAAAGGATTCTCGGCTGCATATTTTTTCTGTCTAGCACCCTGAAAATCTCGTGCCAATTCTTTCTGGCCTGCTAAGTTTCAAAAGAGAGATCAGTCACGAGTCTTATAGGTCTCCCTTTATATGTGAGGGCACGTTTACCCCTTGCTGCTTTCAGAATTTTCTCTTTATCCTTGTATTTTGCCAGTTTCACTATGATATGTCGTGCAGAAGATCGATTCAAGTTACGTCTGAAGCGAGTTCTCTGTGCCTCTTGGATTTCAATGCCTTTTTCCTTCCCCAGTTCAGGGAAGTTCTCAGCTATTATTTCTTCAAGTACCCCTTCAGCACCTTTCCCTCTCTCTTCCTCCTCTGGGATACCAATTATGCGTATATTATTTCTTTTTAGTGTATCACTTAGTTCTCTAATTTTCCCCTCATACTCCTGGATTTTTTTATCTCTCTTTTTCTCAGCTTCCTCTTTTTCCATAACTTTATCTTCTAGTTCACCTATTCTCTCCTCTGCCTCTTCAAGCCGAGCTGTGGTGGTTTCCATTTTGTTATGCATTTCGTTTAAAGCGTTTTTCAGCTCCTCGTGACTGTTCCTTCGTCCCTTGATCTCTGTAGCAAGAGATTCTCTGCTGTCCTGTATACTGTTTTCAAGCCCAGCGATTAAATGTATGACTATTATTCTAAATTCACTTTCTGTTATATTATTTAAATCCTTTTTGATCAGCTCATTAGCTGTTGTTATTTCCTGGAGATTCTTCTGAGGGGAATTCTTCCGCTTGGTCATTTTGGATAGTCCTTGGCGTGGTGAGGACCTGCAGGGCACTTCCCCTGTGCTGTGGTGTATAACTGGAGTCGGTGGGCGGGGCCG
This sequence comes from Felis catus, assembly GCF_018350175.1. Taxonomy (NCBI): domain Eukaryota; kingdom Metazoa; phylum Chordata; class Mammalia; order Carnivora; family Felidae; genus Felis; species Felis catus. The sequence goes on along the minus strand of NC_058371.1, from coordinate 191,041,546 downwards.
CAGTCAGACCTGATGTCTGCCCCCAGCCCACCGCTGGGGCCACAGTCAGACTGGTGTGTGCCTTCTCTTCCCCTCTCCTAGGGGTGGGATTCACTGTGGGGTGGTGTGGCCCGTCTGGGCTACTTGCACACTGCCAGGCTTGTGATGCTGGGGATCTGGCGTATTAGCTGGGGTGGGTAGGCAAGGTGCACGGGGGCAGGAGGGGCAGGCTTAGATCGCTTCTCCTTAGGTGATCCTCTTCAGGAGGGGCCCTGTGGCAGCGGGAGGGAGTCAGATCCGCTGCCGGAGGTTTGGCTCCGCAGAAGCACAGAGTTGGGTGTTTGCGCGGAGCGAGCAGGTTCCCTGGCAGGAACTGGTTCTCTTTGGGATTTTGGCTGGGGGATGGGCGGGGGAGATGGCGCTGGCGAGCGCCTTTGTTCCCCACCAAACTGAGCCCTGTCATCAGGGGGCTCAGCAGCTCTCCCTCCCTTTGTCCTCCAGCCTTCCCGCTTTCCGAGCAGAGCTGTTAACTTATGACCTCCCAGACGCTAAGTCGCGCTTGTTGTGGGAACACAGTCCGTCAGGCCCCTCCGCTTTTGCAAGCCAGACTCGGGGGCTCTGCTTGGCCGGCGAGCCGCCCCTCCGCCCCGGCTCCCTCCCGCCAGTCCATGGAGCGCGCACCGCCTCGCCGCCCTTCCTACCCTCTTCCGTGGGCCTCTCGTCTGCGTTTGGCTCCGGCGACTCCGTTCTGCTAATCCTCTGGCGGTTTTCTGGGTTATTTAGGCAGGTGTAGGTGGAATCTAAGTGATCAGCCGGACGCGCGGTGAGCCCAGCGTCCTCCTAAGCCGCCATCTTGCCGCTTCCCCCTGATGAAGCAATTTAAAGCCATTGGTAAAGAGGACTTTTAAAGGAGCTGGGATGTTTGCTGAGAGGAGACACTTTGTGTGTGGTTTTGAGAGTACTGGGGAAATATGTAATATTATATAAAGGCTGTTCTGTGAAAGAGGGATTAGTCTGACTCTCTGTTACCCCAAGGGGTAAAAGTGGAGTTAATGGAAGTAGTTGAAGAGGGCAAAGGATTGAGAAGCTTTGTGTTGAATAGATTTGTGTGAAGTTTTACAATAAGTATTAAAAAGAATGGCAGAGTTCCACTGCACATAAAGGAAGACCACTGAAATAATTAGTTTTGCCAAAGGTGAAACAGGCTACCTCAACTCAATACCCCTGGAAGTTTATAAGTGTAAGTTTTATGTTTAGTATCCAAAGGCTCAGTGGACTAAATGACTTGATATTTCTTTTATCCCTGAAAGCCACTAGTTATGTTAAGGATGAGGGTCTGGGTATGCCAGTCTGCTGAGGTTCTCAGGATGAGGGGCAGGGTGAGGGAATAGCAATGGCTGCCAACCCCAGGAATTCACAATTGTTGTCTGTCTTGTCTTTACCAGAAACCAAGGGGGAGTGGGGATTTGAGTGTCCATGAGTGTTTCTGCTTGCCATCTTAGTTTGGCTGAGTGAGCTATGTGATTATATGCTGAATAGTTGTATGGGAGAAAGGAAGATAGAGCTGTATAGCCTGGAGTAAACTTGTCCCAGAATGATCTTGATTGATCCCTGTCATCATTTAAAAAAGTGCAATATCTTGAATCTCAGTGATTGAAAGGACCTTAGAGGTCAGTTTCCCAGGCAAATTCTGATTCAGACTCTGCTGGGAACAACAGTAGCTTCTCAAAGGCAGAAGTTCCTGAAATGACTTGGTATGATTGAGTAGTCTCAAATTAAAAAAAATAATATTATGTTTTGGATAAAATTTAAACACATATGGGAATATTTTAAAGTCAGTCAGAAATTGTCCTACTATTCCTGTTTGTGACACATATGACACCATATATAGACACAGTCCCTTTATGCTTAGTAATACAAAACATTTGCATCTCTAAATGTATTTACTTGATTTGTATGAACTTTACTTAGTTTCTGACAACTCTCTCAAATATATTTTACCAGGAGGAACTGGGGAGGGGATGTAGAGATTTTTCTCCTCCCTGGACCCTGGAAACCACACATTGTTCTACAAAAGACAAAATTGAGTTCATTGTCTCTTGCTAAAGGAATCAGCCATTTCTTTCTTAGAGCTGTCATGGTGACATATTTCCCCTCATTTATACTGGAAATTGGGGCATTTGCTTGTAAGACAGGTTGAAAACAATCTCTCTGGCATTTCAAAAAAGGTGGAAAATGAACCAATCTCTCTCCCTTCCCTTGCTCTCCCTTCTTCCTGCTTTTTGACAGTTTGCATGTAGGTAAAGAATATTGCAGCGGTAGGGAGGCTAATTAAAACCAATTATAGCCTGACTGACCTGTCACCACAATCAAATTACCAAAAGAACAGTGTAGCATATTTAGAAAACAGTTTCTTCTAGAGCATACATGCCTGAATTGGTCACATTTTATTTTAGGGATCTCAGTACAATAATCATTTAGCTGCGACACTAGTTGTCCCTCATCTCTTATGTGATTATTTTTCTATGGTAGGATCCTGCTCCTAGAAAATCTAAAAAAGAAGTGAGGAAGATAAATAACAAACAGGAAGGTAAGGGAGGGAAATCAGAGTTGCCTTAGATAAATTGGGAAAGCATAGATTTCTGTAAAGCTCACCTTTGATTGTTATTATTTTTATCATGTTGTTCGTAGAATCTTCAAACTCCTTAGCATGGCATGGGGAACCCTTGTTGTCTCATTGGAATGTATTTCTCCAGCTTTGCTTCTCTAATCACACAATTTACTCCAGGCACACCAGTGTTCTCTCTATACTAGTTTTTAAAAATTCTCCAAGAAACGGGAACCCTCTTGCACTGTTGGTGGGAATGCAAACTGGTGCAGCCACTCTGGAAAACAGTGTGGAGGTTCCTCAAAAAATTAAAAATAGACCTACCCTATGACCTAGCAGTAGCACTGCTAGGAATTTACCCAAGGGATACAGGAGTGCTGATGCATAGGGGCACTTGCACCCCAATGTTTATAGCAGCACTTTCAACAACAGCCAAATTATGGAAAGAACCTAAATGTCCATCAGCTGATGAATGGATAAAGAAACTGTGGTTTATATACACAATGGAATACTACGTGGCAATGAGAAAGAATGAAATATGGCGTTTTGTAGCAACGTGGATGGAAGTGGAGAGTGTTATGCTAAGTGAAATAAGTCATACAGAGAAAGACAGATACATGTTTTCACTCTTACGTGGATCCTGAGAAACTTAACAGAAGACCATGGGGGAGGGAAGGGGAAAAAAAAAGGTTACAGAGGGAGGGAGCCAAAATATAAAATTTCTTTTTTTAAAAAACATGTATTTTGTCATTTCCTCCATCTTTTTTTCCTGTCTTTATTTTCTTAAAATCTTCTTAGTCTAACATTAAGTCTCCTGAATTGATTTCCTCTGGCTCTAATTTTTACTCTCCTTTTTTTAGAAACTTGAATCTGGGCAAAGCTCTCCTGGACCAAACACATTTGTAGCCATCACCCTGCAATCCCTCATGTAACATAAGCAAGAAATACATGTTTTCTGTAAACCACTGAGGTTTAGAGTTGCTGGTTGCATAGAGAAAGTGACCAAGATAATCTGTATATATCTTTGTCATTTTGCAATATATACTTGTAGATTAATTGTCTTTTAAATTATTCAGTATATATCTTTCCATTTTTCAAGTTGTCCCCTTTTTCACAGTGTTCTGTGTTTTTTTTAAAGATTAATTTCTCTGAGGACACTAGATTTTTAAATTTCATCTCTTTTTTTTGGATTATATATGTCTGTCTTGTGGTCATTGCTGCTGTCTGTTTATAAATATATGAACAGAATTGCAAGTTAGAGCATTAAAAAATGTAGAGCATGACAGCCATAAGCATAAGAAAGCAAGTATGGCCATATCAATAACAGACAAAGTAGATTTCAACCTTAGAATATTGCCAGGGACAAAGGGACATTTCATCATGATAAAAAAGTCCACCTGAAGCTACAATAGAGAAAGAGTCAGAATTTTACCCCCAATTCTTTGGCAGGAGGTGAATATTTTATTTTCCTAATTTGACCTTTCACCAGGGATGGAGCCCCTTTACAGCCATCATAGGTCTTTCTTTGTGCAAGAGTCTTAAGTTTGTTTATGGGCCCAAGGTCCCTTTACCATTATCATTTGCCAGCAGAAGTCCCAGCTTTTTGCATTTACTTACCCATTTTACAGTATAGGGCTAAATTTTTTGGTCTTTGGGGAGCATTCTCTTGCTTTCTTTTGAGATCAGAAATGACCTTTTAAACCATATTTGTTGTAATTCTTCCAGCATCTATAGTTTTCAGTGGGAAGGATTTTTCACAATATCTAGTCTAGTGTACTGCCTGAAGGGGAATTTCTAGCTTGCTTTTTAAAGTCTAGTTTCACCATTTACCAGTAACCTTGAACAAATTAATCTCTGTTGTCTTCAACTTCTTCACCTTTAAAAGGAGATAGTATAGTAATACCTACCTTATAATCTTGTGTCAAGTGAGGTATAATAGTATATATTAAAAGTGTTTAGCAAAGTGTCTGACACATAATAAGCACCCTGTAAGTGGTAACTATTTTTTTCTATGGTTTACATTGTGAGTAAAAACGAGAGTTTCAATAAATCTATATTGAATAAAGTGGCATCATAAAACATTCTGCAGCAGAGATTGGCAGGTGACTATTTGCAGGCTGGATACCTGTGTTTTTAAATAAAATTTTATTGGAACATAGCTCTGCCCATTTGTTTGTGTATTTTCTGTCTGTTGTTGCATTATGGTGGCAGGTTGAATAGTTGCAACACAGACCAATGCAAGCTTAAAATACTATCTGGTCTTTGAAGAAAAAGTTAGCCTGTCCTTGTTGCAGTATGTAGGAACGATGAATTTTCAAGACTGAGCTCAATGCTAAGTCTCTTGAAGACTTGGATATATCTATGTTAGATCTTCTATTATACTGCCTGGCATTTGGTTTTTAAAATACTTTTCTTGGAGCACTTGATGGCTCAGTTGGTTGAATGTTTGACTCTTGATTTTGGCACAGGTCGTGATCCCAGTGTTGTGGGATCAAGCTCCGTGTCAGGCTGTGCACTGAACATGGAGCCTGCTTAAGGTTCTACCTCTCCCTCTGCCCCTCTCCCCTGCTCATATACTATCTCTCTCTCTAAATATAAAGAAAGAAAGAAAGAAAGAAAGAAAGAAAGAAAGAAAGAAAGAAAGAAATTCTCTTAATTACTTTCTCTTCATTCCCTCATTAACCTTTAAGCTTTCCACTGTCCTAAACCATGTGTGTCCAACTGACTCCTCAAATAGAACCCTTTTCAACTGTCCTTTTTATGTCTTCTAAGATTAATCCCTCTTTTTGCTATATCCCTTCTTTTTGATCATTTCATTATTTTCATATCTTTTATTTCTTCCTTATTTCAACTTTTTGCTTCAAACAAAAACAAAGCCCTCAAATAAAAACTACACATATCCGATCAGTTTTCTAATTGTGACAGTTCTTTTCTAAGTTGGCTGTCATTCATGAATCTGTTGACCTTCTTTTCATTTTAATTACTACTGTCCTACCTTACACTTTTGTTTCTTCATGTCTGCGTGTGTTTCTTGATCTGGGGTCATCTTTCCATTCCATCCTCTTTTCTCACATAATCTTCATATACCCTAAGCTCTGTATTCTTGAAGCTACTCAAACACCTCCTTGTATTCCACACCTTGCCTTTGTGTGATTGGAGGTGGAGGTCTGTCAACTTCTTTTTTTCTCCACCCATCAGTGTTTACGTGCTCATCATTCAAGACTTAACTCAAATTCTCTGTCTTAGATTTATTTCCTTTCAGCTTTGAATAACTAGTGCTCCTCCAGGACATTTAAGCACTGAACCTGTTCCTCATAAATTGTATTATTATTCTTTCTTCAAATTGATGTCTCTGCTATGAGATTTTAATCCACTTGAGGGTATGTGTGGTGTCTCATTTTAAATAGGTTCTAAATAATTTTAATCAAATTATGAATAATTAATTGCTCAGGCTTACTTTTTTGGGTTTGGTGACAGAAAAACAGCCAGAGCTACCCCCACAAACACTTAGGACTCTTGAATGGAGCTGTTACTGACCTTGGATAACAAATTTTTACATCTATAAATAATCCTGAGCAAGCTGCTCTGTGAAAATTTTTTTCTCTTTTACAGAGTAAGACAAAAATGTTAATTATGAAAATGCATAGAAAGTAATGATCTGTATGATGATGGTTTACAAATCTTGAACTTTGGCTAAAAATATGTTGTTTATTCAGACAGTTCTCTACTCATCTTGAACAGTATAAAAGTCGCATGATCAAAGATTCGGCTAGTCATTATCCCCTCAAGAGTATATGGTATTTGGATACGTAATCACATATCATCTTTACAAGGTGTAAGTATCTATAAACACCGTTTCATGGATTGGTCAATCTGATGCTTCTCAACATCGAAAAAAAAGTATAGATTTTGTAAGAAGTCTGTAAGAATGAAGGTTACACAAAATTCATTTCCTTTATCAGCTACTCTGGCTATAAAAATAATTTCATGGGCTCTCACTAAGGGGCTGGAGAACAAATTGGTGGAAGCTATGGAAGTGGAGGGAATGAGAAAACAATACTAGAGTATCTGTGCTCTTGGCTACTCCTTAGAGCCCTTCCTTAGCTCCATGCCCAGAGGAGGTTGTACCTTTGGGCAAGGTGAGTCTAGTCTAGGGTGAGCTGGTAGAGCCAGCCATGAAGCCTGGGTGTTTTAGAATGCATGGATGACCTTTTGGCTGGTATTGGGTTTGAGCCCATTCGAATTGGTCTGACCTCAGAGTGGACTGCACCTATAACTACAATAAAGTATGATTAAGTATAAAAGTAGAATTATTTATAAGATGCAGTGAGAATGCTAATCTCATTTTCCAGTTGAGAAAATAAAGACTGAGTATCTTTACAAGGTCATTGAGCTAATAAATGACAGATCCAGGATTTGAACATATTCTATTTTACTTGTACATGTTTTTTTTTAAGTTTATTTATTTTGAGAGATTGGGGAAGGATATAGAGAGAGGGAGAGAGAATCCAAACAGGCTCCGTGCTGACACAGCACAGAGCTCAACACAGGGCTTGAACCCATGAGCCGTGAGATCATGACCTGATCAAAATCAAAAATTGGATGTTTGACTGAGTCACCCAGGCACCCCTTGTACATGGGTTCTTAATCAGTATGTGATCCCACAATTTTGATATTTATATAATATAAATATTTATAGTAATATATTGTGTAAATACATTTATATATACATATGTGTATTTGTGTATATATACACACATGTGTTTGATACACACATATATGTTACTTTCAATATGTGATGAAAATTTAAGTGGCCCAATACACATAGGAAATTCAGGAATCTTTGACCTCTATGTGTTTAGTGGGTCTGTATATTTGATTATTGCTGTGTAACAAATTACCCCAAAACTTAATGGCTTAATACAGCAACTTTTTATTGTTACATAGTTTCTGTGGGTCAGAAATCTGGAAAGGGCTTATTTGGATATTTCTGGTTCAGTATTTCTCATGAGGTTGCAGTCAAGCTGTTGACTGGGGTTGTGGTCTTATCCAGAGTGTAGACTATAAGGAGGTTCTGCTTCCAGCTCACTTGTGTGGTTGCTGGCAAGTGTCGGTCTTTTGCCACATGGCTCTTTTCACAGGGTTGCTTCACAACTTGACAGTTGATGTTTCACACAGCAAGCAGTCTAAGTGCAAGCAACTGGGAGCCCTAAGACAGAAGCCATAGTATTTTATAACCTAATCTTTGGAAGTGACATACTATTACTTCTGCCATAGCCTGTTCCTTAGTAGTGATTCATTAAGTCCAACCTTCACTTAAGGGGAGGAGAATTACTTAAGGGCATGATACAAGGAATGTGGATCACTGGGGCATCTTGGGTGCTTACCTACCACAGGTGATGTTTCTTACTCTTTTTATCATCAGACTTTTCTAAGACCATGTTTGGTTTCCTGAGCTCAGCAGTACTTGTGTTTAGAGTATTGAGGAATCACTACTGCAGGCATCAGACAGAAATCAACGAAATATGGCATCACATCTTATCATTCTGGGCAATCCTCACAGCTAGTATTTCCTTCTGATGACAGATATGTAGGTGGTAAAGAATTCCATTAGGATCAGTAAATAGTCATTATTATTACAATTGTGTTTGGCAAGAGCAGAGGCATAATAATATTTACCTATTCATTACACTCAGTGAGGTATTAAATAATATGTATCCATATGTCCAATACACATTGTTGAAGACAAAAGAAGACTGCAGTGGAGGTTAGGAGATTGGGGTCTAGACTGAGACCTTTTCCTTGTGTGGATGTGTTATTTAATCTCTCTGGTTCTCAGTTGCCTCATCTATAAAGTGAGGTAGTCAAACAAGAACACAGGCAACAATTCCAAAGCCTCTAGGAATCAGTCAAGTAATATGAGGGAAGGAAAAGACAAGGTAGAAGACAGAAATGAGGCATGGCACTCTGACAACAGGAGAGTGCAAGAGTGCACAGACCATTTCCCGAAGGGACATTTACTGCCATGGGGAGGTATGGGCACAGTGTTGCCAGACCTTTTGACTTTCAAAAGAAGTTAGGAGTCAAGGGTTTTTGTGACCATTTCCTATTTTTAAAATTCTGGATAGGCCAAACATTATCTATCCTATGGATGGTCAGTTTGAAATCCTTGAATGAACATATTTTTAAGACCTCTCCAGTACAAAAAATTATGTTTCTATTTTTTTTTTCATTTAGAAATAGGAATACTGTAATGTGGAACATATTTATAGTGTACACGGGGAAACATTTTATAGTATAATTGTTACAGTACACATGAAAATATTCTTTGTCTCCTTTTAGGTGTTTTGTTTTTCCAACACTTCAATTGCTTTAGAAATATCTACGTTTCTGCTCTAAGGAATCAATAAAGAACAGTTAATGTGAAAGACACTTCTTATTTCATTTATATTTGACCCTTAGTGCCTCTGGGAAAATAGAAAAGGAATCACAAAATGAGGAATTTAAATGAATCTTGATGCTATGTGATAGGGATCTTCACTACCTCAGGTCATGGACTCAGTGATAACATCCATCTAATACTTGTTAAAATTAAGTCATAAATTATATTCATAAAGATTTTTATAAATAACCTCATACAGGGTCAGTGTCAACAGAAGAAATTAAAAAAGCAATTGAAGAGTCCTGATGAATGAGCTCGCAGGCCCTGGAATTGACTGCATGATTGTCAGGACCCAATTTTTACCTAATAAACACGCAAATGCCACCGTTAATATTGACACAGGGAAGTTAAATGGAGATACTCTCCATGATAAAATGTCATTTTGGAAGAATTAATATGAAGATCATGGGTTTAAATACACAGAACAGACATGAAATGGAAAATTCTGGGCCCTGTGAGTTATGGAAGTGATAATTGAGAGGAGGCTACTTCTAGAAGGTTCTATGCAGGGTGTTTTTTTTTTTTTTTTTAATATTATTGGTTAGGTGAAAGGGACTGCTATTGTACTAATTTCAGGGAAAGTATTGATTTCACTGACTTTAGGCTTCAGAGAAAGTACACTTTATCCAGTGAAATATGTCACCATCTCTCCCTTTACATCAGCAGCAGGCCTATGACTTCTGGCTCTGCAGGGAGGGTAGTACCTAGCATAGACCTACTAACTTGTGTTCCAGGATCAGTTTGCTAGTCATCATTCTGGACTCTGCCTCTTGCCAAACTGATTAGACAACACTGTTAGTTTTGAGGCCAACTAGCAAAGAGATTCTCAGTAGGGATTTTACACTGAGACTGCCTGGGTTTTCCTCCTATGTAGATAACCTACTTGTTAGCTCTGTGACCTTGGGCAAATTGCTTAACATCTGTCTCTGCCTTGCTTCCTCACCTAGCAAACGAAGATAATTCTATTATATGGGATTGAGGATTAGTTGATACATATAAAATGGAGAAGGTACTGATAACACACAGTCAGCATTTAACTAACTTCTGGTAATACTGTTACTGTTTTTCCTTAGTGCCTTTGCCAACCATAGGACCTCACCCCCTGTTTGCCACCCCTGCCGTGTCTATGCCAATTTTTGGTGCCAAACTTACTTCAAGTTTCTTATTTGTGATTAGAAAAGGTTCTGTCTAGTCACCCTCTTCAAAATCATCAATGGTTTACAATTTCACACCTAATAGATAAAAGGGATCTTGGATATGTGTTTTCAGGGAACTGAGCTAGTGCACAGCTCTGTATGTGGGCCGTCAGGTTTGGATACTAGGCTACCACTAATGTGCCTCTTAGTGTTAAAAATTCTGCAGTAAGATTCCATCTCTCTCCTCCCCCCCTTCTCCTTTCCTCTCCCCCTCTCTTTCCCTCTCTCTTTCCCCCCCCTCTCTTTCCTTCTCCCTCTCTTTCTCTGTCTCTCTTACAATAAGAGAATGCCACTCTTTTCTTTCTCAATTTAGATTCTGTTTTTGTCTTTGAAAATGTTTCAAGAGCCATTGTCCCCCATCTAGAATCAACCGCTTTCTCTTTGGTGCTGCCACTTTTATTCTAAGAGCCACACTGTTTTAGTGCAGCTTCTACATCCATGTCTGGTGTCTACTAGTGAGTCCCTTGAAGGTATTTCCAGTCCTTAACACAGGCCTGGTATATAATAGATGCTTAAAAAAATGCTTCTTGGGGCACCTGGGTGGCTCAGTTGGTTAAGCATCTGACTTCAGCTCAGGTCGTGATCTCGCATTCGTGGGTTTAAGCCCTGCATCAGGCTCTGTGCTGAAAGCTCAGAGCCTGGAGCCTGCTTCGGATTCTGTCTGTCTCTCTCTTTCTCTCTGCCCCTTCCCTGTCCATGCTCTGTCTCTCTCTCTCTCAAAAATAAATAAACATAAAAAAAATGCTTCTTGAGTAAGGAAGAGAGAAGGGTTGGCTACAAGGAAAATGGCTCTGCTGGTGAGGACCTTTGATGGAGGTTCATTTATTTGTTCATTCAAACTGGATCAGGCTCTGTCCAGACATCATTTTCTAAGGGAGACGGGTGACTTGAATCATGTGTCTGAACACAAAGAGGGTGGGTCTCAGGAAGGTTACTATACTTCTTAGGAAGGATTTGGTACAGTTACCTTTAACAATATTTGAATAGGGTTATCCAACTTAAGACTTTGTAAAGACAATTAAAAGATTTTTCTTTTTGAGAATGGAGCCCAAATCATGGAATGAACTTATGCCACTGTTAATATTCAGTGTAAGCATAAAAACACGCACACAGAGACACACAGACACCCAGACACACACACACACACACACACACACACACACACACACACACGCACAGAGCAATGCGTATATTTTATGTAGGAGGATAGTGTAGGAGGGCATTAGGTATGGTGTTAAATTACTAAACTCTTTTACTATAGAACTCCTTAACCAGGAAGATAGTAGTAGAGTTTTAGTAGAGTTTTCTCATCTTTGGAGTCCTTGGTTTTGGGTCTCTAACTCATTTGGTTCCCTTCTACATCTCATTTTGGCCCTCTTGCCTAGGATCTTTCTTGTGTTTGAACTAACATTTTCAATATGGACAGGTGTCAGCCTCTTGGCCAAGAATGCTAGCATGTACATTCTTCTAGGTTTTCTGATTTGATTATCCTGAGTATAGCAACCACATTTCAATGGTCATTGCTATTTCTATATCCAATTGTTATTACACAATAAAGTTAAGATAGTTAAGGAATGGTAACTCTTCCTAAAGCCTAAAATGACCTAAATGTCCTCAACTTAAACTATATCTTCTTTTTTTTATTTAAAAAATTTTTTTTTCAACGTTTTATTTTATTTTTGGGACAGAGAGAGACAGAGCATGAACGGGGGAGGGGCAGAGAGAGAGGGAGACACAGAATCGGAAACAGGCTCCAGGCTCCGAGCCATCAGCCCAGAGCCCGACACGGGGCTCGAACTCCCGGACCGCGAGATCGTGACCTGGCCGAAGTCGGACGCTCAACTGACTGCGCCACCCAGGCGCCCCTTAAACTATATCTTCTGAAGTGGTGGCGATTTCAGTGGGGAATAAAGAATATTTTCCAGGTTGATGACTGTAAGATTGTTTCCGTTATCCAGATAGCTTTCACTCTACTCTATTTTCTGTCTATCACCACAGATGCCTCCTGATGACAGTTGATGAGGTCAGAGTCATCTGCTAAGGTGTCTATTACAATGTCCTGGCTGAAGATGACATGGATGACATGGTTGGACCTTTGTGAATTAACAGTTTCATGCCAGCCACATGTGGTAACACAGTTTGGGTCTAGACTTGGCATCTAACCAGGCCATTGTCCAATGAAAGCTTTTGCTATTTGGGTGGAGCAGGGAGATTAAGAGAAGAAAGTAGAAAGGCTGCATGATGCTTTAGAGAGAGTGGGTTTGGAGTCGAGCACACCCATCTTTGAATTCCAGGCCCACCATTTACAAGCCAGGTTATATTGGTCAGGTAATTTAACCTCTATGAGTTTTAGGGTTCTCATCAAAGCTGAGTAGTTAATAAGTAGTATATATCTTATAAGGTTGTTATGTATATTAAATAAGGTTATATGAAATCTGAGTAAATGTTCATTTGTGAAAGAAAACCCAGTCAACTACTGAGGCCTTTGTTCAAATTATATGATCAAATATTTTCTGCTCTGAGAGCAGAATTGAAGTAGATCTGAAGAAGGAGGAAATGGGAAAAAGGTCTGGAGAGTACATTAAGATTGAATGGCAGAGGGGGCTTCAAGACAGAAAATGCCATGAAAGAAAGACAAAATAATAGAACATTGATACCCTGTGATAGACCTGTAGCTAGGCCATTTACCTGTATTATCTCATTCCATTTTACAACCTTTTGAGGTATACATTTAGGCCATTGTAAGAATGAGAAAATCTGGCTGTCTCAGAGGGCAAGGGACTTGGGGATTATGAAGCAAGGAAGTGACAAAGTTTGAATGACTGAATAGATTAATATGAAGTTCCTAGACTGGGCCATAGTCCTTCTCTGGGGAAAGAAATGAGGTGAGGGCTGTGGTGGGGATAAGGGGTTGGTCCATATCTGCTTAATTGTCATCATTTCTGAGATAGCAGTCGATATGTAGTGATATGGTAGTATTTGTCTGCAAGAAAAAGAGTCCAGAAAAAAATTCCCACAATCTTTCCAAGTGTTTTACAAAACACATGATTTATTAGATGATTTAAGAGACAATGTTGCATTGATTTTTAGTTTTTTTTTTAATTGGCCAAATGGGAAATATGACACTAAGATACACTTGGGCATTTGGTCCTTTTAACATAGCTTGATGGCAACCCCACCACTCACCGGAATGCCATTGGAATTGAGTCCCTCCCATGTGTCAGGTACTGTGCTGGGCCCTGGAAATATACAGGTGAACAAGGCAGCATGGTCTTTGCCCCCATAGAACTTTCACTCTAGATAGGAAGATGGGCCCTAAATAATGACACAGATAACTCTGTAATTATAATGAGAAGAACTATAGAAGAGGAGTGAAGGTTATTAATGTAATTTTAACAGGAGAATAACTACATGGAGGTAATGAGGCAATTGTTATCAGAATCTGTCCCAAGGCTGTGATATTTCAGCTCAGCTCTGCAAGATGAGTAGAATCTACCCAGCTGAAAAGGAAGGAGCTCTCCATACTTATCTGTCACCTGGCATGTCAATTCCTGATTTTTTAAAAAACACCTGCTCATGCTTTGATTTTGGTACCAATCTCAATCCACTCTGGCATATTCCATTTTGGATAGGAGGTAATTGGCTTGGACTTTAACCAGTCACTATTCTTTGCCTCGCTCACTGGCTGTGGAACTTGTTCACAGCTTCTTTAATATTACATTCTCTATGCCTCTTGGTTTTTGCTTTCTTCTGCCTGCTTTGTGCTTGCACATTAAAATTGAAAAGGAAGAGATTTTAGAAAAATACATTTATTTTCGAAAATGCTAGTTGTATTGAAGAGTGGTTACCTGAGATGCAGAGCAAATTTAAATTGCATCTCTCATTTGATACGATTGCTGGTGAACATAAGCAAATAGTGTCCATTTATTAAGGAAGCCATGTGCAAATGCAGGGCATGTTTGCAAAGGCTTATTATAGTACAAGAGGCAATTGCTGCTTTGTTTATTTGGTTTGTGGCTAAGTCATTACAATGCTCCTCTTCTAGAAAAGAAAATGTATGTAGACTGAGATGTTTCTGGCAACATAATTGCTTCCATTTTATTTGTAGATAACCCAAAATTTAAAAACCCTTGTTGCAGTGGACATTGCTTATTTGGGGCTGTCCCACATCCATTTGCCCTATTCTTGGAAATGTCAGTCCAGTACTTCTTAGTATTATATTAAAGTAATAATGACTGTTGCAATAAATACATGGTAAATTTTCAATGCTTAAGCATTGAATAAAAAGTGTATTTCTTGGCCATATCATCATCTAATGTGGGTGTTCCTGGTAAAGTGGCTTCTACTTATTCAGAGATCTCTGCTTCTTCCGTTTTCTTGGCTGTGCCCTCCTTTAAATTTTTAGAGTCCTCTCTTCAGCTGACAGGGGGAAAAGATAGAGAGGATCATATGTGAAAGGTTGTCATGGGCAAGGATTTCATGCCATTGGCCACAGCACAGTACCATGACCACATTTAGCTGCAAGAGAAGTAGGAAAATGCATTCTAGTTGCCTGTGTGGGAAGAAAAGGAACTGACAGTTTATGCTGCAGATATCTGTCTCTTCCCCATGTTTCAGAGGATGCTGACTTCACTCACCTCTCCTCTACCCCAAAATGAAGCATGTAACTTAGCCCTCACCTATTCTGCTCATAAATGGGCATATGACCTAAGTTAGTTGAATCAAACTGGAACTCCAGAGTTTTGTTGAGTGTTTGGGTGAATACTTTTTTTTTTTTTGAAATAAACAAAGGAACATGTGGTTCTATGGCAGCCACCCTGAGATTGGAGGTATGATGGGAGGTGCCTTAGAGATTGAAGCCAACACTTAAAAGTAGACCCAGAAATGGAGACAGAGAAACCACTTTCTGGTGATTGTTTTAGCTGTTGGATCAAGTTTTACCTGAAGGCTTATCTAGTTTTTCAGTCAGAGGACCCAGTCAGTTCCCTTTGTTTAATTCAGTTTGATTTATAGTTTGTTCTTGAAAAATTTCAGTCTTGTAGATGGTATCATAAGTGATACAATTACACGATGATTTGGGGAGTATATAGTGTTTATGTGACTTTATTTGGGGAATGATTTAGTTGGAGAAATGGACTGTTTCTTAATTTAAGACATTGTAATTACATCTGATTACACACTCACTAGTTCAACGAAGACTTCGTATCACTTATCTATTGTGCTTTTTAACATCACCAGCTCTTTGACTTCCCCTTTGGCAATACTGGCCATTTCAATGGTTGCACCATTTAAACTCCTATCTCTAAATACATTGGATTTAAAACAAAAGCCAGGGTAGGGTAGGGATCACATTTCTCCATGTGGCTACACGCATATGGATGAACATTCAGCATTTCTATTTAATACTTCCTGAGAACTAACAGTTAGTGCGGTGATTATGTCCAAATCTGTTCATCAGTGGCCTGGTAAAACAAAACTTCAAGATATATAATGTTATGGTAACAATAGGGCTTTTAGAATTTCTTTGAGACAGAAGAGGAAGCAATCAGCCAGATAAGGCATGGACTACTTTATTAGACAGTATATGGATTCAGGATTTATAACAAAATAAAACATTTGAAACAAATTGGAAGTTTATTTCTCTTTCACAGAGAAATCTGAGCTGGTATTAAGACTCTGCTCTGAGAATTCTTCAGAGACCCATGTTCCTTCCATTTTATTGTTCTCATGTCAGTAGGATGTTGTTCACATGGTCCAAGGTGGCTCACTAGCATGTCTGAGTTTCAGCTAGGGAGAAGATGGACAAGGAGGGGGATTGGTTGGAATAGCTTAATTGTGCCATGGTAATAATAATCTAAATATTAGTGGCTTATTTTTTGCTCACGTTATATGCTTAACATGGGTTGCTGGACCTGCATCATCAGGAGCATTGCTAAGGCCTGTGGCAGGACAAGGGCAAGCTGGATAGTCTTGCAACAGCAGTTAAATGATTGTGCCCTTCACCTGTTGGCCAGAACTGGTCACATGGCTGCACCTAACATTAAAGAGTCAGGAATTACAATCCTACAGTGGACTGTGGATGAACAATCTTAATGACTACTACAGAGGGCATGCCCTTTCAAAAGCATGACCAGAAAGATGCATGTAGCAATTTTTCTCACATCCTATTAGTCAGAATCCAGGCATACAGTTACCCCTAGCCAGAGAGGAAGTTGGTAAATGCAAGTCTTCATTTCTGTTACATTGGTTATGTTTTTAGTGTTTCCTTTTGAATCCTTCTTAGAGTTTCCACCTCTTAGCTTACATGACATCTGTTCTTCCACTTTGTCCACTTTTTCCATTAGAGCCTTAGGATAGAAATCATAATTATTTTTGCCTGGTCTGATGATTCTAAAATCTCTGTCACATTTGAGTCTGTTACTACTGTTGCTTGTTCTGTATCTTAAGATTGTGTTTTTTCTTGCCTTTTAGCATGTGTTGTAGTTTTTGTTGAAAGCCAGAGATGGTATGTTGGGTAATAGAAAAGTAAATAGGCTTTTAGTGTGAGGCTTTATGTTTATCTCACTAGGAGTTATGCTGTTTACTATTTGTACTAGCTATAGATGTCTGAGGCTTCAATTTCTTCTAGTTTTTGTCTTCTGGGTTGTCTTTGGGTTCCCCTAGGAACTCCTTAAATAGGGTCATAACCTTGCAGTTCTTTCAGTTATAATCTTCTGTTATTATCCAGGATCTTGTTGTGTTGTGCTAAGATGTGGAAGGAAGAGGGAAAGCATTCTGCACTCTTACGGTTCACTCTCAGTCTTTTTTTTAAAGTTTATTTATTTATTTGGAGAGAGAGAGAACACGAGTAAGGGAGGAGCAGAGAGAGAGAGAGAGAGAGAGAGAGAGAGAGAGAGAGAGAGAGAGATGTTGATATTCAAGCAGGCTCATGCTCAGTATGGAGCCCGAGATGGGTCTCAATCTCATGACTGTGAGATCATGACCTGAGCCTATATCAAGGGTTGGATGCATAACCAACTGAACCACCCAGGTGCCCCTACTGTCAATCTTTTAGTGAGTATGTGTCATGGGCTGTGACCTTCACAAGTGCTTCTCAGCTTTTTATTTACTTATTTTTTATTTAGGTGATACAGGAAGGTTATAGGCAGGATTGGAGTTGGGTATTTCCTTTCTCCCACATGAGTTAGGCTCTAATAAAGTAGTTTCCCTTAAGGGTAAATGAAAAAGAGAAAGTTCTGGATGTGTTTAAGCTGGTTACTTTCCCCCTCCCTTTCTGTTGGAAGCACAAAAGGAATTTCTTCGTATTCACCATCAGAACCTGATGGGCTCCTGGAGGCAACACAACAAGAACACATGAAAGTATGGGGCTCCTCTATTAGGCTGGGCCCTGAGCATTTTAAACTCTCACAGCAGTCCACGTCAGCCTCCAACAGTTCATCCATTACAGCTTAAGTTCTCTACCTATTCTTGGCTCCAGCAACTTCGACTCCTGGTAAGTTGTGATTCTCTGGATTTGCCTGTTTGTGTCTTTAGTTTTCAGGGCATTAGTTTTCCTTGCGATCTCAATTCTCTGATGGATTTAAGTAGAGCTCTTGACTTTCAGTTTGTTGAGTTTCTTTTTCTTGTTGTGAGGAAGGGGGTGACAACTTCCAAGTGCTTTATATGTCTGAGCAGAAGCCAATTGTTGATAGTGGTTTCATCATTCCTGTAAACTGGTAAATGTATTTAGGGCTAGAGGCCATGTGTCTAATTAATAATTAGGATTCTAGGGGTGCCAGCCTGGCTTAGTTAGAAGAGTGTGCAGGTCTTGATCTCAGGGTCATGAGTTCAAGCCCTATATTGGGTGTAGAGATTGCTTAAATGAATGAATGAATGAATGAATGAATAAATAAATAAATAAATAAATAAATAAATAAATAAATAAATAAACTTTAAAAACTAATTTGGATTCCATATTGGGGGAATGGCAGTCTGTGACACACCTGTATTAATGAAACTCTAGGTGTGAACAGTACAGGGCTTAGGTATCGCTGAAGAACCCAAAAAAGTACCCATTAGAGCACAACTAAGCAGTTGGATTCTGCTAAGCACAGAGAATCCCAATACTAGATTATAACTGTGCTAGTAAAGTTGGAACTTTCTGTCCATCTCTCTTCCTTCTCCAGCTGCAACATTGGAGAGCCACTGGAATCCAATCAATGCACAAGAGAATAAGGGTGAGATAGTACAGAAACTAACCTTGCCCTACTGTCTAGTATAAATGGAGGAGTTTTTAGTTGGATGAGGGTTTGGAGTTTTATTATGATGGACAAAGCCCTTGATTATAGGACTGTGACCAGGGGGAAAACTGAATTACTGGAAAAGCAATGGAAGCTGGGGGACTGCCAGTTGCCTATCCATTCTCCCCTCCCTAGTTTGTAACAAAACTGGATTGTCAACTAGGCAAATTGCACCCTACCTAGAAAACTGTGTTTTACAGCCTTCTGTACAATAAACTGCAAATAGAAGTGTTGTATAAAACTTATAGTGAATCTCCTTAAGCATTCCTTTCCTTTATTTTTCCTTTAGCCTATTCCTTGGAACGGGTATGTGGTAGCCAGATCTCCAGCAGCCATTTTGGGTTATGAAGATGCAGAAGGGGTGACACATTTTAGGTTTGGGGGAACAGTGAGCTAGAAAGGACCCAAGTCCCCGAGGAACATGAAGCTGCAATACTACTCCTGGACATATCACTCCAAGTCTTGTTTTATATGAGATATAAATAAACTTCTATATTATTTAAGCCATTCATTTTCAGGGTTTCTATTTATCCTAATGAAACCTTACTCTAAGAGATATAAAACCTACCCAAGATTATATGCAGGAGGGAGAGAAATGGGCCCATGGGGCAGGTTTGCAGATCTGCAGTGATGAGAAAGAATAAACTTGATTTTTTTAGAGTCTAGTTCATTTAACAAATCAGTTACAAAATAAGAAACTTACAGCTGAGCAAGGTCTCCTACCCAAACCAAGAAAGAGGAAAGGAGGTGTGTAAACTCATGTTCTTCAAGAAGAAGATATCAACATGAGATACACTATGCCAGGATTTTATAGGAATAACACCTGAATGAGAGAAAATAATAAGGATCCAGGTAAGCCCAGGAGAGCCATCAGACTTCTGTGCAAGTATGACCTCTTGTGAAGAGAGAAGGGGAGAGTGTTGTATGGAAGCATGACAGTCTGTCATGTCAGTTGAAGGAAGGTTGGGCAAAGCTATCAGGGGTCCTAGAGCCCAAGCTGACCCTTAGAGAAATCCTGTGTCTTTCAGGGATAGTTCTATCTTAATATCTTGCCCCATTCAGTCCCTGGCTGGAGGCATCCCATGTGAGTCATGGCCTCACACAAACTCTGCTGAGAATTTCAGAGCTCAGCAGCTAGAACCCTTCTGAGCACTGAGCACTCTGTGAAGTGCATTCTCATGGCCACACAGAAGCTAAGAGTAGGCAGCTCCAGAGAGTGGGTACCTAGATGTGCACAGTGTATCACTGTGCAAAGAGAATAGACTCATGGTAGAGTGGCAGGATCATCCTGCATCCATCAGGGTCAGATGCCACATGTAGGTTTCCTGTGGGAGGTGAGGAAACATCCCCCCCTTGATGCCACCTAGAAGAGGCAGAAAGACCTTGGTGTTGATATAAACATGGACTACCAGGCTCTAGGCCGAGATAAATCACACTCAGTATCAACTGCAGTATAGCAAGGCTCACTACAGGCTCAGTTCCACATAAGACATTCAAAACATCACTGCATTTGCCAATATTTTAAATGTATAAGGGGAGAACTTTATAATCATAAAGGTGAGATGACTTTAAAAGTTGAGAGATTCTTAAAGCATTACATGTATAACAGTGGTAATATATGATATTATACTAGGAGATATATAGATAAAATTATTTCAATAGTTATAACTTTATTTTTAGGTTTCATGGATAATGATACATTTCCAATTACATGTTGATTCAAAGTTTTAAATTTATTAAAGTTTTATTTCATTTACATTCAAAGAAAAAGTGGAAATACAGGCAGATGGCTTATGGATATGGCAAAAAATTATGAAGTGAGGAGGTTATCAACAGGCTTACACAACTAGCAAATGACAGGGTCATAGTAAGAACAAGACCTTCCAACTCTTTCTAAGACATTTTGTTGGCTTTCCAGGAACGACTGGCTTCCATAAAGGGAAATCTGGCTACATCATGATAGAGTTTCCTGTCTTTTAGAGAAATGGGCTTACTGTGCACTAATATTGAAAGTTTAAAGAGTGTCCCAACTGCCAATTCTCTGTGCATAGTCAGGTAAATCAAATGTGAGGAGGGGAAATGAGATCTAAACAATGTCCAGAAGAAAGCGAGACTGAAATTTATGCAGGCTTTGAAAAGAAGTGGAAACACTCTCGAAGTTAGAATGCAGTCTGGGGGATTCAGGACTGAGCTGAGGACCTGGAGAAGACGAAGAGGGAAAGAACATTGGATTGGAATCGTGTCATGACTACTTTCTATGGTGCATCTTTAACTTGTCAGTGACTGGGAGAGAAAGCTATTTGAGGACAGGCCACTTCTGATTGGGGCTAATCACATGGATGGAAGGTTTTAAAGGTTCATTTTACTTTAAACTTTGAGGAGGTGTATAGAAAAATTTAAACTATATTTTAAGCATGACCCTACTATTGGATGGGAGTTGTGTCTTTTTGCATTTGTTATGTACATGGTACATGTGTAATAACTGTTTAGAGGAGAAATGATTGACTGATGCCATTACTCATCAGCAAGCTGAAATAAACTCTTAGGGAACCTCTGTATACTTTCTTTCCTTCTTTTGCATCTTAAGCTCTGCTATGATGGCTCCATGAGCTGGAATGACCTTGTTGTCCTAAGAGATGCCTGTATTGAATGTCGTAGGAATCAGCAGAGAAAGCATAATTCAGAGGGGAATGAGAGAATAGTGACAAGAAAGTAAACAAGTCCAGCACAGTCAGTTTTGCTCATTATTTAGGACTGTCCCATAGTTTAGTACCTTGTCCTGTAAGTAAGTGCCTGCTGCCTGATGGTTCTTGACCTGTAAAGAAATTTAAGGAATGGGATGTTTACGACCTGCATGGTGTCCTTATGTTTGGTTCTGCTGGGACAGGAGGTTTGGTGGTCAGACTTGCTCTCAGGCAGCTTCTCAGGCACGTGGTGTACAGATAACACCAATTCTCAGATCCTCCCACATCCCTTTCAATCAGGATACGCTGTGTATCTCCGCTGAGAGTTCTGGTAGCTATTGTATAGGAAGCCTATAATTAAAATAATGGAAAAATCTGCCACAAAACACTGATTTGTCTTTATGGTATATACTCAGAGGTATTTGGATCATTGAAAATATTTAATATCTTTTAATTAAATAACAATGAATAAGTGAATATTTCTTATCCAGTTGTTTTAAATAGATCTTTGTGTGTGTTTCCAATTAGAATAGTCACTCAGTGTCCTTGTAGAGTTTATTAATTTGTTTGAAGGCAAGGGCTAGGTATAGTTGGTACAATAAATTCAAAGAAGCAATATACTCCAAGGGTTAAAAGATGGTAGATGAAACATCATAAATCCTGATTTCTTCTCTTGGCTCTGTCAAGAGTAGTTATTGTAATTAACATTTACTGCATGCTTATAATACACAAGGCGCTTTGCACATGCTATCTTATTTAAATCTCAAAATAAAGCTATGTGAAAGGTACAGCAGGGGTGTCCAGTGTTCTAGCAGTCTTCAGTGTTGTGTTTTCTCCTTCCTTGGCATACCACAAGACCGTATTTCCCCTGGTCCTCTTGCTTGTGGGAACAGGCGTACAACTAGTTCTCAGCAGTGAAGTGGGAATACAAGTGATGTGAGTCACTTCTGGGTCAAGATGGATAAGAACTTTTGTGTATTTTCCCCACGTGTTGTCTTCTCCATTTACTATCTGAAACAGAGATGGGATCCTAAAAATGAGCAGAGCCATATGATGACAGTTCCTATGATTACTCCATTTCACAGAAGAGGAAACTGAGGCTAAAGAGATCAAGTATCTTACACAGAGTAGGCAAGTGGCAAAGTAGGGATCTGATAAATAGTTTCAACTCAGTGTGACTTCATTGTCACTTAGTGTAGAGCTAGCCATGTAGACTCAAGTCACTGCAGCTCTATAAGTCTCAATTTCCTCAACTGTAAATGGAGATATTAAGATTGTCTTAAAAGCATGTTATGGGCATTAATGAGTTAACATATCAAAAGCCTAGTAAGAACATAGCACAAAATAAATTTTTTAAAAAAGGGACTGTGTGTGTGTGCACACACATACACACACATATATTTGGAACTTTGTCACATCAAGGCTGCTTTTTAACAAATAGTCCATGGTTGAGGCCTGAGAATCTCTTTATCACTCGAGGATTTTGTTCAGTGGCATTTTTTAGATAGGATTTGACCTGTTGTATGAATTATGCCTTCTATCTAAGGAGACTGTTTGGATACTAATTTGCTCTCTTGCTTCTAAGCAACCAGAAGTAGGGAGAGGGTCAGGCAGCTTCTCAAGCTGTTTCTGGACAGCATCTGTTACTGGGTCCTAAAGGGAGCTGTGTTCATCCCTTCTGACAAGGAGAGGAAGCCAGACTGGCAGCAGGGTGGACCGTGAGCACCTGGGCAGCAGCACGTGACTCTCCTGAAGTTTAGGAAACTGCGGTCACCATCATAATTCAGATAATTGCTTTGATTTTTATTTTGAATAAAAACATTTTGAGGCAACATGTTGTAGAGTACTGAAAGTCAGAATAGTAGGATGTGAGTCTTTTTCTTTGGACTTTGGTGTGTTCAATAGTCTCTTGAAGCCTCAATTTTCTTACCTGTAAATGGGGATAATAACTGACTCTCTCTTCCTAGAATTGCTCTGAGGTTGGAATGCAGCTACACCCAGGAAGGTGGTCTGCAAATGCTAACAAACTGTGCAAAAATGTTAAGTCTTTGTTGTTGCTGTGGCATTTCTGTGGTTCAGTTGCATTTGCAACTTTCAGCATCTGAGAGAATAAAAAAGCTACACCTCATTTTCACTATGGAAGAAATGATGTGTCTGCTCACCAGACTTGCCTGATTGCTTGATCATCACATGACTGATTCTTCTAACTCTTCATTGTGAATGGTTCTGCACCCAGGATAGGCCCATGGAGGGTGAAGATGTTATCCTGTGAACCTAACTGAAAAGGGCATGAAAGATGGGAAAGAGCCATTGGTTAATGAATTAGCTTGCTTGTTAAGTTAACATTTATTAAGAGTCTGCTAAGTGTGTTGGGTACTGAGCATACAAAAGTGGAATAAGACAGAATCTTGATCTTGCTGCCAAATTACAGCATAGTAGGAATAACAGACATTTCAATGGGTATTATATGGTGATACAGTAAGGGCAAAGAGAGAGTTAAGTTTAGGGTAATCTGGAAGAACAGAGGAGGGGTACTTAATATATCCTGTAGGTTGGATGTGAAGGTCTTACAGAGGGTGACTTCTTGAGTCTTAGAGCGTGAAGAGAAGATACTCAAGTATATGATCTGGTGAAGCAGGAAAAGAAGGGCATTATGGGTAGAGAGACTTGGTGGTCAAAGTTACAGAGATAAGAAATAACAAAGTGTAGTATAAGTAGTTGTTGTTCCTGGAGTGTAACATTGTGAGGGCAGGGGTAGGTGCAAGAATGGGAAGAACATATTAAGAAATTTTATCCTGAATTGAGACATCAGAGGGTTTAAAGCAGGTTGTGTTTGAGGGTAGGGTGGGATGGTTGACAGCTATGTAAGGAGAAATATCACTGTAGTAACTTATGTGAGATATGATGAGAAGCTGAACCATGGCTGTGGTAGTTGGGATTGAAACAACAACAACAACAACAACAACAACAACAACAAAAACAACAAAAGTCATTAAGAGATATTCTGTCCGGAAAAGCCAGCAGTCCTGGAAGAGGAGAATTCTGGGTTTCTAGCTCGGGTAATGGGTTGATGGTTTTGCTACCAACCAAGATAGAGAAGGCAGGAAACAGTTCAGATTTAGGAGAAGACAGCAAACGTATATTGAGCGTGAAAAGATTGGGGGTCACCCAGGTAGGATGGTAGCTGGCATTTGGAAGCCATGTAGTGCAGTAAGTGGGAGCTTGTTGCTCTGTCCCTGTGCACTGCTGGAACTTTCTGGGCATGTGTGGGGCAGGGTAGACACATTTGGGAGAGGTTAGTGGTGACTAAGTGGGAGACTTTTCATTCTTTGGAGCAGACACTTCTCCTTGCTCAAGGCAACTGTAAGCCAGATGTCTTCTCTTGAGTGCTTTACCCTCAATTCCAGGTAACACCCCTTGGCTCTGCTGACTAAAAAGTGAAACATCAAATATGAGATTCTGCATTCTCATATAGAATATAGAGCTCTGGGCAGGGCATTGAGTTCTAGTCCCTTCTCTGCCTTTAATTATTAAATGTGGTCACCTCTTGGGTCTCTTTCTCTTTCTCTTTTAAAGGACAAAATGGGAGTGGTTGACTTTTAGATTTTATTCAAGTCTCGAGGTTCTTTCAACTGTCTACATTGTTTTTCTGTTTTATGATGCTGACTTAACTGTGAAATTAGTAAAATATTAAGCAATAAACTACCTTTTTAAAAAGTAAAGGTACAAAATCTTCCAAATTACTTAGTTCCTGGGAACTGGTCATAAATCTGTACACAGCACTTCCTCTGCTACCTGGATTTTCATTAACCCAGAGCTCTATTAACCAGCCCTCCACATGCAGTGTAATCTCAGAGTGGGGCTCTAAGTTTATGCCCTCATATGCTGATGATTGATAGTCATCGTGGTTGCCTTGAGGCAATGTGATAATCCAAAGTCATCAGAGACAGAGGAAATTATGTCCAGCCTAGTTTCAAAGGTGAACTGTATTGCTTTCACATGATTTGAAAGTCATTAATCTATGTGTGGTGTATATCAGGGCTCCCTGACCTTTTTGTGAGGAGAATTTTTTAATTTCCGTGAGACAGATTCTTTGATTAACCAGAATTTCCTTTTTCCCTGAATATGTTAGATAAGATGGTTTCATATTTACTTACGAGATCCTTTGCTATATTCAACTTAATTTTATGCTCATTTGATGTTAAACACAAGTAAAGATGAATCTGATCTTTGGGTATAGTGGGAAGATCTCTAGATTAAAAGTTAAAATATTCAGGGGCCTCTGGGTGGCTTAGCTGGTTGAGCACCGAACTCTTGATTTTGGCTCAGGTCATGATCCTAAGGTTGTGAGATCAAGCCCCATGTCAGGCTGTGTGCTAAGCTTGGAGACAACTGGAGATTCTCTCTCTCTTTCTCTCTGTTTCTCTATCTCTCTCTCTGATTCTCCCTCCCTTTGCCCCTCTCCCTGTCTCATGCTCTCTCTCTCTCTTAAAAAAAAAAATTAGAAGACTCAAGTCGAAGTCCTAGCTCAGGCACTAATAAGCTGTGTGACCTTGGACAAACCATTTCATTTTCTGGGCTTCAGTTTCACCTTCTGTAAAATGAGGAGGTTGTAGTAGGTCATCTTTAAGGTCCTTGCAATTTTGATTTGGCATGTGTATCTGTCTTCCAAATGCTTCAGTTAAATGCAACATTAATTGACTGTACTATAGTATTTTGCATACAAGATCTTATCCATGTAATGCTAGCCCTATTTTATAGCTAAGAAAACAGACCTAGAGAGAATAAATACCTTGTTAGTGGCACAGCCAGAGTTTGAATTTCAGTATTTGTTTTCAAGTCCAGTGTTCTTTCCTGTATATGCTCTGTTGTGGCTTTCATGAGAGTAGAGTGGGGTGCTGGCTGTGAGAACAAAATGGGGACTTTGAGGATGAGAGGCTTTGTCTGTCATTGTCTCTGGAGAGGATGATGTATATTTCACTGTCTTTCTCAGTTTAAGAAATGCTCTGCACGGCTTTTTTGTGACTTCTGATTGTTGCTTTCAATCTTTCTTGGATCATGTCTCTTGGCAGTTGCAATACTGTAATATGAGGATCAGATCAGCCTGCCTGTCTCAATAGCTGTCAATTTATCTCTGGGTATTTTTAGGTGCCTCAGATAAAAGTAATATAAATATAATGAAAAAATGAATTCCTTTCTGACACTTGGTGTCATTTGTATAAAAGTGAAATCGCCTTTAAAAATATTGTTTTTTTAAAAAATATGTGTTCTCTGGATGTAACCCAGTGTTACAAAACCATAAAAACATTTTAGAGGCCATATGAATTTAGGAAACCTTTCTTAATATAGTGGGAGTTTGAGCCTTTAAGACAATTATGCTCATTGTGAATTTAAAGGAGGGAGAAAGCATATGGTCTTTTCTCAACCACAGTTAACTGTAAAACCTCCTCTAACCTGTCTCTCTAGTCCAACACCAGATTGCTACTGGGCTAGTTTTTTGAAATACAAGTTTCATTTGCTATTCAAAAATAGAACCTTCCTAGGAAACCATTCATAGGTTAAAATGGCATAAAGCAAAGAGTAATCTCTAGCTTTCTGAAAGTTTGCATTGCAAACTGTAAGAAATCTGAAGAGATTTTTGCTTTTACAAAAAACAACAACAACAACAACCTACACCAATGTAGGTGTTTAGTAAAAGTGAAGTGAAGTGAAGTGAAGTGATGGAGAATTTCAGAAAGTGGGCAATACCTGAATTGACCTATAGTGTCCTAACGTGCTGTGTGCCAAAAAGGAGGGTAACTATCATTTCTTTTTTTTTTTTTAACTATCATTTGTTTTCAATACCTATGTTCTAAGTACTTTCATAAATTTTATTTTATTTACTTTTTTAACTCTATGAGGTCTCTTCATCCATATTTATTTGATAAAAAACTGAGGCTCGGATAGGTTAAGAAATGCAGTTTGTAGGAGCATAGCCAAATTCACACCCATATCTAACTGCCAAGTCCTGGTTGTTCACTGTAGTTCACTGTGTGTGTTAAGGTGATGTAGTGACAGTTCAAACACATGCACTGGAGGAGCGATGTTCTCTACTGCTAGACCACTCTCACCTCAGTGAGACATGTGCAGAGCCAGCTAGAGGCAACATGATGGGTTCTCTCCAGGGATAGCTTTCCCCATCCATTGCTCATTTCCCTCCCTCCCTTGGGATTTCTGCAATGGTTTTCTCAGTCTTCTGGGTAAAGGGTTATTTCACGGTCTGTGAACAAGGGAGAGCTTGTGGTACTTCTGTTTTTGGGGAAGCCTGATTCAGAACACTGTATCTTCCAATATTGGGTTCCACCTCTGGAATAGGAAAATTCCCAGCAGAGAGAGGAAAGCCTAACTGTATGACACATTCCATAGGAAGGTGCTATGCATGTCCACATCTTGGATGCATTTTCATGACATCTGATTTATGTGGGGGTGTTTTGTTTATGCTGTTCATTTTGTGACAGAGTCAGTGGGGTCATCTGGAAAGAATGAGGGTATTGGACTCTGGCATTCCTCAGGGTGAGTTCCAGCCCCAGCACCTATTTGTTGTGGAGGCCTTGGACCTATCACTTTATATTCACGGCCCTCATCTACCTTGCCGGGTATTTGGAGGATTATATTAGGCAATGCATACGTGATTACTGGTGCATGGAAGGAATTCAATGCATCATAACAATTATCAATACTGTTAGTGGTGTCATCTGCATTCCAAACCTTTTCTTTATACCTCAGAGTAGCTTTTCTTTGCTGTCCCTGGTGAAATGGAGATCAAAGGAATCTTTCTCATGATTATTTATGGTGGGGAGAGTCATCATCTGGTGGTCTGTAATCTTCTCTGGGTCACTTTTCTCCCCAAGGGAGGGCAAGTTCTTAACCAGGTGATACCACCAGGAGGCACATCAGACACTGTTCTTCCATGGGCTGAGCAGAACTGAAGTTGGTGGAGGTTAAACACTTATTCTACTAAAGCATGCAAATGAGTAACCTACAATAAATTTCTTTTTTTAAAAGTTTTTTGGGGGCGCCTGGGTGGCTCAGTCGGTTAAGTGTCCGACTTCAGCTCAGGTCACAATCTCGCAGTCCGCGAGTTCGAGCCCCACGTCGGGCTCTGGGCTGATGGCTCAGAGCCTGGAGCCTGCTTCCGATTCTGTGTCTCCCTCTCTCTCTGCCCCTCCCCTGTTCATGCTGTGTCTCTCTCTGTCTCAAAAATAAATAAAACGTTAAAAAAATTAAAAAAAAGTTTTTTGTTTGTTTATTTATTTATTTATTTATTTATTTATTTATTTAGAGATTGATCTGGGAAGGGGCAGAGAGAGAGAATCCCAGGCAGGCTCCACACCATCAGCATGGAGCCCGACTTGGGGTTTGAACCCACAAACTGTGAGATCATGACCTGGGCCAAAACCAAGAGTGAGGCTTTTAACTGACTGAGCCACCCAGGCACCCCTACAATCAATTTCAAGGACTAGGAATTATGGCTCTACTTAGCTAACCTGTTTTCTGTACCTCTCATAGTAGAGGAGAGGAATATAGTGGGGGTGGGGGGTATTAAGAAAAGATCTCATGGTTTGGAATATACCATGGGGAGCATATCTCACCCTTTCAACCTGTCATCTTCCCACCACCCCCTTCTATAACCACAAGATCATCTTTCCCCCACCTCTGGTGTCTCTAACACTGCTTTGATTCCTCCACCTTCTGTATAAACAGATTCTCAGCTCTGTCTGTTTTTTTGTGTTTTGAAAATACTGCCTGCATAAGTTTCAGCTGATTATTATTAAAGGTATTTTCCTTTGTTCAGTCATTTATTGCCTCCAAAGTGGCAATAGGATAATTTAGTGCCTCTTGGTGGGAGGCAGGGAAGAATGGAGTATTTCAGTTCCAGCTTCACCACTTTCAACAAAGGTGGCTGTGTCTACATTTGTCTGAGTTACCTCAAGAGACCAATAAAATGAACTTTTCTACAGAGGAACATTCTAGGAACCCAGAAGTCACAAAGGAAAACCTATCAGATCTGCAAACAGAACATGTGCCTTACAATATCTGGATGACATTATGTGTAAAAAAATAATAAAGCACTAGATGAGATTCAAATGCAGCACACACACATGCTTTGTCATGGAACACACCATCACCGCCACCAAAAACATTCACCACCAAAACAACAATTAAATTCCCATGATTTCCTGTGTAAACAATTCTGTAGAAGAATTGAAGGAGGGATTGTCACTGTTGGTTTCAAATTTGGGAGTGTAAGGATTATTTCAAAGTACAAAATTTTAATTTTTGTAATGTTTATTTCTGAGAGAAAGAGAGAGAGAGAGAGAGAGAGAGAGAGAGAGAGAATGCAAGTGGGGAGGGGGGTGGTTGGCAGAGAGAGAGAGAGAGGGAAACACAGAATCTGTAACAGGCTCCAGGCTCTGAGCTGTCAGCACAGAGATGGGTGTGGGGGCTTGAACTCAGGTATAGCGAGATCATGACCTGAGCCAAAGTCAGATGCTTAACCTACTGAGCCACCCAGGTGCCCCATCAAAGTACAAAATTTGGAAAAAAAAAAAAAGGAAGACAAGAGGGAAACAGTAAAAGACTTAAGGATAGAGATCTTTGAGACTTGGGTAGACATTTCAGAAGAGGAGCAATGAAACCAATAAACACCTGAAAGGGGTCCCTTGGTTCTGGGATGGATTGATGAGAAAATAACCAATACTTTAAGGTGGAGGAAGATGGGGAGATGAGGAACAAAAGTGCAGGATCCATCTCAATTTCTCTTTCTCTCCAAAAATTAGATCAAAATGGATAAGACCAGATTGGGAATATGTAATACGGGTGCTAAACGAGGGGTTTTAGAAGACGTATACTGATATACTATAAGGAAAAATCAAATAATTAGCTAGAATAAAAAGTCGTACTCCACTTTAGCAAAACTAGGCTCATCTCATTGGGGTGGAGGAAGGAGAGGGAGTAAAATGTCTTGAGGGAGGAAATAGTTGGTATCTTGTTTTCTCACAAAAGTAGAAGATTTTGTGATTATGACAACAGGTAAAAGAAGGTGGTCACCATGAAATTCAGAATTCCAAATCAACAAGGGGGAAAATAGCAATATGATAAAATCTGCAAACAAAGGAAAATTAAGAAATAATAATGTAAAATAATCAAAGTGAAGTATCATGAAAAGAAAGAATCAATTCATACAGAATATGAACAGTCTTAGTTTTCTCCTTTAAAATACATTTTCAATTGGGTTAAAACACAAAACTGAGCTATATGACTTAAAAAAATCTATATTTATATCTATACCTATATCTATATCCATCCATATCTTTCTCTATGCTTAAAAAACTGATGAAGAGAAAAATGAAGGTAGGTCAAAGGGATATAAAAGCAAAAGGACAAATGCAAACAGAAAACAGGCATGGCAGTGTCGCTCTCTGATGTGGGGAAATTCAAGGTCAACTGCATTGAATAAAATAACAAGGGACATTATGTTAATGCAGCAGTTTATGAAGGCAATATATTTATACTCATTTGCCTATCAAATAGTTACAAAAATCAATTATTTACTTGATCATAAATTAAACCTTCAAAATTGAAAAGGCATATTCTTAGATCATAATTCAATAAAAATTAAATAATAAAAAGGTGACAAAAGTCTTATTTTTTTGGAATTTATGAAAAACTCCACTAGGAGCGCCTGGGTGGCTCAGTTGGTTAAGTGGCCAACTTCGGCTCAGGTCATGATCTTGTGGTTTGCAGGTTCGGGCCCCATGTGCTGACAGCTCAGAGCCTAGACTCTGCTTCAGATTCTCTCTCTCTCTCTCTCTCTCTCTCTCTCTCTCTCTCTCTGTCACTTCCCCACTTGTGTTCTCTGTCTCTCTCTCTCTCAAAAATAAATAAACATTAAAAAAATTAAAAAAAACAACAACAACCACAAAACCCCACTAGATAAACCTGGCACTAAAATAAATTTACTTTTACCTTTTTTCATTTATTTTATGTAGGCTCTATGCCCACCATGGGACTTGAATTGACCCTGAGATCAAGAGTCACATGCTCTACCACCTGAGCCAGTCAGGCTCCCCAGCACCAAAAGGAATTTAAAAGGGAAATTATAAACTACACGAAAAAAAAAAAAACTCAGTACCAAAAACCTATGGGAGGTACATAGAGCTATGCAGAGAGAAAATTTTAGCATCTTAAATATACTTCTATTAAAGAAATAAAAAATGAGGGGCACCTAAGTGGCTCAAATGGTTAAGCATCTGACTCTTGATTTTAGCTTAGATTATGATCTCTCAGTTCATGAGATTGAGCCCCACATTGGGCTCTGCACTGACAGCCAGTGCCCACTTGGGATTCTCTCTCTGTCTTCTCTCTGCCCCTCTCCTGCTCATGCTTTTTCTCCCTCTCAAAAATAAATAGATAAATGTTAAAAAAAAAGAAAAAAATGCTTATTTTATTTTAGTTTTTTTATGAATGCTTTTTAAAAAATTAGTAAAATAACAAATACACACAAAGAAACTAGGAAAAAGGAATTAAGATAAACCATGAAATGAAATAAAAATAACTATAGTAGAAATAATGGATCAGCTAAAGAGCTGATAGCCAAGAAGTCCACTGAAATTAAATAAACCCACTGAAAATATGATCAAGGAAACAGATCACACATTAAAGAGAAAGTAGACATGGCAAAGATACAAAGAGATGAAAAGAACCATGAGAGAATATTATACACACCTCTGGTGGACACTGTGGTGTGCTGCCCAGGCGCCCCTTTCATGACTGCAAGACTCATTCTCTTATTGTGGGGAGTGTTCATGGCTGACAGCTCACAGTTGTATCTCTTTCCAGGCATTGCTTTTGGCCAAGTGGGCTGTCTTGCCCAAGTTACCATCCAGCATATATGGTCCAATATGTACTGGAGACAGCTTACATCTCAAAACTGATTGATGAAGAAATATAAGATCCCCTCCCTCCTGTCTCATTTTGGGGCAGTTCTGAAACGCCCTAGCTCCTTGTGGGATAGCCCCTGACTCTGTTGGCTTAACAGTTCAGGTGCTCCACCTACTGAGTCACACTTCCCAAACTTTCCTACAGGTGCCTTTCCTGATTGCACGTCCCAATAAACCTCATACAAATCTCCATTTCAGAGTTTATTTCAAGGGAACCTGATTTAAGATATAGTCCTGTGAAAAGAAAATGGAAATCTGGAGAACATGGACAATTAACTATGAAAAAATAAATTACTAGAAAGGGGTGCTGATTTCCACCATTCTTATATTTCTAAATAAACTTTACTGTGGTATAATTGACATGAAAAAATTGTACCCATTTTAATTGCACAGATTGGTGAGTTTTGACAAATATGTAATCTGGGTTAACTGTCACCACAATCAAGATACAGAATATTTCCATCATCCCAAAATGTTCCCTTGTATTCCTTTCCAGCCAACTTTCTCCTTCCAACCTCCAGCCTCAAGTATCCACTGATCTGCTCCTTATCGTCATAGATTGGATTTGTAGTGTATATACAGTATATATTCTGTCGTGTCACACTACAGTCACTTAGCACAATGTTTTTGAGATTTGTCTCTATTTGTGGCTCCTCTTCTTTCCCTTCTCTCAAGGACCATAATCCTGCACTGCTGATTGTCTATTTACTGAAAGCAGTTGTTTTCATACATTTTGTTTTGTAGTTCTTTAAAATATGATGTTGAATCTGATGTATGTACTATTCATGGCTAGAAGTAGAAGCCCTCATCATTCTTATTTAATAGTTTCTTAAATGTTGTTGAGAATGCACTATGAAAATGAAAAAGGAACTAAGTGGTTTAAAATAGGTAAAAAAGAGATAAAACTGTTTCCAGTTGCTGATTTTTAGTTGGGTTATCTAAAAAAAATTCTAGGGACCTACTAACAATATTTTATACAGTAAGAGAATTTGGTGATTTTCCTGAATATAAGATAAAAACATAACATTAATTGGTTTTCATTGTCCGATAATAAGCAACTAGACAGAGAAATGGGGGAAAATATACTATTTGTTAGTAGTAACAAAATTTTTAAGAATAAATTTTATAAGCAAGACCAGGACTTATATGGAAAAAAACCCAGAATTCTTATTGTTACATTTTTCAAAACTAGCTAAGCACTCACTTTATTATTATCACTATTCTAAGTACTTTACATGTATTAGCTCATTTAACCTTTCCAGAAACTCTGGAAGGTTATTCTTCTTCTCATTTCATGGATGAGATAACTGAGATATAGAGAAATTAAGTAACTTGCCCAAGTTATCCAGCCTACAAGTGATGGAACTAATATTTGAAATCAAGGCTGAAAAAAATGGAGAGACATACCCTGTTCTTCCATGAAGTTACTTAAGATAAAAATAGCTTTCTAAAATGTAAATACCATCATGCCACTTTCCTACTTCAAGCTCTTTATTCATTGCTGCACTTGGGATGTTCCCCTAAACATGTCCAAACCTCCAGAATATTTCACCAGTACATCCCTTCTATCCATTTGCATCCATTATTTGAAATGGGATCTCCTTTTATTCCTTGATTTGATATTCAGTAATTACTGAATAGAATTCAGTAATTACTGTTAATGTCTAGTTCAGATCCTTATCATCCATTTATCCATCTATCCATCTACCCATTCATTCAACAAACCAGATGATCTTGGTGGTGTTGTAGAGGGTAGGTTTGAGGGGGCCTGGGGAGTCAGGGATGAGCTCATTTGTGAGACTGTCATAGATCAAGTAGAAAATGAGCAGAGGTCTAGGAGTAGATAGGAGGAAGCATATATGAAACATGTTTAAAAAGAAAAAACCAGGAGTACTTAAATGTACCCATTTTGAGTGCACAGATTGATGAGTTTTGACAAATATGTACATCCATGTAATCATCCACACAATCAAGATAGAGAATATTTCTATCACCCCAAAAGGTTCTCTTGTGTTTCTTTCCAGCCAACTCCAGCCTTTCCACATCCAGCCTTAAATAATCACTGATCTGCTCCCTATCATCAAAAATTGGGTTTCTAGATTATGTACAGTATACCTTCTTTGGTGTCACACTAAGTGGGTGTGAATGTTGAGGGTGTTATTCTACTCCACTATGACTCCCAGGATTCTAAATTAGATGATTGGTAAAATATTTTCAAAGGCCTCAACCATGTTGGGGAGGGTAATTTCAATGATTGAGCTCTACTCTAGAGTCCTTTAGCCAAACTGGTATTAATCTCTTAGTGAATATTCTTTGGTTTAACTTCAAAACTAGCTTTTACTTCGTCAAAAGGTACAGTGCTCCTTTATCAGCTTCAGAGCTTATACTTTTAACGTCTAGGCAGTAGAAGAACATAACAGTTGAGAAATTTACAGGTGTGAGGAACTGGTTTGATGTAATAATTAGAATCTGGAATAGAATTGCCTGGGCCTCAGTCAAATCTCAGTTTACCACCTTTTAGTTCTACTTAACCTCTCTGAAACTCAGCTTCCTTATCAGCAAGGTGATGACAAAGCAAATAGTATGGCATGGGGCTTTTGTAGAGATTTGATGAGATAATGTATATAAAGCTCTTAACAAAATACCTGGCCCCATAGTTTAAAATTCCACAAAGTTAGCTATTATTATTTACCATGTATAAAAGTCTCTCTCTCTCTCTCTTTTTTTAACATTTACTAAGATAAAGCAGTAAATCCAGACCACCGTATAAAGTGTGATTTTTGCATATGTTAAGTTGATAAACATGGATATGGTGCAGTTGATTCCTGTGTTATTTCTTATTTGCCAGAGAACTTTTATAGGGGTGAAGTGTGCATGACATGAAATTTACCATTTCATTCACTTTTAAATGTCCAGTTCAGTGGCATTAAGTACATTCACAATATTATGCGTCCATCACCACACTCTGTCTCCAGAACTTTTTCATTATGTCCAGATCTCAGAGAATTTTAACCAATACTCTTCTCTAGATTTTCAAGGAGATGCTTGTAAATACATTTTGGCTTTTGGAGACTTCAAATATTAAGAGATAACACATTTTAAGTTTGGTGTACCTTCCCAATGTTTGATGCCTTTCTTAGTTTACAATTCAAAAGTATTGACTTTGACTTCTCAGTTTCCTCCTTGGTCCTAGAGACATGGAGTAACCTGGTGGTTTAATACGTTTTGAATGGCTCATTTGATTTACACATTGTAGCTGAGGAAGTATTTCTCACACATCTTTTCCAGTACCTAGGGTCATCTAGTCCTTAGCTCTGCCTGTGAACACATTTTCCCAAAGTAAATGCAGTCAGCCGCTCTTCTACTTTACCAGAAGAGGAGGGCAGCTCCCAATCCCAGGGTTGTTTTTCCTTAGCTCTTTTGGAAAGAGGTATTTAAAATTTTCTTTGCTCTCATGTCATTTGCTTTAGTCTACCCTTTGCATTCCCGACCTCGGTTCCTTTTTATGTAATTACCCCAACATGATATTATGTCTAGAATAGGACTCATATTCTTCCAACAAATCTTCTCCTCCAGTGTTCTTTATCCCCATAAATGGAAAAATCATTTATCTACCCTACAGCTCATGCCAGATACCATAATTTGGTCAAAGGATAATTCCATCTCTCTTGGCAGTGATTGGTCCAGTAATTGGCATATGACCTAATTTGGATAACATGAAGTAAAGAGAGGTCTACTAAGGGGCTTCTAGGAAAGTTGTTTTTATTTCTGGGAATCCTTTTGGAAGTAATCTCTCTCCTTTCCCCCTGAGTGTTGTTGTATGTATGAGTCCAGAACTTCTGTTTCATCTGACCTCCTGCATGAGGATGAGGGTGACATATGGTTTTAGGTTCCTCTTAAGCAACTTTCAGCTGAGCCAATGCATTTTTTGAATGTTTGAGATAGTCTGAATTGGGTTCTCTTTTATTTGTTATACAAGTCACCCTAACTGATAAACCACTATAGGGGCTAAATTTTAAAAAGTTATGTTTTCTACCATTCACTAGGTTGCCTTTTGGTTTTGTTGATGGTTCATTCCCTGTGTAAAAGCATTTTATTTTTATGTAGTCCCACTAGTTTATTTTTTGCTTTTGTTTCCCTTGCTTTAAGAATCATGTTTAGAGAGATGTTGCTATGGACCATGTTGAAGAAATTATTTTCTCTTCTAGGAGTTTGATGGTTTTAGGTCTCATATTTAGGTCTTTAATCCATCTTGAGTTTATTTTTGTGTGTGGTATAGGAAAGTGGTCCAGTTTCATCTGATGAGGGGCTAATATAAAAAATATATGAAAAACTTACACAACTCAAAACCCAAAAGCCATAATCTGATTAAAAATGGGAAGAAGACCTGAGTAGACATTTTTCCAGAGAAGACATACAGATGACCAACAGACACATGAAAAGATGCTCAATGTCACTAATCATCAGAGAAATGCAAGTCAAAACCACAATGAGATACCACCTTAGACCTCTCAAAATGGCTAGTATCCAAAATACAAGAAATAACAAATGTTGGCAAGGATGTGGAGAAAAGGAAACCCTTGTACACTTTTGGAGGGAATGTAAATTGGTGCAGCCACTGTGGAAAACAGTATGAAGGTTTCTCAAAAAATTAAAAATAGAAATGCCAGATGATCTGGCAATTCCACCACTGGGTATATAACCAAAGAAAAGAAAAACACTAATTTGAAAAGATAAATGCACCCCTATGTTTATTGCAGCATTATTTATAATAACTGATATATGGAAGCAATCCAAGTGTCCACTGATAGATGGATGAAGAAGATGTGTATACACACGTGCACACGCGCATGCGCGCACACACGCACACATGCATACACACACTGGAATATTACTCAGCCATAAAAATAATGAGATCTTGCCATTTGGGACAACATGGATGGACCTAGAGGGTATTATGCTAAGTGAAATGTCAGAAAGAAAGACAAATAGTGTGTAATTTCACCTCTATGTGGAATCTAAAACAAAACAATTGAATATACCAACCAAAAACCAAAAATCAGACCTGTAAATGATGGTTTCCAGAGGGGAGTGGGTGATGGGAAAAATGGGGGAAGGATAATGGGATATATAGGCTTCCGGTTATGGAATGTATAACTCACGGGAATAAAAGGTATAACATAGAGAATATAGTCAGTGGCATTGTAATAGCATCGTATGGTGATGATGGTAGCTACACTTACAGTGAGCATAGCATAACATATAGAGAAGTTGCATCACTATGTTGCACACCTGAAACATACATTTTGTATGAACTGTACTCAGATAATAAATAAAAAGTTATGTCACTGAATGGGGTGAAATTTTGGTATGTGAAAAATTCACTTATGCCA
This sequence comes from Felis catus, assembly GCF_018350175.1. Lineage (NCBI taxonomy): Eukaryota > Metazoa > Chordata > Mammalia > Carnivora > Felidae > Felis > Felis catus. The sequence goes on along the minus strand of NC_058371.1, from coordinate 191,003,983 downwards.
ATCTTACATGCTATTATTTTCTGGGATTTTTTTTCCCCTTAGGACTTTTGAATTACCCTAAATCAAGATTGATAATATAGTGACAGTCTTGTTTACCTTAATTTGAGGAAACCATCTCTTTCTCTCCATAAAATTCTTAGACTAAGAGTAAGAGAATGAGTTATTTAACCTCATATCTAGACCATTCTTACATAAGTTGTGGCTTGTCTTCCTCACTTAGCACTGGAGGCTAGATTTTTCTGAGGTTTTGATGCCTTCTTGTCAGAGGAATTTAATTGTGCTCCATATGACTCCTCATGGCTTAGCTTTGTGAGCCTTATGCCCATTTTTTTTTCTGATAGTAGTATATCTGCCCCTCCCACCTCACAACTGCCCATCATCCTTAGGGGAAATGAGCAATAGGGGCTATGTTATCTAATTTAGATTGTTACTTAAAATTTTTTTTTTAATTTATTTTGAGATAGAGAGTGCTAGTGGGGGAGGGGCAGAGGGAGAAGGAGAGAGAGAGAATCCCAAGCAGGCCACTGCCACCATAGAACCCAACATGGGGCTTGACCCCAGAAACAGTGAGATCATGACCTGAACTGAAGTTGGAGGCTTAACTGACTGAGCCACCCAGGCACCCCTAGATTATTCCTTAATAGAGAAAGTGGACTTGAACCTTAGGAACCAATTTGGAAAAATTCTTAGCCATTACTTTTTTCAAGACTTTTTTTCTGTACCATTCTCTGTGTTCTTTCTCTCTAGAACTCCAATTAGGTGTTTTTAGATTTTGTCACTCTCTTCTCAAGATCTGTTTTCTTCATATTTCCTATCTCCTTTCCTGTCCTTCATCCTGGTAGCTCCTTCTGAAATTTCAATTCACTCTTTCTGTCTTCTGTTGTATCAAAACTGTTTACCATGTCCACTGAATTTCTATTTTAATGACCATAGTTTTCATTTCTAGCCATTCTATTTTTCTTTTTCAGATCAGCTTGATATCTTTAAATAATCTTTTGATGCTTTTTCATACTTTTGATACTCTATTTTATTACTTTAAATATTTATTTTATATTCTGGCTTTAGAATTCCAATATCTTTGCTTTTGCAGGTCTGATTCTGCCATCTGTTGCTTCTGCTGGTTATTCACACTCACAATGGCTCATTTCCTCATGATTTGCCACTTCAAATGTGAATTAGTATTCCTTGGAAGTTTTTCAGTAGGAATTATTTGAATCTTGGGTTTAGAATATTTTTGTCAAAGGAGATTTGGGTCTGTTTCTGCCTGACTCCTGGTAAGGCAAAAAAACAGGTAGTATTTTTTGGTTTGGGTTTTATAAATATATATTTTATATATGTATATATTTATATATATCCTATTGGTTCTGTTTCCTGGAGAATCCTGACTAACAGAGTATTTAGAAATAGAAGATCTAATTTATGCTGTAAGTGTTGGCATTTTTATTACTCCTCTCTTTAGGATTCCAAAATCTTTTCTCTTGCCTTTTTGTCTACCACGCCAGTTACCCTTTTCCATTCACCTGTGCCAGTGTTATTTTCTCTGCCTTCCCTGTTGATGTTTGGTCTTTTTTCAGGACACTGTCCTGGTTGGTCTCCTAGTCTCTGTCTACTGTCTGTCCCAGGAGATCTCATGTAACCCACGGCTACATGTTGAGGATGGTCCAGGCTGTATCTCAAACTAATCTTTTCTCTAAATTCCAGATACACATATCCAGTTCCTTACTCGACAACTCCACCTGGACATCTCACAGATTTCTCACACTTAATTTTTCCAAAGCAGAATTTTTTCCCTTCCTAGATCAATTAAGTGGTACTTTATTAACAATCATTGGGCAAATTATAGTCTTTCTCATTTTATGGACCAAGACCTCAGGTCCATAAAATGAAGATAATGATAGGATGAGTATTAAAATAATTACTATATGTAAAAAATAGTTAACAAAGTGATTATCTTGTGTCATATACTAGCTGTTGCTCCTTTTTGCTTTACTTTATCTTTTCTTCAGTATTTTGCAACAAGGCTGTAAATTCCATGAGGTTAGTGATATTCTCTGCAGATTGAGGAGCAAGGCCTTTCACATGATAGATCCTCATTAAGTATCTGACAAATTGAATGTATGAGGAATTATAGTTACTGAATCCTAGAATTCTTTTTATATTACTTGATTTTTTTTTCCTTTTTGTAATTTAAATTTTAGTTAACATACAGTACAATATTGATTTCAGGAGTAGAATTCATTGATTCATCACTTACATGCAACACTCAGTGCGCATCAACAAGTGCCCTCCTTAGTACCCATCACGCATCTAGCCCACCCCCCACTCACCTCCCTCTGCCAACCCATAGTTTGTTCCCTGTCATAAAGAGTCTCTTGTGGCTTGTTTCCCTCTCTTCTACCCCCCACCTTCCCTTTTTGTTCATCTGTTTTGTGAAACCCAGAATTTATGTTTGACTTTGCTCTTTCTTTCACTGCCCTGCCAAGTCACTCCATCAGTGGGAACTAGTAATTCAACTTTCAAAACATATCTGAAGTCTGTTTCACTAGTACTCTCTAGTCTAGAAAATCATCACCTTTTTGTTGGACTACTATAACAGTCTAGCTTTGCTGTTCTTTGTTGTTTCCTGTTTATTAAACATGCTATAGTTTGGAATATATTAGGGAAGGGAGGTAGTACAGGAGGAAGGTGACAAATGAAGGGCCCTTCTGTTCTAGAAGAACATGATGCCTGGAGGACTGGACTTTTCTCACTCTTGGCTGTAGCTGGTTCCCTGCTGGCTGGAATCAAGGTGTGGCCAGAACCTCCATGTCACCTTTAGAGCTGAGGCCATAGCTGGCAGCACTTCTGGAAGATGGTCTTCCTAGGGAGCTGCCCAGCTGCTCCAAGCGCTGCATCATGGTTGCCTCTTGTCCCTATCATGTCCTGGTTCCCTAAATACTGCCCAGGTGAGCTCTGGTTGTCAGCTCTGTGGAATCTGATTCCACAGAGCTGAAAGCCACACCTCTTGTTTTAATGATTGGGGCTATGGTGACATGCTCCCAATGCAAAGTAGTCTAAAGCAGTCTAAAGTGACAGCCACCAGAGCATGTCCTGGAGGAACCAAGAGCTGGGCTCCTGGGGTGGGATTCTGTGTTTTGTATCTTCTCTGGATCTTTCTGTTTCATCTTCAGAGTCAAAAGTACCTCTCAAACAGATGATGCTGCAAGCCCCAAAGAGTATGTTCCTATAGTTTATCTACTTGAATGCAGCTTCTAGGTGGGGAAAAGGAGGAACGTAAGGAAGAGAAGAGGATCTCTTGAATATTCCGTTTTCCTCCTTGTGGAATTTTTATCCCCTAATCCTGGAATACCTGGTAGGGGAACAAACAAAAAGAAGAAATCTTCCATTTAGTGTTAAATCATTTCTTGTACTGAATTAGAATGAAGATAGTGTTGTCTTGTCCTACCTTTTTGGAATATCATGACTTTAAACATTCTTCCTCTATGTCTGATATGTGAAATTGCTTAAGCAGCTTGCAAACTCTTTACCCAAGAGGGTGTGTGGGCAATAGTGAGTCTCAAGGGAGATGGCTTGGATCTAACAATTGGGTGTGCTTGCCTCTGTAGAAGGTCACTGAATCAGTCATAGTTGAATCTAATAAAATTAGTATTTGCTTTAAACTTATTACATGCTCACCATGGTAACAAATATCAAAAGGATTAAGAATGCATTTTCTGCTGTTGCTGGAGAAACAAGGGATAGAGACTAGGAAAAATCTGGATGATGCTAAATAATATGGTTGTATAATTTATTAAGGTATGAAATTGTGTCTTTCTTTACTATACCCTACATTCACCAAACATATTTTTTGGTACTTAAAGGCTTTATCCTTGCAGGAGTCACTTACTGAGGAGTAAATCTTGAAATAACTCTGCAATTAGGTGGCAATATCAGATGACCAAGTGTTAAAGAATTCCAGGGTATGTTTGATGAGCCAGCTTTTCCTTTTTGACAGCTAGATTAATTCTGCCATTGGGTGGGAAAGAGAATATAATAGAAGGGACCCTAAGGGCTTGAAAGCTATGAGAGACAAACTGAAGTATATCAGAGCCAGTTCCCATCCTTTGTCAGCACCAGGAGCTGAATGGAAGCCAACCCAGGGAAAAGTTGTTCTCTGGCTTCTGCCTGCCTGATTAGGACCAGCTACCAGCCATAGACGCTCAGCCTACTTGAGATTCTGCCTTAGCTTATCTGACCCATCATGTAAGAATGCCCTCACTTCCATCCAGGACCTTGGAAACCTTTTCTAGATTAGCAAGTAGGGCATTTGGACACTTTACAAGGTGTTATCAATCTGAGATCTTTGCTCCTGGCCCAAGGGGAGACTATTCATAACACATTTGAAATCTCTCCCCTGAGCTGAAAAAGCATTTCTCATTGGGTGAATATATTAGGTGGGTTAGAAACATATTGGTCATATTTGGGCTTCTAATGGTGATGTTGACCATGCCTTGTGTGGATGTGGCCTGACTCTCCATAGGTTGAGCAAAACAGATCTGAACAACCATCCAAAGTGTCAGAAAAGAGAGGTTTGAACGTCGGATATAACGGTACAAGGCACGAGACCTTTGACAAGTCATTTAACTTTCTGGGATTAATTTTCTTCTCTATTAAACATGGACATTCATTTTTAAACTTAAATTATATTTATGAAGTCACTTTGAGAACTGGAAAGCACCCTACGAATATGAATTTTTAACTAATCCTTTCTTCTATAAAATGAGAAAAATAATACCTATGGTTAAGGACTGTTGTAAAGGTTAAATAAGTAATTCAGCAAAAAATATGTTTGAAAACTCTTTGTATCTAGAAGAGCTTTTATTTTTTATTTTTTAAAGTTTATTTATTTATTTTGAGAGAGAGAGAGTGAGCAGAGGCGGGGCATAGAAAGAAGGAGAGAGAGAATCACAAGGAGGTTCTGCACTGTCAGTGCAGAGCTTGACGTGGGGCTCGATCCTGCAAAACATGAGATCATGACCAATTGAGCTGAAATCAGGAGTCAGACACTTAATCGACTGATCCACCCAGGTACTGCAAGCTTTTATTATTTTTTTAGTGCATTTGCGGATTTAATTACTTTGTTGCTTTAAACTGCAAGGTAGTTTTTGACTTACCTTCCTCTTTCCTACCTTTTACTTTCCACTACTCCATTCTTCCAGTAGTGGTATTTAATTATGTTTCCCTTCTCCATACAGATAATAATAAAGACTCTGTTTTACTCATGTAACTATAGTTACAAGAGATAAATCCTTTCTCCTGGTGACACAGTCTTACCTAAGTACAAGTTAACATATCTTCATGGATCTTTCCCCTGCTGACATTATTACATTCATCAACAAAACTATCATCATCACCATACCTCCCCTATTTCACTGAAATGAGCAGCAAACATTCCTAATGCAACTCTTTACTCAGATTGTGGTGAAATTGTATCAAGTACTTCTTTACGCTAAAATAATCCCATTACTTCATTTATATTTTAAGTGGCAGAGGCTCCTGGAATTCACCTTTATCCTTCTTTTTTTTTAATTTTTATTTTTTAATGTTTATTTATTTTTGACAGAGAGAGAGAGGGAGAGCATGAGTGGGGGAGGGCCAGAGAGAGAGGGAGACACAGAATCCGAAGCAGGCTCCAGGCTCTGAGCTGTCAGCACAGAGCCTGATGCGGGACTTGAACTCACAGACCACGAGATCATGACCTGAGCTGAAGTCGGAGGCTCAACCGACTGAGCCACCCACATGCCCCTCACCTTCATCTTTCTAAGGCAGGTGCACCCTGGAGAAAATAATCACACCCCCACTATACCATGATGAGTAAATAGTGATCACATCATTGAGGGACTTAATCATTTACCATATTGATACTATTTAGTAGCTTATAAGCATTTTGATAAAAAACTGCATCTGCATAAGTATTACATTGTATTTAAAAATGATAGATAGTGGGAGTTTTTGTAAGATGGCGGGGTAGGAGGACGCTGGGCTCACCTCATGTCCTGCTGATCACTTAGATTCCACGTACACCTGCCTAAATAACCCAGAAAACCACCAGAAGACTAGCAGAATGGAGTCTCCGGAGCCAAGCGCAGACGAGAGGCCCACAGAAGAGGGTAGGAAGGGCAGCGAGGCGGTGCGTGCTCCACGGACTGGCGGGAGGGAGCCGGGGTGGAGGGGTGGCCCACCGGCCAAGCAGAGCCTCAAGTCTGGCTTGCAAAAGCGGAGGGGCGGGAAGGACTCTGTTCCAACAGCAAGCGGGACTTAGCATCTCGGAGGTCATAAGTTAACAGCTCTGCTTGGAAAGCAGGAAGGCTGGAGGACAACGGGAGGGAGAGTTGCTGAGCCCCTGGACGACAGAGCTCAGTTTGTTGGGGAACAAAGGCGCTGGCCAGCGCCATCTCCCTCGCCCATCCCCCAGCCAAAATCCCAAAGGGAACCAGTTCCTGCCAGGGAACTTGCTTACTCCGAGCAAACACCCAACGCGGAGCCACCCCTCCAGCAGCGAGTCTGACTCCCTCCCGCTGCCACAGGGCCCTCCTGAAGTGGATCACCTAAGGGGAAGTGAGCTAAGCCTGCCCCTCCTGCCCCCGTGCACCTTGCATACCCACCCCAGCTAATACGCCAGATCCCCAGCACCACAAGCCTGGCAGTGTGCAAGTAGTTCAGACGGGCCACGCCACCGCACAGTGAATCCTGCCCCTAGGAGAGGGGAAGAGAAGGCACACACCAGTCTGACTGTGGCCCCAGCGGTGGGCTGGGGGTAGACATCAAGTCTGACTGTGGCCCCGCCCACCAACTCCAGTTATACACCACAGCACAGGGGAAGTGCCCTGCAGGTCCTCACCACTCCAGGGACTATCCAAAATGACCAAACGGAAGAATTCCCCTCAAAAGCATCTCCAGGAAATGACAACAGCTAATGAACTGATCAAAAAGGATTTAAATATTATAACAGAAAGTGAATTTAGAATAATAGTCATACAATTAATCGCTGGGCTTAAAAACAGTATAGAGGACAGCAAAGAATCTCTTGCTACAGAGATCAAGGGACTAAGGAACAGTCACGAGGAGCTGAAAAACGCTTTAAACGAGATGCAAAATAAAATGGAAACGACCGTGGCTCGGATTGAAGAGGCAGAGGAGAAAATAGGTGAACTAGAAGATAAAATTATGGAAAAAGAGGAAGCTGAGAAAAAGAGAGATAAAAAAATCCAGGAGTATGAGGGGAAAATTAGAGAACTAAGTAATACACTAAAAAGAAATAATCTATGCATAATTGGTATTCCAGAGGAGGAAGAGAGAGGGAGAGGTGCTGAAGGGGTACTTGAAGAAATAATAGCTGAGAACTTCCCTGAACTGGGGAAGGAAAAAGGCATTGAAATCCAAGAGGCACAGAGAACTCCCTTCAGACATAACTTGAATCGATCTTCTGCATGACATATCATAGTGAAACTGGCAAAATACAAGGATAAAGAGAAAATTCTGATAGCAGCAAGGGATAAACGTGCCCTAACCTATAAACGGAGACCTATAAGACTCATGACTGATCTCTCTTTTGAAACTTGGCAGGCCAGAAAGGATTGGCACGAGATCTTCAATGTGTTGAACAGAAAAAATATGCAGCTGAGAATCCTTTATCCAGCAAGTCTGTCATTTAGAATAGAAGGAGAGATAAAGGTTTTCCCAAACAAACAAAAACTGAAGGAATTTGTCACCACTAAACCAGCCCTACAAGAGATCCTAAGGGGGATCCTGTGAGACAAAGTCCCAGAGACATCGATACAAGCATAAAACATACAGACATCACAATGACTCTAAACCCGTATCTTTCTATAATAACACTGAATGTAAATGGATTAAATGCACCAACCAAAAGACAAAGGGTATCAGAATGGATAAAAAAACAAGACCCATCTATTTGCTGTCTACAAGAGACTCATTTTAGACCTGAGGACACCTTTAGATTGAGAGTGAGGGGATGGAGAACTATTTATCATGCTACTGGAGGCCAAAAGAAAGCTGGAGTAGCCATACTTATATCAGAAAAACTAGACTTTAAATTAAAGGCTATAACAAGAGATGAAGAAGGGCATTATATAATAATTACAGGGCCTATCCATCAGGAAGAGCTACAATTATAAATGTCTATGCGCCGAATACCGGAGCCCCCAAATATATAAAACAATTACTCATAAACATAAGCAACCTTATTGATAAGAATGTGGTAATTGCAGGGGACATTAACACTCCACTTACAGAAATGGATAGATCATCTAGACACACGGTCAATAAAGAAACAAGGGCCCTGAATGAGACATTGGATCAGATGGACTTGACAGATATATTTAGAACTCTGCATCCCAAAGCAACAGAATATACTTTCTTCTCGAGTGCACATGGAACATTCTCCAAGATAGATCATATACTGGGTCACAAAACAGCCCTTCATAAGTATCCAAGAATTGAAATTGTACCATGCATACTTTCAGACCACAATGCTATGAAGCTTGAAATCAACCACAGGAAAAAGTCTGGAAAACCTCCAAAAGCATGGAGGTTAAAGAACACCCTACTAACGAATGAGTGGGTCCACCAGGCAATTAGAGAAGAAATTAAAAAATATATGGAAACAAACGAAAATGAAAATACAACAATCCAAACGCTTTGGGATGCAGGAAAGACAGTCCTGAGAGGAAAATACATCGCAATCCAGGCCTATCTCAAGAAACAAGAAAAATCCCAAATACAAACTCTAACAGCACACCTAAAGGAACTAGAACCAGAACAGCAAAGGCAGCCTAAACCCAGCAGAAGAAGAGAAATAATAAAGATCAGAGCAGAAATAAACAATATAGAATCTAAAAAAACTGTAGAGCAGATCAACGAAACCAAGAGTTGGTTTTTTGAAAAAATAAACAAAATTGGCAAATCTCTAGCCAGGCTTCTCAAAAAGAAAAGGGAGATGACCCAAATAGATAAAATCATGAATGAAAATGGAATTATTACAACCAATCCCTCAGAGATACAAACATTTATCAGGGAATACTATGAAAAATTATATGCCAACAAATTGGACAACCTGGAAGAAATGGACAAATTCCTGAACACCCACGCTCTTCCAAAACTCTTCCAATCAGGAGGAAAGAGAAAGCTTGAACAGATCTATAACCAGCGAAGAAATTGAATCGGTTATCAAAAATCTCCCAACAAATAAGAGTCCAGGACCAGATGGCTTCCCAGGGGAGTTCTACCAGACATTTAAAGCAGAGATAATACCTATCTTTCTCAAGCTATTCCAAGAAATAGAAAGGGAAGGAAAACTTCCAGACTCATTCTATGAAGCCAGTATTACTTTGATTCCTAAACCAGACAGAGACCCAGTAAAAAAAGGGAACTACAGGCCAATATCCCTGATGAATATGGATGCAAAAATTCTCAATAAGATACTAGCAAATCGAATTCAACGGCATATAAAAAGAATTATTCACCATGATCAAGTGGGATTCATTCCTGGGATGCAGGGCTGGTTCAACATTCGCAAATCAATCAACGTGATACATCACATTAATAAAAGAAAAGATAAGAACCATATGATCCTGTCAATCGATGCAGAAAAGGCCTTTGACAAAATTCAGCAACCTTTCTTAATAAAAACCCTCGAGAAAGTTGGGATAGAAGGAACATAGTTAAAGATCATAAAAGCCATTCATGAAAAGCCCACAGCTAATATCATTCTCAATGGGGAAAAACTGAGAGCTTTTTCCCTGAGATCAGGAACACGACAGGGATGTCCACTCTCACCGCTGTTGTTTAACATAGTGTTGGAAGTTCTAGCATCAGCAATCAGACAACAAAAGGAAATCAAAGGCATCAAAATTGGCAAAGATGAAGTCAAGCTTTCACTTTTTGCAGATGACATGATACTGTACATGGAAAATCCGATAGATTCCACCAAAAGTCTGCTAGAACTGATACATGAATTCAGCAAAGTTGAAGGATACAAAATCAATGTACAGAAATCAGTTGCCTTCTTATACACTAACAATGAAGCAACAGAAAGACAAATAAAGAAACTGATCCCATTCACAATTGCACCAAGAAGCATAAAATACCTAGGAATAAATCTAACCAAAGATGTAAAAGATCTGTATGCTGAAAACTATAGAAAACTTATGAAGGTAATTGAAGAAGATATAAAGAAATGGAAAGACATTCCCTGCTCATGGATTGGAAGAATAAATATTGTCAAAATGTCAATACTACCCAAAGCTATCTACACATTCAATGCAATCCCAGTCAAAATTGCACCAGCATTCTTCTCGAAACTAGAACAAGCAATCCTAAAATTCATATGGAACCACAAAAGGCCCCGAATAGCCAAAGGAGTTTTGAAGAAGAAGACCAAAGCAGGAGGCATCACAATCCCAGACTTTAGCCTCTACTACAAAGCTGTCATCATCAAGACAGCATGGTATTGGCACAAAAACAGACACATAGACCAATGGAATAGAATAGAAACCCCAGAATTAGACCCACAAATGTATGGACAACTAATCTTTGACAAAGCAGGAAAGAATATCCAATGGAAAAAAGACAGTCTCTTTAACAAATGGTGCTTGAAGAACTGGACAGCAACATGCAGAAGGTTGAAACTAGACCACTTTCTCACACCATTCACAAAAATAAACTCAAAATGGATAAAGGACCTGAATGTGAGACAGGAAACCATCAAAACCCTAGAGGAGAAAGCAGGAAAAGACCTCTCCGACCTCAGCCGTAGCAATGTCTTACTCGACACATGCCCAAAGTCAAGGGAATTAAAAGCAAAAATGAATTACTGGGACCTTATGAAGATCAAACGCTTCTGCACGGCAAAGGAAACAACCAACAAAACTAAAAGGCAACCAACGGAATGGGAAAAGAGATTTGCAAATGACATATCGGACAAAGGGCTAGTATCCAAAATCTATAAAGAGCTCACCAAACTCCACACCCGAAAAGCAAATAACTCAGTGAAGAAATGGGCAGAAAACATGAATAGACACTTCTCTAAAGAAGACATCCGGATGGCCAACAGGCACATGAAAAGATGCTCAACGTCGCTCCTTATCAGGGAAATACAAATCAAAACCACACTCAGATATCACCTCACGCCAGTCAGAGTGGCCAAAATGAACAAATCAGGAGACTATAGATGCTGGCGAGGATGTGGAGAAACGGGAACCCTCTTGCACTGGTGGTGGGAATGCAAATTGGTCCAGCCACTCTGGAAAACAGTGTGGAGGTTCCTCAGAAAATTAAAAATAGACCTACCCTATGACCCAGCAATAGCACTGCTAGGAATTTACCCAAGGGATACAGGAGTACTGATGCATAGGGGCACTTGTACCCCAATGTTTATAGCAGCACTCTCAACAATAGCCAAATTATGGAAAGAGCCTAAATGTCCATCAACTGATGAATGGATAAAGCAATTGTGGTTTATATACACAATGGAGTACTACATGGCAATGAGAAAGAACGAAATATGGCCCTTTGTAGCAACGTGGATGGAAGTGGAGAGTGTGATGCTAAGTGAAATAAGCCATACAGAGAAAGACAGATACCATATGGTTTCACTCTTATGTGGATCCTGAGAAACTTAACAGAAACCCGTGGAGGAGGGGAAGGAAAGAAAAAAGAGGTTAGAGTGGGAGAGAGCCAAAGCATAAGAGACTGTTAAAAACTGAGAACAAACTGAGGGTTGATGGGGGGTGGGAGGGAGGAGAGGGTGGGTGATGGGTATTGAAGAGGGCACCTTTTGGGATGAGCACTGGGTGTTGTATGGAAACCAATTTGACAATAAATTTCATATATTAAAAAAAAACAAAAAAACTGAGAACAAACTGAGGGTTGATGGGGGGTGGGAGGAAGGGGAGGGTGGGTGATGAGTATTGAGGAGGGCACCTGTTGGGATGAGTACTGGGTGTTGTATGGAAACCAATTTGACAATAAATTTCATATATTGAAAAAAAGATAAAGTTATAATTAAAAACATAAAAAAATAAAAAACTAAAAATGATAGTTAAAATCTTAATTTTAGACTTTAATAACTTTGTAGACCTCATATTCACCTTAGATCCATATCAATGCATTTTATTTTTTACATAGTTATTGTTAATATATAGAGTCTCAAAGGCTCTTTTTCACTCCTACGTTTTCATGAAGCAAGGTCTACATACCTTTTCTTTTTGTTATTTGATACTGTTTTTTTTTTTTTTTCATAATTTGCTTTCTCATTCTATTTTGGGTCAGTTGCATTAAGACAATTCATCTGGATGTAAAAGTTAGCTTTTCTGTATTCATTGCTAATCTCTCCATTTTCAAATTGTTTAAGTAAATGGCTCTCCCAATTTGATGACACCTAAATCACCTTATGAAAATTTAAAAGAAAGAGGTTATTTTGTTGTACAACAGGTTTACTGTATAGAATCTGTAGGGATGCTAGCTTGTGATTTTACAAAAGCTCTTCAGCTGAATTTGATGGAGGAAAAAGTGTATACTGTGTGGATACAGCTAAAATCAGCTCCAGAACAACCATTATCTTCTCTAGCTAATATGCATGCATGTGCATGCACACATACATGCACGCACGCACACACACACACACAATTTAATTTTCATGTAATTCTTCCCTCAGTGGACATGGTCAGCTCTAGCATGATGTTGCATACTGTTTTAGCGATTCTTTGCTAACATCATTGCTTTATGTACCTCAAATCTCCTCAACTAGAGGATAAAGAATACAATTGAAAACAAGGTTTCTGTTTCCTCTATATCCCCAGAGTACTCAGCACAGGGCTGGCCGTGCATTGGGGTCTATGGTAATATGGTCGTCTCCTTTCCTGGCCCTGTAAATCAGGCCAGCTCACCCACTCATATTGTGAAGCAAGTTGTGGAAAACAGCTACACTCTCACGTGTTCACCCAGGCACACCTGACTTATCCATTCAACACTTTCTTTAGTCAACTGAGCTCAGTTCCCTTGTTTTCAGGAATTCTAGAGATTCATTCATTTATTGATTCATTCCAACATTTATTGAGTCCCCATGTATCTGTGCCAGATAGTTAGGACATAAAGGCTAACATCCTATCCTGTCTGCCAGCAAGGTTCTTGTCATCTGTTGGTAGGTCTGGGTAAGAGTTCCTTCCCCAGTGGAAGAAGTCAGGTAGCCAGTTCTGGCTCTGTGTCAGGGTGGGAGGATATATTGTCCTAGCTACCAATCTCTAGCTCACATTGTAGTTCTAAAATACTTGAAAGTTTTGAAATATAGCTATGTTTTGTGTGCGTGTGTGACATTCATTGATTTATGCATTGATCTGGCTCCCATCTAGCCTGTAAGCTCCTTGAGGGGGAAAAAGTGTTATTTGCATTCTTTGAAACAAATTTGAGAAACATATAATGTGTTGATTTATTGATTTCTATAGTTAAGAGATGGATTGGCTTTTGTGACTTGGCTCATATTTCTAAATTATTTGACTTGTCTTTCATTACTATGTACATCTCATTTCCCTCTCCATTTAGCCTCCATTCCAGGACCCATCTATTTGACCACTCTCTTTCAGCACCTTCTGCTTTTTTGGCTCCTTGACTTACAAGGCCTACAGCCAGTCTTGGACACAATCAGCCACCAGCTTTTTCTGCTCTTACACCCTCATGGCTGAACACTTTGGAGAAAAATCCGAGAATAGTATAGATGAGGACCCTAACAAACTGCTGATCTCTATCTTTGTTGGACCCTAACTCTGCTTGGCACACATTTCTTTTACATATCTTTTATCAGTGCTTCTTCCTGTTCCCGGGAAGCTCTTTCAACTCTACAGTTCTTTCCTGATGGCCTCTTCCTCACCACCTCTGCCCTCTCTCTCTGGTGATAAACAGCCAGAGAGAATAGAGTCCTTAGAACATATTCCTCACCTCCTTGCCTCCTTTGTCTTTAACAACTCTCATCCTCAGTCTCTCTTCTTTGAATAGAAGGGACTCCTTGCCTCTTCCCTTTCTTCCTGTTTAAGGCCAATTCCTCCACCTATGCCCTTGATCCTCTCCCTTCCTTCCTTTTCAGGCCTTTGCTCCATTAATTAATCAGTTTCTTTCCTGACTCATTAACTTCTTCCTCTCTATTGGCTATTTCCCTTCATCACAAAATAAGATGAAAATATCTTCTACCCTGAAAAACCAATTCTGATTTTCTCTCTTGCCACAGGATGATTGAGAGAACCTGAGAGATGCAAAATCCTAGAGTGAGCTTTGAGACAGATCTCAATTTGATTAGGTTATTGGTTTTCAACCAAGGTATGAAAATGGTACCATCCAAAATGGGGAGAGCTTCCATAGAGCTCATAGGAATGCAAGAGCCAAGCCAAACTGAGAAAACAGTGTGGAGAGGACCTGACTCCAACCCTCAGACTGGAGCCTGGATTCCACAAATTCAGTTTGGCCCAGCCAGTTTGTAGATGGACTGAGACCTGTAAGAATAAATAAAGCTTAGTAATTTTGGAGTGGTTGTCATACAGCATTATTCTAGTAATAGCTGACTAGTACAGTTGGCACTTAAAAAGTGACAAAAAAGAGATACAAGAGACAGGGGTGGAAAGGAGGTAGGCTTCTCTTCCTTCCACACCTAGAATGCCATATTCTGCCACCCTTCTGGTTGCCAAGGGAAGAAGTTAATCTACCACAATAATGATTATTTTAATGCACTGAAGTTCTTTCTTTCTAGTTCGCTTTCTTTGCCTTTATCTTCCTTCCTTCTTTCATTCTTATCCTCTTTCACTATTGAGCCCTTACATTCTGTTGGGTACTAGGAATACAAAACAAAATCCATCTTTTGGTTTGAATGGGGAAATGAACTGTAAAAAATAATTAATCCCCATGCAATATGCCCAGTAGTAAAGATGTATGTAGAAGGAAGAAAAAAATGGGATAGGTTAGCTCTGCGTGTTGCTGCTGATGGTCACTGAACACTTGTGAGAGGCCCTGTGCTAAGAGCAGAGTTGAACAAGGACATGTCCCTGCCCTTGTCCCTTCTTTCAATTTTTTTTAATGTTTATTTATTTTTGAGAGAGAGAGACACACACACACACACACACAGTGTGGTTGGGGCGGGGGGCAGAGAGGGAGACACAGAATCTGAAACAGGCTGCAGGCTCCAGGCTCTGAGCTGACAGCACAGAGCCCAATATGGGGCTCGAACTCACAAACCATGAGATCATGACCTGAGCTGAATTTGGACGCTTAACCAACTGAGCCACCCAGGAGCCCCAGAAGTTTAGCAGTTTACATCTGTGATTATACCACAGTCTCTACCATAGGTTCTTCACATACATTATTTCCTCTGTTGAAAATTTTCTCTTTCTCTTTATCAAGCCACCCAACTTTGGGTCTTTCCCAAGCAGGCCTTCTGTACATCCAGGAGTAGGCTGTATTCCCTTTCTAGATATATTTATAGCACTTGATATGTCTCTTACTGTAATATGTGTTATACTTGAATTAGTAGTTAAATGTCTGTTTTCTTTGTTAGCCAACTAATCCAAATCAGATCTGTCTGGTTTACTGCCTTATCTCCAGTAACTAGCTTATTTTATGAGAGACTCACTAAATATTAAGTGAATGGGATAGAATTGAATCACTAAAGATCTGTTATGTGTATGAGACAGTACGCATGGAGTCAGGAAGAGGGTTTGCAGAAAGTACATCAGTTTACTTCCTAGGCCCTTGAACAAAATACCCAAATTGCTACCCCAAATTGATCCCTGAATTTGGAAAAAAGAAAACAAGAGAAATCCAATTTGAGTCTCCAAGGAACTCCACAGTACTTTGCATTTTTGAGAGCTCTCTGATAACTAGAAAATTCCACTCATGAGCAGCTGGCCTTGCTCATGGCTCATGACGCAGGCAGTGTGTGGTGATAACACTTCCTGGCATTGATACATATCTGCTGTGTGTACAGTTCAGGGACCTTGTCTTATGCACAGGAATACAAACCCCAGCAGTGCAGCATGGCTTGTGAAGACCAATAATCGTGGTGGGAGAGGTGGTGGGAGGCTGGCTGTACAGAAGGCTGTGTGCTCCACTGGTGTGCCTTGCCTGGGGCCCTGCCTATTCTGCCACTGTCCTTTGTCTGATTGTTAAGAGTTGGCTACTGTGCTCTGTTCTTGGTAGGTGAAATCATTCAGTTCCTTCTCTTTGTTTTCTGCAAAAAATAAAAATATGAAAATTTCAACTTCCTTGAACCAGATGTACTTCAACAACATCTATCTAACAATTTGAAAAGATTGCACAGAATAAAAAGCAATCTTTTGTACATACAGATTCATCTCCATGTCCTCAATGACTTTTCAGTCATCATGGCCATGGGGCCATGTGGACTGATGTATAAGGAGTCACATGATGGCAAGTTGGCTTTAAGAAAACCCTACCATCATGTGATGGAAATCAGTAGCTTTACTCATACAACAGGGTGGGCAAATACTGCCTGCTTTTGCACAGCCCTCCAGTTAACAGTAGTTTTTATATTTTCAAATGGTTACAAAAGTCAAAGAAGGGGCACCTGGGTGGCTCAGTCAGTTAAGTCTGACTCTTGATCTCGGCTCAAGTCTTGATTGCAGGGTTGTGAGTTCAAACTCTGCATTGGGCTCCACACTGGGCATAGAGTCTACTTGAAAAAAAAAGTCAAAGAAGAATGGTATTTTTAGAAAGGGAAAATTAGATGAAATTGAAATTATAGTATCCATTATTAAGGTTTTATTGAAACACAACCATGCTTATTTGTTGAGGGCTTGTTTAGGGCCACTTTCCTGTTGCAAGAGCAGAGTTGAATAGAAGCAACAGGGACTAGGCATGGTTGGCAAAGCCTAAAATACTTACTGTCTTGCCTTTTACAGAAAAAGTTAGCTGACCTTTGTATGGGATATGGATTTTTAAATGGACTCATTGTGAATGTACCAGAGACTTGCTGAAGGGCCCATTTTGTGTTTCCAGTAGACTGAACTTGCATTCACCCTCTGGGAAAGATGTACTGCCACAGATGGCTCTGTTTGCTACCCTTTTCTACCCACCTTCATGTTACAGGGATGGGTATGATAATCACAACTCAGAGAACAGAAGTGAGTGAGCAGGAACTACATAAAAATTCAGTAGAGAAGGTAGAACTAATGTGTAGATCTGCTGCCTACATGTCTAGTGAGGCCTTCTAGGGTATTGGGTATTCAAGAAAACCCAGGATGTTTTCTTTTTTCATCTTTAAAGGGATTCACACCTGTGGGGAAAGTTACTAAGCAAAGACACTTGTCCAGATTATCTCAGTAGGTCTTGTTGCCCACCACTGATCTCCTGTGTCCTGTTCTTACTCTGCAGTAGCAGACCCATGGCCAGAATTATGATTGTTTGTCTTTGTGTCTTCTAGACTGTGAGTTCCTTGAGGGCAGGGTTTTAAAGATATCTCTGTGTCATGAGCATCTGGAAAGGGCTAGGCACCTGGTGGATGCGCACAAAATGTTCAAGGAATCAACAAAGTCTGTCATACTTCTTACACAGAGTTATAAGTCTGGAGGGTCCATGGTGGTGTGACAGGAAGTACCTGAATCCACAAAATAGCACAGCCCAAATTTCTGGGTATTGATAGTACTTGAAGATCTGTGGTAGGAATCATGAGTTTTATATTTAAACAAGATGGCTAGATTACAGAGACTTCAAAGAACTTGACCTGCTTGTGGTGGTCATTGGGGGTCTGCCTCAGGTCTCTGAAGTGGGGAGAGGGGTGTCAGGGGTAAATTCGTTGTCTCCTGCAGTTAGAAATCTTGGCACAAAATTTTCAGAGAAGGACTAAGGTACTATGTTTCTGCAAGTCCTGAACATGGCATTATTATTTTTTCCCAAGATTTTATTTTTAAGTAATCTCTGCACCCAATGTGGGGCTCGAACCCACAATCCTGAGATCAAGAGTCACATACTCCACTGACTGAGCCAGCCAGGCACCCCCGAACATGGCATTATTAACAATGGGAGACAGGAAGGTAGAAGATAGAGGCCCTTGAAAGGACACGGCCAATTCTGCTAGTACTTCAGATGCATCATATCCTTTGTCAGAAATCTTCAGACAGCAGTGTGGACCTTTGGTCCAATAGGTCCCTTAAGAATCTGCTAAAGTCTGTAGACTCTATGAAATTACACTGTCTACCAACTTGGGTATAGTAGATTACAACTTTAACAACTTTAATTTAATAACAACTTTATTGTATCCTCATTGCTGTTAGGTGAGGTGATTTTAATCAATCCAAGATTATTCCCTGGCAGTGTGACTCAGGTCTTGGTAATATGGGGAAGGGTGAAAAGTGAGTTACTGTTTAATGGGGAATATGGTCTAAATTGGTATCCTAGATGACATTTTCCTCGATTCCTTCTGGTCTTCAGTGGTTTTTCTAGCAGGTCACTTACAACCTATCTCTCACAAGCAGTATCTCACTCAGTATTTTCTTCTCTATGTCTATGCCAATGCTTTTATTCCTTTTAGGTTCTTTTTGCTCCTCCCTGGATGCACTGGGCCACCAGAATCTGGATGGAGCCAGCTACAGTCTGTCCCCACTTCCCTGTTAGTCTGGCTTGGGGGTGGGTATTGGGAACCATGCAACATACACCAAGTTTTTATATAAAATTACACTGTGCCCATCGATCTCATATGAATAACCCCTGCCCAAGTCTAGTCCAAAACAGGAGGTCTGCTATTTTCAGGGCCAATGGAGACAAGAAAGAGGGGATGAGATGAACCAGGAGGTTTTTCCTGTTGTCTGAATTACTGGTGAAGGGAAAGAGCGGGGAGAGAGGTGAGTGGGCACCAGTGTGTAGAACATCACTGGCAGCAGGCGGCAGCTAGCATCCAATCATAGCCACATGCCTACTGTACTGTGTAATTCTATAGCTCTTTTGGCAGCACTTACAGGCATGCTCTCTTTGAGTGCTATTGATTTCTTGGGGAAGGGAGATCAAAAACAAGTGTTATACTTGGTGTCGTGTGTTTTCTGGGGGAAGTAAATAGATTAGCCAAATTGGACAGACAAGATCAGGGCAAAGAAAGAAGAGGCTCCATGGAACTGCCTTCCCTGAAATGGGATCTCTTAAAATGATCCACAGGGGAAATAAAATGATTAAGCAAGGCAGGGATTTATTCTGTACTCAGATCGAATGTCACATTTTGTTTCCGTCTCAGCTTCATGTCCTGGGACTCAAACCACGCTGCTTTCCATCGGATTACTGTTTGATACCAGCAACTTCGCTTGCCTGATGACCATCCCCATCCCCCAGGATGCCAGGGCTAATTGTCACTGTGTTTCTGGATATTGCTCTAGAACAGCACTGTCTGATAAAACTTTTTATGATGGTGTAAGTGTTTATACAGTTCTCTGCTGTTAAATACAGTAGCCCACTGGCCTCATGTGGCTTTTGAGCACATGACATGTGGCTGGGTTGGCTATGAAACTGAATATTTAATTTTAGTTAATTTAAATTGAAGTAGTCATTTGGTATTTGCTATCATCTTAGTCAGTTTGGTTTTAGATTCTTGCAATACTGTAATATGAACCAGCATCATCCACATCATCTGGGAATGGGAAATTGTTAGAAATACAGTACCTTGGGCTTCAGATCTTCTGAACAGGAATCTACACTTTAACAATATCTCCAGGTATTAGAGTGCACATTAAAGTTTGAGAAGCAGTGCTAGAAATGAGTAAGTCTCAGGAAAAGACATGGTATCAGTTAGAGTAAGCTGAATTATGTTGCAGTAACAAGCAAGCCCCAAGTCCTAGTGACTTAAAATAAACAAATTTTACTTCTCACCAATGCTTCTTGTCCATGGTGGGCCAGAGGGGGTTCTGTTCTACATCATTCTTACTCCAGGTTCCAGGCTAATGGGCCAGTGCCCTCTGGATCATTTGTCATTGCTGTGATATAAGGGAAGACAGACAGTGTGGTGAAGCCGGTAATTTCAACTCACATTCCATTGGCCAAAGCATGTCACATGACTGCACCTGACTCTAAGGGGACAAAGAAGCACAATATTATCAAATGCCCAGAAGCGGGAGGAACAGAATATTTGGTGAAAGTATATGGTGGACAGCACTAATGGCTGCCACACACAAGCATAATTATACCTTTTTTTTTTTTTTTTTTTTTAACAGCCAGTTCTGAAGATCATCATTTCAAGCCTGGACTTGCCATAGCTTTCTAATTGGTCTCTCTGTTGTGCTTTATTTTTTTACATCACTACCACATTAATCCTCTTAAGGCATTGCTCTGAGTATGTCATTTCTTTGCTCAAAACCCTTCAATGACACCTCATTGTCCACCAAGTTAAGTAAACTCCCTTTAGCATGATGTAGTGGAAAGAATGCTACTAATATATGTGTGACCTTGGACAGCATTACTTAAATTCTCTGAATCACAGTTTTCTCATTATTTAATTTGAAGATAAAAATACCTACCTTCAAGGGCTGCTATGAGTCTTAAGTAAAATAATGTGTATAAAGTGCATAGTGTATTAGACATTTAGTAAATGAGAGTGTAATCCCTGTCATGAACTTCTACAGCCCACCATGCATATATATACATCACAATATTTATCCAAAACATATTGGATGACCTATTACATGTCTGTTTCTCCTAGTAAACTTGAATTCCTTAAGGGTGGAGACTATGTCTTTGACTTTACAATTACTGAATCTAGCATAAGGCGCTTCATGCATAAGATTCTTATGAAATGTTTTAACTGCACATCATTTATGAAGCATTTTGGGCTCTTTCTAGCAAGGTTGTCCTATGTGTGTACCAGTTGTTATAACCAAGCTGTACCATTTGCTGTTGCTTAAACAAACAGCATGTTTCTAACTTCTGGACCTTTGCTCATGATGTTTCTGTTTCTCATACATACTTTTTATTCCCTGTACCTTAGCCTTTCAAAAGTTTGCTTAAGCCACACCTAAAATGGCACCTCTACAACTATTATTTTTCTAATTCCTGAACCTGAAAGCAGCATCTTCATTCTTAGAACATTCATAGTATTCAGAGAAGACTTCACACAGGTGGCTGTGATTTGAGATTCCTCTGGGAAAGTAATGACTTGTACTGGTAAGGCAAAGTGGACAAAAGGAGATAGAGAGGGCATTCCAGATTGATCAGGATGGGCCTAGACACCTGCATGTGGCTGAATTGCAAAGATGATGGAGAAAGAAGGCAGAGACAAGGCTGGAGAGATAGGCAAGTGCAAGAGGTTACTGGCTTTATAAGCCATGGTTAAGAAGTTTGAATTTTATCCTAAGCCAATGGAGATGACTTTGAGCAGGGAAGGGACATGATCATTTTTGTGACCTAGAAAAACCAGTCTATTGAGGATGAGAGTATGATATTTAATAATTAATATTTAATAGAGATATTAGATATTTATTTATTTATTTATTTAAAAATTTTTTTAATGTTTATTTATTTTTGAGACAGGGAGAGGCAGCATGAACGGGGGCGGGTCAGAGAGAGAGGGAGACACAGAATCTGAAACAGGCTCCAGGCTCTGAGCTGTCAGCACAGAGCCTGACACGGGACTCGAACTCATGGACTGTGAGATCATGACCTGAGCCGAAGTCGGATGCTTAACCGACTGAGCCACCCAGGCGCCCCAGAGATATTAGATATTTAGTAATTGATCTTCAACATTCTGTGTTAAGCCAGTTAGCATTGTCTGTTTTCTGATCACAATGGTCTTCCCAGTGCCCCTCCTTTTCTTATGTCATTTATTTATTCCAGTTACCTACCTATCCCCTGAAGATGTTTGCATTTTGGGGCCTGTCTTGCACTCCAAGCAAGTATCATCTGATAACTTCAATCATCTATCAAATAGGAATTGCATTTGGCTGTTAATAACAAGGACACTTCTCTCGGTAGTGGCTTCAATAAGATAGAGGGTTATTTCTCTCATGTAAAAGAAGCCTGCAGGTGACTTGTACAGTTTTATCAGGGACTAAGACTTGTACTTGTTTCCTGTGCCAGCCCTGACCCTGTTGCTTCCATTCTCAGAATCATCTGGTGCACAATAGCTGTTGGAGCTCCTACCGTCACATCGCCATTTCAGGCAGTAGGAAGGAAGAAGTGGGAAAGAATGCATTATTTCTCAGAGTTCTATGTAATGCATCTGCTTATTATCATTGACATTTGGTCATAGGGCTATGAAGGGGTTGAGAATGGAGACTTTTATTCTAAGAAGCTTTGTGCCTGACTAAAAACATAAATTTTTTTTTAATTAGAAGAGACTTGTGAGGGGTGCCTGGGTGGCTCAGTGGGTTAAGCGTCTGACTTTGGCTCAGGTCATGATCTCACAGTTTGTGGGTTCGAGCCCTGCATCAGTCTCTGTGCTGATGGCTCAGAGCCTGGAGCCTGCCTCAGATTCTGTGTCTCCCTCTCTCTCTGCCCCATCCCTGCTCACGCTCTGTCTCTCTCTCTCCTTCAAAAATAAACATTAAAAAAAATTAAAAAAAAAAGAGACTTGTGAGAGTAGGAAAATAGCATCCTTTGCTATGATATGTGACTCCAACCTTCATTCTGATACATCTGTTTTTTGAAGACTTTGTGCTTCCTTTAGTACATACTTGCCAAAAGTTCCCTCCTTCTTAACCTCCACCTACAGTCCTTCATCTCAACAAGGGAGAGAACCAGAAGGCACTGCACCGACTGAGGGCAGAGGCCTCAGATGTGTTTGAACAGACACCCTTCAGTCGATACCCATCTAGATGAGGAATATATTTTTTTCTTTGCCCAAATTTATTTGTTCTTAGAGTGCCCCTGTTTGAATTGTTTGTCATCAACTTTGCATGCCTGCAGCCCCTCTCTAAGGTTTTCTCTGCATTTGCAGAAGAGAAGTCAGGAGCTATCCATCCCTATATTGTTCCCACCCCTGTATTGTTCCCATCCCTATATTATTCCCATCCCTATATTGCTGCAGGCTCAAATTCACTAATAAGAGGAATTTGCATAGGACTTGCAAGGCAGAAGACTGGGAGAAGCCAGTGTTCTCTGGATGCAAACCCAGAGTTGCTTTCTAGGGAGGTTTTTACCCTAAACACTTGGTTGTTTCAGGCTGAGTTCAAGCAGCTGTCCAAGCTGCTCCTGGGCAGCACTTCCCTGATTTCACAGGCATCTCCTCTTACTTCTGTTCCCTCAGATCTTCCAATGGCTGTATAATCTCCTAAACTCTATAGTGAGTGCTTCATACCAAAGTAGTAGAGTGGATTCTCTTTTTCTGAATGAGCCCTGACTGATATATTCTCTCTCACCTGAGTTATTTGATTACAAAAATTTTGGAAGCTCTTTTCATAGGATAGTATTTATATAGCTATGCAGGTATATTATTTTACATTGTAAACATCCTTTGAAATTATATGTATAAATATTAAAATATATAGTACAATGAAATCTTCTATAATTATATATTACAAGTTACATATGTTCTATAGTATATTATAAATGTATTTCTCTCACCCCTCTGAAGACTTCTCAGAGTACTAGAGAATACCTTATACCTCTCACTTCAATTACATTATTCAAGGAGGTATTTCACTGTGCTCTGTAAAAGTGCCTTAGGAGCCAGTGTGGGGTGGGGTGAGAGTAGGGATGGTGATGGAGTCAAAAAGTGAAGTAGACAACTCCCAAGCTTGGTGGGACTCCAATCTGAATTGCCAGCCCTGCACTCTTTCTTCATCTGCAGAGCCCAGCTTCCATTAATTGACACATGAGTGATCCACTCAAGGTTTCCTCTGACAGGAAGCATTTCACTGCTTAAAACTAAGGTTGGATTTATTTTTGTGTATGGTGTAAGAAAGTAGTCCAGTTTCATTCTTCTGCATTCGCTGTCCAGTTTTCCCAACACTGTCTTTTTTCCATTGGCTACTCTTTCCTGCTTTGTTGTTCAAAATCACAATGAGATACCACCTCACACCTGTCAGAATGACTAAAATTAACAACTCAGGAAATAATAGATGTTGGTGAGGATGCAGAGAAAAGGGAACTCTTTTGCACTTGTGGTGGGAATGCAGACTGGTGCAGCCACTCTGGAAAACAGTATGCTTTTGTCAAAAAATTAAAAATGAACTATGTTATGACCCAGCAGTTGCAGTACTAGGCATTTATCTAAATGATACAAAAAATGTTGATTTGAAGGGGCACATGCACCCTAATGTTAATAGCAGCACTATCAACAATAGCCAAATTATGGAAAGAGCCCAGATGTCCATCAACTGGTGAATGGATAAAGAAGATTATCACACACACACACACACACACACACACACACACACACACACACACACACACTAGAATACTACTTGGCTATGAAAAACAATGGAATCTTGCCATTTGCAACAATGTGGATGGAACTAGAGGGTATTATGCTAAGTGAAATAAGTCAGAGAAAGACCAATGTATGCTTTCACTCTTATGTGGAACTTGAGAAAAACAGCATATGAACATAAGGGAAGGGAAGTAAAAATAAGATAAAAAGAGAAAGGGAGGCAAGCCATAAGACACTCTTAAATACAGAGAACAAACTGAAGGTTGCTGGAGGGGAGGGGCGATGGGCTAAATGGGTGATGGGCATTAAGGAGGGCACTTGGGATGAGCACTGGGTGTCATGTAAGAGATGAATCATTGGGTTCTACTCTGAAGCTAAGTCTACACTGTATATTAACTGACTTGAATTTAAATAAAAAAAATAGTAAGGTTGAAAGATGCTCCTTTAAAATCCTAAATTTGAGATGTGCATTATAAGTCTCAGCTCCTCCACTTATTAGCCTTGTGACCTTGGGCATATCATGAAAACTCTGAGTTCAGCTTCCTTGGGGGTACGATAATGCCAATGGCAAAGTATTGCCAAGAAGCTGGAAAGAAATAATGCCCATAATTTGGAAGGGATGCACTAGTCAAGTCATACTCTCAAGTGCCTGCAGGACCAGGTGTGAGTGACATAAATGAATGAAAT
Source organism: Felis catus (assembly GCF_018350175.1). Taxonomy (NCBI): domain Eukaryota; kingdom Metazoa; phylum Chordata; class Mammalia; order Carnivora; family Felidae; genus Felis; species Felis catus. The sequence continues at coordinate 190,978,896 of NC_058371.1, read as the reverse complement.
AGGCCATTGTGAATGGGAAGGGGCATGTCCCAATGAAAAGGGGCATCCTCAACTTAACTACATTTGTTAACATTTGGGGTATGTGATCGGATCTTTTGGTTTTTGAAGAAAACCTGGAAATAAAGATTTTTGGAGAGGAATCTCAGGATTTAAAAAAGGTTGATATTGATTTCACTTAAAAAACTTTTTTAAATTTATTTTTGAGAGAGAGTGCACAAGCAGGGGAGGGATAGAGAGAGAGGGTCCGGACAGAGGGTCTGAAGTAGGCTCTGTGCTGACAGCAGAGAGCCTGAGGCAGGGCTCGAACTCACGAACCATGAGATCATGACCTGAGCTGAAATCAGACTCTTAACCGACTGAGCCACCCAGGTGCCCTAATACTAATTTCACTTTTAAAAGCTTATCAAAACACATTTGTTTATTTGTGGGCCTCCTTGTATGACCTTTAAGTTACACAGATACCAATTATTATTATTTTTAATGGGCTTTAGAAGCCACTGTTCTTCAGCCTTTCCTGTGAGCCTTCCTATCTCTTTACACTCTGTAACTTACCTTCCCCCTTGACTCAGGTCTGACTGATCATAGTTTTACATCTAAGGGGTTGGTATTTGAACTAGGTAGGCCTAATTAGGTTCTTTCTAGGGATCAGTGTTTGGATCCTAGGGAAATTAGTCTATCCTTCCTTACTTGTCTTGCCCAACTGCTCTGCATAGGCATAGAGATGCCAATGACCATATTTCTTAGTCACTTGATAGAAATCCAGTTGTGGGAGAGAATGAGGCCAAAACACAGAGGCAAGTGGTGATAAAAGTGACCAAGAGAGTCCTGGCAGCACTGAGTCAGTGAGACCTTCATTTTTATATCTCTTTCTTTAACATTGTGAGTTACTAAAAGATATTCCTCTTAGCCATAGAAGCCAGTAAATTCCCTTTTGGTTTGCTTATGAGAACTTGAACTGAGTTTGTTTCAATAACATCTAATGAAAATGAATACTCCTATTAGCAGTAATAGTAGTATTAATAGAGATAAAACTCATTAGCCATCAATTACTTTAGAAACAAGGCAAAAAATAGAGTGCTTAGGTGGCTCAGTCAGTTAGGAATCTGACTTTTGATTTCAGCTCAGGTCATGATCTCATGGTTCGTGAGATCAAGCCTCATGTTGGGCTCTGTGCTTACAGCGGGGAACCTGTTGGAATTCTATCTTTGTCTTTTTGTCTCTCCACCCCACACACGGATGCACGTACCCTCTCTCTCTCAAGATAAATGAATAAACACTAAAAAAAACACCCAAAAGAAAATATTTGGATTTTTAAGAACTGTCCTTGAACTAAAATTATTTTTGAATTTAAGTTTTTTGAGTTTAGGAATTATTATTGAGTTATTATCATTACTATTTTTGAGTTTAAGAATTACAGTAAGAGACTTGGTATTTGGAATAGTGTAAGAGGTAAGCACAAAAGGAGGCTTTTTATTCTTATAGGTTGTGATGTGCAATGGCTCTTCATAGATTCTGTGCCATCCATCATCTGTTCATAGACTTTTCTTAGAGAAGTTTCCTGGTACCATTGTGTGAATAGTTCAATAGATTTTTATTTTCCCAGAGTGCACACCAAGAGCACAGGTCTAGAAGAAAAGATTCAGTAGGCACTGACACGATCTGTCTGGGATAACTACTGAATGGATGAGAAAATGAAAAATAATGCCTCAGAGCACTTTCTTAGATGTTATGTGTGATGTGAGTAACTAAGTAGATATGTTTGTCTTTTGCTAAATATAACTTAATGGCACTTACAACCAGTCTATGGGGGAGAAATAGAAAATGTAGAATGTTATGTAGGATTCATATATAGATAATACAAAGGCAAAACATAATCAAGAATTGAGATGCCTCTCATTTTAGTGTAATAGGAATTTATTTAGGCCTGGGAGGTTGAAGAGCTGATACTGGTGGTAAGAGAAATTGTATATTACCTTTATGACACCCCATAAGGATATAGTGATTTCTGAATGTGTGCATTTAGTTTTACTTTAGATGCCATCAGAGTGATCAGAGATTTTACAGAGAAAACATCTTCCCCAGGGATAGGTAAGCATCCCACCAGGAACACAGTTACAAATGTTCCTCAGAGGTGGCAGAAAGCTTGGCAATGTGCTCCTTAAGCATCCTTTCAAGTGCCTCAAGCTCCTTCATTCAAGCCCATAGTTTTTTTTTTTTTTGAAATCTTGAGCCTTTGCTGGAGAGGAAACCTTAGAAATCAAAACAGTCAAAACAGTAAATTCTGTGGGTGCTTGGGTTAAAAAAAAAACCTCTCAAGATACAGCTCCCTAATTGGGATTGTTTTTGTGAATTTAGTCACATTAATCCATGTCTCAGTTAATTATGCAATAACATTTACATGCCTGGAGGCAAATTTACAATTTTTGCTCAGATTTTTTTCTGAATATGTGTAGTTAGGCTCTGAAAACAGTGCCAAGATACTAACTGTAAATTGAGTTGGGGGGCTTAGAATTACTGATCTGGCTCTATGACATGTTAGAATACGAGGGAGTGTTATTCATCATTCTACCCTTCTATGATACTAGAGCAAATTTTCTACTAAAGTTTAAAATTTTATATGCTGACTTCGCCTCTGAAAAACTTTCCTTTACTGAGGCCTGTAAGATAAAAATGTAAACATTTCAGCCTAGCATCAAATATGCTAATCTCACCACTAAAGAATATGCCTCATATTGGGCCAGAGTGCCCCTCTCAGTGCTGATATACAAAGAGTTTGATAAATGCTTGTCAGAGTGTGAAGTCTGAGTTACTGATGCCAAGTGAGATCCTCACTTCACTGAGCTGCATACAGTGTGGCTCGATGCAGAGATAAGTTGAGGTGTTTCAGTTTCAAGTCTTTCTTGAAGAGTCTTGAGATTATGGAAGGCTACTGGTCACACAGGATTAGATATAAACTGTGCCTAAATATTCCCAAAATATTGCTGGTTATGCTATTCATTTTGTCTACTATTAATTACATTCAATGTAATTAATACATTTAATTTGTAAATACAAATTTCTATGGTAATATATTTTGTCTTGTCATAGCTTTGAGAAGCAGAGGATTATTGAATCTGGGAGGAGAAGAATTTTTAACTCATTCAGTCTCCAATTCAAGGCATGTATCTCTTCTGCCATGTCTTTAATGCATTAACTCAGCTGGGAAATATTTGTTAAATGCCTACACTGAGTCAGTGATTGTCTCAGGTTTTGTGAAAGACTCCAAAATTAGTAAAATATGCTCTGTCCTCAGGGGATTATAGTCTCACAGCAATTATGCAGCATGTTTATATGTATACTAGATGATGGACAGGGATAAGTGGCTTAATAGAAGTAGAGATATAATGCTAGAAGAGTTTCAGGGTAGGGGTGACTAATTTTGGCTGATGGAATAAAAAGTATTGGAGGAAGTAACTTTTCATCTAAGGTATGAAAAAGAGTAAAGGTTTGAACTGACAGGTATGGGAGAGAAAGAAATTCCAGTTAGAAGGATAATGTGAGAAAATGAAGGAATTTTATAAAGGGGACATGGAGAAGTTTTAGGTGTGGCTGTATCATAGGTCATGCTTAGCAGGATAACTGGTTGGAAGCATAGTTAGAAGGATACATAAAGGAGAAATTTCCACCAAATCACTGAATCTTTTGAAAGGCAGCCAAAATGTGTCGTGTGATACTCTGTAGGACCTGTGGAGGCACTGGCAGTTTTCAAGCAAGGAAGTGACATGATCAGACTGTGCCGTTGGAAGATGACTGTCAAGGCTGAATGTGAGGTGCACTGGGGAACAAAGAGACTAGAGTCAATGAAATAAGGTGGGGACTAGTACATGGTTCAGGTAAGAGGTAATTAGAGCTCTAACTAGAGAAGTGTCTAGAATAACCATGAGAAGGGATATGGGTTTAGCCTGTGGGATTTCATGACTGGCTAATTGTGGAGAACAAGAGGGAGAAAGATGTAGAAGTTACCTCAGCAGTTTTTATCCAAGTACCTGGGAATGTGGTGACACTGAGGAGGAAGAGCAGATCTGGTGGAGGTAACAATGGGAGTTGGGATGAGTATGCATAAGAAGCCAGCAGTTTATCAAGCTGGAGATGTCCAAAAAATAATGGAAAATGTGGGGTGGAACTAGGAAGAAGTGCCAGCAGTATAAGCAGAGACTTGGGAGTAAAAGTGATAGAAGTACAGGTCACCCAAGGAAAGAGTGTAGAGAAGAGGGAGAGAAAGACAAAGCCAGAGGTTTATATGGGTTAATTCACACATTAAGGGAGTGAGAGTTCAGAGAGAGGATGAACTAGAGAAGGAACAGTTACAGAGGAAGATGATGAGGAAGATACAAGGTAATGGACAACAAAGGAGGTGAGAGCTTTTTAGCCCAAGGATATGATCAATATGAAATGTGTCAAGAAGATGGACAAGGGTAAGGTTTGAGGGAAAGCCACTACCTCTTAGCTGAAGCAGCTAGATGATCAGTTAAGAGAACCCTTTTTGGAGAGCATTGTTTCCATAAGTTAGCTGGTAAGGGCTTAAGAAAAGAGTTGAGACATGTGCTCAAGGTGGGGCAGTGTATTTGTTCTGTGTAAATATGTTTTTTGTTCCAAACACATAATAATAGATTTTAACAAGTAAAAAGGATAATAAAAGACTTAGTGGAAGGTTCTAAATTCAAGACAAATAAAAACACAGTGTTGGTGACAGCTGCAGTACAGACCTTCTGGGCTTTCTGTTTTGAAGCAGGGAGTGGATCTGGGAGCTTGGTTTCTGCAAATGTGCTCCTCATGAGGTGGGGAGCATAGCCACGTCATTGATTAAGGCTGCACAGTTTCTACCACTTGTGAAAAGAGACTGTAGTGAAAAAAAAATGCCTCATGATATACAATTGTTGATTGGCTTTAAAAAGCTGTAGGCTGTGGAGTGAAGAGGAGTTTAGGAGTGGAGGTGGGAACAGAGATTCAGAAGGGACAGAAGCACAACCCCATGACTAGGAACTGGGTTTCGGCGCCCCCTGGCTTTGTGCCTGGATCTGTGATGGTCCTACTGTGAGAGTGCAGGCCTGGATTTGGATTTGGACACCAGGCTAATGGGTAGAGATAATTACAAAACTTTTACACAAGGAAGGTGTGAGTGTGAAACACTAAAACAAGTCACATACAACAGTAGCGTTACAACACATTTTTAGAAAGTATCTACTTCATACAAACTTGTAGACAGAATTTAAAACACATGAAAAAATTAATGCTGAAAAGGGTAATGCACAAAATAATAAAAAAAATCAGAACATGAATTCACTCCAGATGAAATTACTTTAGGACCCAGTCTGACAAAGACTTTTGTGTGTGTTTAAGGCAACAAAGCAAAAAAACCAGAGATACTTTCTGTTAAAAATGGAAATATTACATCTCCTGAAACTAATATTACACTATATGTTAACTAACTTGGATTTAAAAAAAATAAAAAAATTAAAGTATTACAGACAAGTATTAAGTCAAACAATACAACATACACACAAAACTATACCATATGATTTCCATTTCAAAAGTTTAAAAGCTGGCAAAACTCATGTTTTTTTTAATGTTTATTTTTGAGAGAGAGAGAGAGAGAGACAGAGCATGAGCAGGGAGGGGCAGAGAGAGAGAGAGAGAGACAGAGACAGAATCTGAAGTAGGCTCCAGGCTCTGTGCTGTCAGCACAAAACCCGATGCGGGGCTTGAACCCACGAACTATGAGATCATGATGTGAGCTGAAGTTGGATGCCCAACCTACTGAGCTTCCACGGCGTACAGCCTTTATAATGGATTTGCTCAATCCAACCTAATGTCACAGGTGGAAGGAGTGTGTAAGAGGTGGAGCAAGAATAAGGAAAGACACTTGCTAGGGACATCCCTTTATGTACATACGTGGGGAGTGAGGGAGAAGTCTTACCTTCTAACAAAGTCAACTCTAGACTGACTGGACACAGAGTGAGAATTTGTGCATTAAAGATAGTAGTGAAGGGGGTGCCTGGGTGGCTCAGTCGGTTGAGCAACCGACTTTGGCTCAGGTAATGATCTCACTGTTTGTGAGTTTGAGCTCCGCGTGGAAGGAGCCTGCTTCGGATTCTGTGTCTCCCTCTCTCTCTGCCCCTCCCCCACTCATGCTCTGTCTCTCTCTGTCTCAGAAATAAATAAACATAAAAAAAATTTAAAAATAGATAGTAGTGAAGAATTCACTCTGTGTTCACCACTGTTTTCTCATTGTAGGGAAGGTGCAAAATATCAGAGAGAAAGGGAGACTTTAAAGCCATTACAGAGGAAAGGCAGACTACTCGCAAAGAAACAGTAGTTAGATTTATTAATTGACTTTTGAATCAGCAAAAACAGAGGCCGATAGATTCTTAAGTACCATTGTAAAATGCCAACCAAGAATAATAACGTAGGTGAATTATTATTCAAGATTGAAGATAAATAAATATATTTTTAGATATATAAAAGTACAAAAGTTTACTACACAAATATTATCAATGTAAGAATCATTGAAGATACAGAGTGTAGAAAAGTGAGTACAGAGGTAAACCCTGGGTTACAAGATATAATAGAAGGCACTGAAATTTTATACATTGTGTTGGAAAATTTCATTAAGAGTTGACATAAAAGAAACAAATAACCTCAATGTCATGTTTTCCTTAAAGATAAAACTAAGGGGGGGACATTTGATAGATAAAGAGTGCAAAAATCCTTGTGTCTAAGAGGGAGATAAAATACTGTAATCTTTAGATTATTAGGATAATGTGTAGCTAATTTTGTATGCTAAAACATTAACTAAAACCATGGTAAAATCTACAGGTGGATAAGAAAAAGGCATGTACAAACCATTACCTAATGCAGAGAAGAAAAGGAAAAAAGATAAAGAAGAAAAGAAAATGTCGGTAAACTCCAAACACAACATAAGATGTAGAAATAATTCAAAATATGTCAGGTATTAACAATATGTATAAGTAGATTAAGTCTTTACAAGATAAGAGATTTTTAGGATATAAAAACAAAACCCAGCCATATGCTGCTGCTGAAGCTCGCCACAAAAACAAAATTACGTGGAGAGGTTAAAAACAAAGAGATGGGAAAATAAACTAATTACTATAGCAATATTAATATCATACAAAGTAGAATTAAAGTATTAATAAAAAAGAGGACAATTATGTAAAGAATAATCCTCTGAGAAGATTTAACAGTCAAAATCCATTTGCCACTAAGGGCATATCCTTGGAAAAGATAAAGTAAAAATGGAACAAAATATAAGGAAAGATGGTGAAATCAACAATTTTAGTGGGAGATTTAACCCTTGTCTAATACTTACAGAACAAGCTTAAGGGATATTAGTAATAATAGAGAATATTTAAGCAACACAATTAAGAAGCTAACTCTAACAGGTAACATAGAACTCTGAGTTGAACAAATAGGGAATATTATATGTCTTTAAAGTACATGTGAAATATTTACTTCACATTCAGACACAGAAATCTCAATAAATTTCAAAGAACCAGTAAATTCCATATTCTCTAACCAAAAGGCAATTAAATTACAAATCAATAAGAAAATATTTTAAAAGCCCCAATATGTTTCAAAAATGAAATTATACTAAAAATAATTAATGAATTAAAGAGTAAAATACAATGAAAATTACAAAATATTGGAAGAATGCATCAATAATACCTCAAGTGCATTTCTTAACACATAAATGGTTAAACATAAATTAAGTATTTGGTTCAAGAAGCAAAACACACACACAAAACAAAACAAAACAAAACAAAACACAAAAAACAAACACTGAGGAAGGATTGTAGGAAAAAGAGAATAATAAAAAGCCAAAAAAAGTTTTTTAACAGAAAATAAAGGAACTATACAAAGAACCAAGAAAATCTAAATATTATTTTTGATTAGAAACTGATAAGAACAAAAAGGTACAAAAGAGTAAAAAAGAGTATGTAACTTGTATCTAGTAGGGATGTAAAAACATCCGAAAAAATACTGTAAACATATTTATGCTACAAAAAATTGGTTTTTTTGTAGAGATAAAAAATTTTCTAGAAAACTACATTTAAGATACCAATTTGAGTCAGGAAGATGTAGAGAACATAAATAAAAGAATGATCATCAAAGAAGTTGTGATAGTAATGAAAATTCTCCTTCTTTCTACCTATTAATCTTTCTACCTATTAACCTCAGCCCACCTAAACATTAAAGTCATCTGTCTTCTCTGCACAGATAATTTTAACAAGTAAGTTTTACCAGTCCTTTGAGGAACATATCTTCATCTTATAAAACTGTTTCAAAGAATTAAAATAGAAGGAAAGCTACTCAGTTTATTTTGTGACAATATTATAATCTTGATATTTAAACTAAATCAAAAAAGGATAATAAAATTATAGATCAGTTTCACTTAGGGATAGAGATGCAGAAACTCTAAATAAAATATAAAGAAATTGAAGTCAGCTTATGTGTGGTCTACATACATCCTCTCAGGTATATAAATGTCACATAGGAGTTATTTCAACAATGTAAGGATGGCTCTATATGAGAAGACCTAATCATGTAATTCATCATATTAACAGATTAAAAAGGCCTATTATATGACCATACTGTCAACTCAACAGATAGAGGAAAAAAACTGATAAAATTCAATAGTCAGCCACATTTTATATGAAATATTATGTTATTTAAATATATAAATATTATATATTTTAAAAACTTTCAGCAAAATGGAAATGAAGGGAAACTTTCTTTAATTGGTTATTTTTATTTATTTATTTATTATTATTTTTTTTTTAAATTTTATTTTTTTTAATGTTTATTTATTTTTGAGACAGAGCATGAACGGGGAGGGTCAGAGAGAGGGAGACACAGAATCTGAAACAGGCTTCAGGCTCTGAGCTGTCAGCACAGAGCCCGATGTGGGGCTCGAACTCACAGACCGCAAGATCATGACCTGAGCCGAAGTCGGCCGCTTAACCGACTGAGCCACCCAGGCGCCCCTGGTTATTTTGTTTTAAAAACTTCATAGTGAACATAATACTTAATGTATTGCTTTATAAGCATTCTTACTAATGCCAGGAAGAACTGAAGATGGCAAATTGAGTCATTTATATTATCATTATATTAGAAACTGTATCTAGTGCAATAAATCAAAGATAGAGCTAGATTAGAGTTTGAAAAGAGTAGGACAAATATTTTTAACCATGTGATTGTTTCCATAGAAAAATTTAATAGACTCTATAAACTACCAGAAATAATAGAATTCAGTAAACTTAATAGATGTGAGATCAGTGTGAAAACATTAATAGCCATCTTAAACACCAGAACTAACAGAGTGGAATATATAATAACATAGCACATCATAAGGTACCAAGGGATATATTTAACACAATTATGGAGAAAATTACTATATATATACATATGTGTGTGTATATATATATATATATATATATGAAAATTACTATATATAGTAATATATATAGTAATTTATGTATTTATGTATTTATATATTTATGTATTTATATATATATAATGTTTATTTTTTGGGAGAGAGAGAGCACAAGTAGTGGATGGGGAGAGAGAGAGTGAGACACAGAATCTGAAGCAGTCTCGATGCTTCATGGGACTCGAACTTACAAATCACGAGATCATGACCTGAGCTGAAGTCAGATGCTTAACCGACTTAAGCCCCACCCAGGTGCCCCACAAAATATTTTTGAAGGCCACAAAATGGATGTGAAGAAGTTGAGAGATATACTATGTTCATGGATAAAAAGATATAATGACTATATTAATCTTCCAAGGTTAAAGATTCTATGAAATTTTAATTAAAATCCTGATTTTTCATGGAATTTGACAAATTCATCTTAAAAATAATATGGAAGGAGAAAGGGACAGAGTAGTTACAATTTTAGAAAAAAGATGGTATGGCTGCCTGAGTGGGGCTTAGTCCATTAAGCATCAGACTCTTGATATGGGCTCAGGTTGTGACTTTATGGTCATGGAATCAGCCCTGCATTGGGCTCTGTGCTGAGTGTGGAGTCTGTTTGGGATTCTCTCTCCCTCTCAGCGCCTCCACCACTTGTGTGCGTATGCGTGCATACATGCACACTCTCTCAAAATAAACATTTTTTTTTTAAATAAAAAGATGGTAAATTGCCTTACAGATAGTAAGAAATTCTTAATTTTAAAAACCATACTAATTAAGACATGTGGCATTTGTTAAGGGATAGATAAATGGACCAATACCACAGAAAAGGTCCATGCATATATGGAAACTTGGTATATAACACAAGTGGCATTAAAAATTAGTGCAAAAAATTATTTGGCAAAAAAGTATTTGGAAAAAATAATTAAAATCACATCGCTGCCACACACCGTACACAATTTGGCTAGAGACAGGATGTGATAAGCAAATGTTCAAATGTTTAGAAGAAAAAACACGAGAAAATCTGTTTGACTTTGGGTTAGGAAAAGATTTTATAAAAAAAAGAAACAAAAAACACAGCTATAAAGGAAAAGTAAATAAATTTGAGTGTATTAAAATGAAAATGTTTCAATTTGCAGAAGAGGAAATGTGAATGGCTAACAGGCTTAAGAAAATGAGGTTAACCTCGCTAATAATTAGAGAAATATAAAACAGAACAGTGAGACACCTTTTCACAGTTATAAAATTGAAAAAATTAAATTAAATTAAAGTTAGCTAACTTCAAAGTTTAAGGGTGATAATGGAGATATTAGAAATCCACATACCGCTCCCAGTTCAACTCACCAGACACTCAACTCACCAGTCACTCAACTGGTGAGAGTATCCACCAGTTCAACCAATTTAGAGAGGAATTTGGCAATATTTGGTCAATTAGAAATGTGCTTTAATTTTGGAATGGGGGTAGTGAATGCTTGATGGTTCAGGGTTAGTTTCAGGTGGTTGGTGTTAGATTTCACTTTTAGAACCAGAGTGGGGAAGGAGCTCAATAAATGGGGGAAAAAATTTGGGTTGAACATTAACAGTGCAATCCATGTCTGCCCCAAAGTCCAGCAAATCCACTTTCTCCTTGCTCATCATGCACCAGGAGACATATACAGGAACATTCATAGTAGTGTGTTGATAATAGGAAAACACCAGAAGTAACTAGAATGAATAGGATAATAATTAAATAAATTGTGATTTGTAAGTACTAGAGATAATTTATAGCATTCAGATGAATGAGAGCATATGCTTCTTTGCGGATAGAGCTCAGAAACACAAAGTAGAGTAGTTTAAAAAAGCAACCTGCAAAATGAAAAAATACAAAATGACAGACATCATTTATATGAAGTTTAAAAACCTACAAAATTCTATTTTTAATGGATGCATGCACATATAATAATAGTATAAGACATGCAAAGGAAAGATAAATGCAAAGTCAGGATAGTGAATACTATCCTGAGGCAGGAGGTAATGTGTTTGGATAAATGTATAAAGGGACCATTAATGTCATCTGTAATGTTTTGTTCTCTAAAAAAATACGAAGCAAGTATGACATAATTCGATTAAGCTCAGGTGATGAGTAGTACATGGTGAATAATTTTTTTAAGTTTATTTATTTTGAGAGAGAGAGAGAGAGAGAGTGAGAGAACAAGCAGGGGAGGGGCAGAGAGAGGAAGAGACAGAATCCCAAGCAGGCTCCGTGTGCTGTACGTGGGGCTCAATCCCACCAACCATGAAATCATGACCTGAGCCAAAATCAAGAGTCGGATGCCACCCAGGTGCCCCAGTACATGGTGATTATTAAGCGATATAGGTGATGAGGAGATACATTGCTTTTCAGAAGGATGAAGCAATGGTAGGTCAAGAAAGTGACTGAATAAAGTTTATTATCATTACTTGGAATAGGGAAACAATCTCTTGAACAATGAGACATTAAAGATGTACTAGAGAGGGGATAATTGATGAGTTTGTTTTAAATACTTCCCACATCCTTTATGTCTTTACTTTGATACTTCCTAGTCATTCTTTAAGGTTTGGGTCAGCTGCCAACTTCTCCAGAAAGACCCCAGAATGAGGTGTTCCCTCTTATGTGCTCCTGTGAGAACCTGTACGTACTACTTCCCTGCTGCCTTATTTTATAATTGTATGCTACATTCACGAATTTCACTTGAGGACATTGGCTATGTTTTATTTACTTTTGCATTTTCCGTACCAAGCATGGTGCTGGCATATATAGGCATTGAATAAACATTCAATTTAATAACTTAGTCTTGTTTTAGTATCTGCTATCTGTGACGTTGTAACTCAGTCAATATTGGTTGAATTTTAGGTAAGTAGATATAGAAGAAATAAGACATCTAAATGGAAATCTTTATCAGGCTTTTGGAGATGTTCAGTTTGGGACATGTAAGAGGGTGAAGGAAAGGAAGACTTGGAGGGCAAGAAGGCAAGAACCAGAATTTCAATGTGAAGAGAAATACTTAATAATAAATAGTAATATTTAAATGATTTGTTCATGGTCCTACAACTAGGAAATGAGGTGACCTAAATGTAAATTCACAGCTTTTCACACCCACATCTGCGCTACCAACTGCAATACTGTTTTTTTGAGTAAATGACCATGAATTTTCTTTTAAGCTCCATTCTTTAATAAAGGTTCATTATTCAGTTTGGAATATAAGGTTAAAGAGTCAATGCTAGATCCTGTGTGAACTATATTGTGTGGTTTTGTGAGGAACAAAGTGTGAGTAGTTACTCTATTATCTCTTGGCTCCACACCCCCCAGTCTGTGCTCTGTTGGGACTCTGCAATTTACGGTTCTCCTTTGCCAGCTGGATCCTTGTAAGGTCTGAACATTGGAAGACTGAGAGGGACACAGGAAGGATGGAGGGGAAAGGGACACATTTCATGCTGTTTGCCTGTTCTTACTGTCAGCGTTGCCCCCAAAAGGCACTTTGGCTCCAGTGGTTTTTTTCAGCAATCCCAGAAGCAGCCTCAGTCATACCTCTCAGAGGTCCTGGTGCCAGTGGACACGACTCCTTCCTCAGAGACTAAGCTCCAACTCCTCTGTGTCCCTCCTCTGTGTTCCTGGCAGGCAGTGCCCCCTTAGAGGTCTAAGTCTCAGGCTGGCAAGCTCCTCATCCGAAGTAGCCATTCCGAACATCAAAACTTCTTTCCTTTTATCCCCAGCCCTGTGGTTATTACCATGGGCTCTCCCTCAGTGTTTCCTTTTTGCGTCTTTAATCCCCCAAACTGTTTAACCAATTCCCTGTATTAAAGTCTCTTTGTTGAAGTATCGAGGGTCGTATTTATTTTCCTTCTGGACCCTTGCCAATATAAATCGCTTGTTGGGTTTTCTCTCTCATTTTCCATTTGGAGAAACTGAGGCTCAGGGAAATTAAGCAAGCTGCCCAAAGTAGAATTGTAGAGAAACTTTTAAAACTCTGATATATATCATTCCAGATTCCGTCTTCTGCTTACTGTCTCATACTATCTTTCTTAAGTATATGCTGCTCTTCCTTTCCAATCTTGTTTTTCTCTTCACTGTGAAACTCTCATACTCTAGATATTAATTAATTTTCTTCCAAATACCTTTCTTAAACTCCAAGAATTTTCAAGAAAGTTTGTGTGAATTTTCAGTCTTTCTGCAGAACTGGAAGAAAGGTTTTATCATAATGAAGTTCTGGAAGGAAGCCAAAGTAAAACAAACCCAGGTCTTGAAATTACATTTGTCACTTTTGGTGAGGAGAGAGTGGCGCTAAGTGTGAGGGGCTGGCAGAGCCATGCCTTCATCTTAAACACCAGCTGCCGTTATTGAAGATCTATGAAGCGCCAGGCATGGGAACACCTGCTTTACGTACTTGGTCTCGTTTACTAACATGGTGCAAGGTAAGTGTGGCAGAATTGCAGCATACAATCCTACATGCATTTAACTTAGGTGCATTTAAACTTGCATGGGAGAAGGAGAGGAAGACAAAGTGGCAGAGGAGGAAGAGAAGGAGGAGGGAAAGGAAGGAGTTTGCATAGTGTATATTTCAATAGTGGATTCAATTTTGGTTAGCTTTCTACTAATCAGTATTTGGCTTAGAGTAACCCAAAATGGACACGTGAAACCGTTACTCTCTGAAATGTCCTCTGTTTCAAACGCTTCTCATTTGAGGAGCGTCAGCTATGCTGAGTGCAATCCTGACGTTTAAACAGTTCCCATTCAACACACCCCTCAACTGCAAGCCAACGGCTTCATCTGGACTTTGAATGAAGAAGCAGACACCTCTTTCAACCCTGGGAAAGAAACTGGCTCTGCTCTGCTGGCCTAAATGAAGTATATAGTGGCACATGGACTCCAAAGTAGCAGCCTTCCTAGAGATTTAAAAAAAAAAATCTGACTTTTGCCTGACAGTCTGACTAGAGTCAAACTGCTGAAGGTGCCCCATGAGTATTGTTTTCTGTAATCCTGAACTGCTGGAACTGATGCCCAGAAAGGGAACAGATCCACTTCCCCGAAGTCACACAGGGAGTAGCGGCTGATTTGGGCTGAGAGCGGGATTCGAGCCCGTTTCCCTCCCTCCAAAGCTCTGTTCTTCTCTGTATCTGCTGCCTCATGCGGACTATAGAACAAAGGTTGACAGGTGTACTTTGGTTGCCAGAGAGGGGAGAAACCATGCCCAGGTTTCCCCAGGGTCTGCTAGCACCAAGGTGCTGAAATGACCTAACAAAGCTGGATTCAAAACCAACATCACTCATGTAAAACTCTTGAATTTTAATCTTTGCAAAACCAATCAATTTCCTTAGATAACGCTATTCCCTTGATGGAATATCTTCTAAGGACATGTTTCTCTTCCCTTAGGGAAGATAGTGAATCCCCTAGAAGTAAAATCGGCATATTTGTCACTCGAAATGACCTGGTGACTTAGAATAACAGTGCTTATTTTTGCAATTTGTCTTTCCCTTGCCTTCACCATGGTCATCTGGGTTTAATATCCTGGGTGGTGGGAAATGAAAGGCAGTGTGTATTTTTCCTTGATATTTTTGAATTTGAATTTCCTGCTGTGAGTGCTCTTACTGCTCAGTTGAAATTAGAGCAGGATGAACTTCTTGAACTGTCACCAACTTGGCCACAGGCTGACTCCAGGACCTCCTGCAGGGAAAGTTCCCTGAAGGGACAGCATGAAATGTCTCTGCAGGAGAGATTAAATGGTTTAATAATGTCCTATTAAACCCACAGCTTTCGAATAAAACTGAGTCTTTCAATACCACTAGTCACTCTAAAGCTCCTATTTAAGTGATTTTAATCTCAGATAAAGTTTTTACTATTAGAAAAGAAGACACTGGCAGTATTATCATTTTTTTAGGTTTTTTTGGAGTATGGGATGGTGAACTTTTGTCAAATTCTTACAAAGCATGTTACAGTGGTTGCCTATGTGTATAGGAGGAGAAAGGAGTTGGTGTTGGTGAACAAACAGGTATAAATCATAATAAGGGGTGAATCCAGCACCAATGATAACAATATGCCATGAACTGAGAAGTTGGATTGCTTTGCCTCTGTTCATAAATTAAAGGAAGACACAGAACAAAATGAAAGAAAACAACAAAGCAGATACCACCAGAATAGAGCACATCTGCATTGTTTCCATTCCCAGTGAACAAATGAAGTTTCAAAATTAAGTGTGTAATTCTATCAGGGAATCAGCAGAGAGATTCCAAGTCAATTTTTGATGTTCCTTATTCCCACTGTCTTAGAGTGACTGGGTATCACAGTCTTCTTTAAACTACCATTTTTGTTCTTACTTTAGCCAGATTACTTCTTAAAAATAAAAACTTTTAATTTATTTTTTTAATAAACTTTTAGTTTTAGAGTAGTTTTAGATTGCAGAAGAATTTCAAACGTAGTAAAGAGTGTTCCCATATGCTGTACCCTGGTTCTCCTACTATCAACAGTTTAGGTTGTTTGTCCATACTTCATTCCTATTTCCATACATTTTACCTCATGTCTTCTTCTGTTCCAGTATCTCATCCAGGATCCCACATTACATTTTGTTGTCGTGTCTCCTTAGGCTCGTCTTAGCTGTGACAATTTCTCAACCTTTTTTAAAAATTTTCCTTTTGATGACCTTGGCAGTTTTGAGGGATACCTGTTGGGTATTTTGTATAATGTCCCTCGACTGGAATTTGTCTGATGTTTTTCTCATGATTAGATTGGGATTATGTGAATTTCAAAGTAAGATCACAGAAGTAAAGGGCCATTTTTACCACCTCTTTATCTCTCTATATTGATCTCTGTCTCTATATATGTGCATATATATGTGTGTGTGGAGGCATACCTTGTTTTATTGCACTTTGCTTCATTGTGTTTTGTAGATATTGTGTTTTTTATTGTTGTTGTTGTTGTTTTATGTTTTTACAAATTAGGACTGTGGCCACTCTGTGTTGAACAAGTCTTTTGGCACCATTTTCCCAATAGCATTTGCTTACTTTGTGCTTCTGTGTCACATTTTGGTAATTCTTGTAGTATTTCAAACTTTTTCATTATTATTACATCTGTTACAGTGATCTATGACCAATGATTATTATTCACTAAAAGCTGAAATGATGGTTAGCATTTTTTAGCAATAAGGTATACTTTAATTAAGGCATATGCATTTTTTAGACACAATGCTATTGCACATTTAATAGACTATAGTATAGTGTAAACACAACTTTTATATGCATTGGGAAACCAAAAAAAATTTGACTCACCTTATTGAGATTATTGAAATACTTTATTAATATGGTCTGAAACCAAACCTGTGATATCTCTGAGGCATGCTTTTATATATATATATATATATATATATATATATATATATATATATATATGATTATGTCTATATCTATCTGTCTATATAGTTACAAATAGATACCTTTGCTCACTCTATCTATCTACCCACCTACCTATCTAGGGAAGAGACAGATTTTAAGGAATTAGCTTTTACTATTGTGGAGATAAAAGTCCAAAATCTGCAGGGCAGGCCGGCAGGCTGGAGACCGAGGGTTGAGCTGTAGTCTGAGTTAAAAGGCATTCTGCTGACAGAATTCCTTTCTGCTCAGGGGAAGTCAGTCTTTTTTATATTAAGGCATTCAATTGATTGGATGAGGCCCACCACAGTTTCCAGCATAAGCTGCTTTAGTAAAGAGTCCACTGGTTTAAATGTTAATCTCATTGAAAATAACCTTCACAGAAATGTCCAGAATAATATTGACTAAATACCTGGGCACTGTGGCCCAGCCAATTTGAAGCATAAAATTAACTATGAGAAGCAGACTCATGAAAAGATGATAATAATTTCCTCTTGTAGCCCTTCTCCAACCACAGACTTGTATTATAAGGGCCCAAGGGAGAATTCATAGGACTTTGTTTCCATTAAGAAATAGAGTTTGATTTTTTGATGAGGAGCAGGGGGGTGGTCTAAAGATAGAGAGTTGAAAGTTACCTGAGTTTACAAGTAGAGCAATGTGTTCCCCAAGACTGAGGATTTGAACATCTTACAGTTTCTCAGTGTGGCAAGAGTCTATGCCTCACTCCCATAAAGCTCCTGGAGGTGGTCAGATGGAGTGAGAAGGTTGTGTGGGCTGGAAATAAGATATCTGGTAAACACTGAAAGAATAGACTGTCACCCTTCTGGTGGAACACAAGAACATGGACACTGAGTACCTCAACTGCAGTCAGGATGGATTGAAAGCCAGAGGCTTGTTTTCATTTTCTAGATGCCATTCAAATATCTTATAATTCTTGTTGAACCTTGGGGAGCCTGGGTGGCTCAGTCAGGTAAGTGTCCGACTTCAGCTCAGGTCATGATCTCGCATTTGTGGTTTTGAGCCCTGCGTCAGGCTCTGTGCTGACAGCTCAGAGCCTGGAGCTTGTTTCATTTTCTGTGTCTCCCTCTCTTTCTGCCCCTTCCCTGCTCACGCTGTGTCTGTCTATGTCTCACAAAACAAAACAAAACAAAACAAAACAAAACAAACCCCACAATTCTTGTTGAACCTCAGGAGGGAAGAAGATAGTGAAATAGGAAAAATGATTGCAATTGCCTTTCTTGGTACCCTGATGAATGAACCTCAGGTTAAGCAGGATAGCTATAATTCAGAATAAGTAATGGGCTGTGCTTTGTATCTCAATGTATGGAGCAAACCATTCCATTATAATAACTTTAATCTTTATAATTTTTCTCAGTGGTTTTAAATGACTAATTTCTATTGAAATAATATTGAATTTTTAAAACATAAGGAATTTGAGAAATTCTCACATGCAAAAGACCTTTCTTCAGTGATGAGAAACATGACTTGATCAGTCACAGAGTGAAGAGCAAAGGCAAGACTACCACTCAGGTGTCCTAGTCCTCTGTTGATGCTTTCCCTCTATTTCGCTGTCAGAAATCTGGTACTTTATACTATATAGCTCAATTATTTCATTATTTAATAGAAACTAGTTTTTCACTTTTAGAAACTGTTATGGACTGAATAGTGCTTCTTCAGAATTCATATATTGAAGCCCTAACCCCCAAAGTGACTATATTTGGAGACAGGGCTTTTAAAGAGTTAATTAAGGTCAAATGCAGTCATAATGGTGCAGCCCTAATTCAATAACACTTATGTTCTTATAAAATAAAAAGGAAACATTAGGGACATGCACACCCAGAAAAAGCCAAGTAAGGACACAGCAAGAAGGCAAGAAGCTTGCAAGCCACGAGGAGACACCTCAGGAGAAACCAAACTTGCCAACACTGTGATCTTGGACTTCCAGCCTCCAAAACTATGAGAAATAAATTTCTATTGATTAAACTACTAATCCTGTGAGGATTTTTATGGAAGTCCTAGCAAACTAATACAGAAAACATTTTCTGTATCACATTTATTTTAAAGAAAATTTGATTAAAGAGAAAAAAATCACCCATAAACCCATCACCACAGAACAGTGTTTCCTCTTTGCACGTTCCCTTCTAGTGATGTGAAAAGTTGGGGTCCAGGAGCAAGCAGTCAAGAAAGAATTCTTGAGATGTCTTCAGTGAAAAAAAAAAGGCGGTTTTATTAAAGTACAGGGACAGGACATGTGGACAGAAAGACTGCACTGAGATTGTGAAGAGTGACTGATTATATACTTTCAAGTTGGGGGAGGAGGTTAGGGATAGCATGAATCTCTAAGAAATTTGGAAGCAAGGTTTCCAGGACCTGAGGGGTCATTTACTACTGTTCAGTAAAACCTTAGTCTTGAGACCCTTCAGATGTGTATCAGTAAGCTATATGTTTAGAGGATGATTGATAACATGTATCTTGGGGGCGTAGAGATAAAGGAAGTTTCCAAAGGGATTTTCATAAGTGAAAGGAGACTATCAGGATCCTGGAGGTCTGGCTATTGGCTTTCTGCCTCTAGCAAAGTATTAACATTGAGGCAGCTAAGTTCCTGGAGGATGGTCACCCTTTCTGTCTTAAATACTTGTCAATGGGCTGTAATGGAAATTTAAATTTTTTCTATATTTCTTTTGCCTTTGTTCTCCATATCATTAGTAGTCTCTGGTAATACCTATTTTATAGAGAATTTACTTCTAAAACTATTTATTTGTGCTAGACACTGATCTCCTCAAGGGCCTCCTTAAAATATTTTTGTTCTTCCAGCTGCATTGTTTTGTTAGTTTCTGCTCATGTTCCACGTTCTGTTCAATCTTCTCTGGATTTTTGGGGAGTGTCATTTGCCCCCCAACTTGCTATTTGGGGCTAAGGTCCAGCATACTAAGGTGTATAAGTAGCAGTAGTCCCACTGTTCTGGGCAGTCTAGGCACTGTTCTGGGCAGTCCAGGACCCCTGTCAATAATCAGAAGGAAGTTTCTCTCTTTCCTGGTTCTTCATGTGCATGAGCTAAAATCTCGGGCACCCAGCCTTATAGCCAGAGAGAACCCAGTGTTCCAATGGTTTAGCTGCCCTGTGGCTACTGCAGGTCAAAATATGTATTTTTTCATATTCTTCAACCTAGGTGATCGTGTGAAGCTTTCCAGGACAGGACAGGAATGTGGATACTGTGATTTATAGTAAGAAAGATATATTTGCTCTTTGTTCCATTTCTGGCACAGAGTTCCTAAAACCCTTGGAATATCCTAATGAGAGCAAGGCAGTGATAAAGGTATCTTTTGTTATGTTAATGAGGTGACTTTCAGACCCAGAAGGGGACTGGTTGCCAGGAGAACCAATCTTGCGATTGGAGGGTATAGGTTCATAAACTTGGGGGCTTACCTGGGTGACATCTGAAACTGGCATCTGTTTGTGGAGGACAGGGAGAGACTGAAGAAATAGGCCACTCCCGAGTGGTAGGTGGCAGGGAACTTACATAGGAGGCAGTAAGATGTATTGTCATGAGTGGCAGTAAGATGAGTAGATCTCTGCACCTATCCACCAGAATCTTAAAAGCTTATAAAGAGACCTTAAATGGATTCAGCCATGTATATCACATGTAGGTGTTCTCCACCCCACATCACTATCTCAGTGCTATGTCCTTGAAAACAGTGAGGGAATGGGGGACTGCACATCCATTTCAAGGACAAGGGAGGGGCTGAGGAACCTCTGATTGCTCTCTTCAGCTCTCAGGCCAGTTGGCAGGTTACATCCTCTCAATGACTTCTGGCAGAGGAGGTTGGGCACTGTCATTCCCAACCACCCCCCTCCCCCGCCCCGATTTCCAGGGAGGGAAGAGGGGCTAGAGGTTGAATCAATTGCCAGTGGCCAATGATTTAATCATTCACAGCTATGTAATGAAGCTTCCATAAAAACCTAAAAGGACCTGGTTCAGAGCTTCTGGGTTGGTGAACACATAGAGGTACTTACTGGGAGAGTGGTGCACTCAGAGAGGGCATGAAAGCTGTATGTCCCTTCCCACATACCTTGCTATACACACCTCTTCCATTTGGCTGTTCCTGAGTTATATCCTTTTACAGAAAACCTTGTGCTCTAGTAAGTAAAATGTTTTTCTGAGTTCTGTGAGCCACTCTAGCAAATTAATCAAACCCAAGGAGGGCATCTGGGAATGTCTGATTTATAGCCAGTCAGTGACAAGTACAAGTAACAGCCTGGGCTTGTGACTGGTGTCTGTGTTCAAGGAGGGGGCTGTTGGAACTTCTACGCTATAGCTGGTTTGTCAGAAGCATAGGTAATAATCTGGGCTTGGTACTGATATCTGAGGTTGGTGGGGGTGGATCTGGGGGAGGTCTTGTAGGACTGAGCCCTTAACCTGTGGTTCTGATGCCACCTCTGGATAGACAGTGTCAGAATTGAGTTGAACTGTAGGACACCCAGCTGGTGTCCAGAGTATTGCTTGTTGGTATGGGAGAACCCCCTTCCCCCATTGGGCCCAGGAACCTATAAAGAGAGTGGGAAGGACATTTCAGGCTGGGGAAAATATACGAGCAAAGGTAGGAAAAAATCAAAGATATCCTCGGAATATGGAATAAATTAATCTGGCTATAACTAAGGCCCATATACTCATAAAATCACAACCCATCTGTTCTACAAAATATATCATAAGGAACAGCTACTTTGAAAAATCCTTGCATATTACCTAATTATAACTATATAAGTACACATAAATTATATACACATACATAAATACACATAAGTTTATATTATATATTAAAGTGTCCATAAAATTCTTGTGAAGTTTGAATTTGTAATAAATTTGTTTCTACATAGGATGTGAGCAATCTGCAAAATGAGACAGAGGGTTCATTCAGATTTAAAATATAGAATGTTGGGGCGCCTGGGTGGCGCAGTCGGTTAAGTGTCCGACTTCAGCCAGGTCACGATCTCGCGGTCCGTGAGTTCGAGCCCCGCGTCAGGCTCAGGGCTGATGGCTCGGAGCCTGGAGCCTGTTTCTGATTCTGTGTCTCTCTCTCTCTCTGCCCCTCCCCCGTTCGTGCTCTGTCTCTCTCTGTCCCAAAAATAAATAAACGTTGAAAAAAAAATTAAAAAAAAATATCGAATGTTAATATATAACAAGTCTACCACCATATTGGATACAATTGGAAAGAGCCATTATTATACATAGGGCTTATTACCTATAAAATGGAATAAAGATATTAAAACAAGTTAAGAGTTTATTTAAATCTTGAATAATTATCCTCTGTTCTATTTTGCAAATTGCTTTATGTTATATAATTGCTTTATATTTATTTATGTAAATAAGTCACAGACATGATTTATTTACTATTCAGACTGAGCTAGGACTTTATGTACACCTTGTACTTATAGGGCGTGCGTGTGCGCGCGCACACACACACACACACACACACACACACCATTAGTTCTCAAACTTGAGTGTGCACCAGAATTACGTGGCTGGCTTGTTAGGGACACAGATTGCTGAGTTCCATTTAAGAGATTCTGATTTAGTTGACCTTGGGTATGATCTAAGAATTTATCTTTCTAACAAGTTTCCAGGGATGCTTATGCTGCTAGTAGATAACCACACTGAGAGAACCACTGGTTTAAAAAATCCATTGAACAAAATACACTGGGGGTGATAGGAAAGGATCCTAAAAAGGATCCTTTAAAAAATTTTTTTTAATGTTTATTTATTTTTAATGGAGAGAGAGAGATGGGTGTGAGCAGGGGAGGGGTAGAGAGAGAGAGGGAGACACAGAAGCTAAAGTGGGCTCCAGGCTCTGAGCTGTCAGCACTGAGGTCCACTCGAACTCACAAAGTGTGAGATCATGACCTGAGCTGAAGTCAGACACATAAGCTACTGAGCCACTCAGGTGCCCTGAGAGTTCTTCTTCCCTGTCTCTTCTCTTTCATTCCTTCCCTCCCTCCCACCTTCTCTCCCTTTCTTCCCTCACTCCTTAACCTGCTTTTGCACTCTCTTTCTCCTATGTATGTATGTATGTATGTATGTATGTATGTATGTATTTCAGCCCTCCTCAGGTAGGATTGATTTGGTACGATGATTGTTGCCAATTTTTGGTGACCCTAGATAATGGGAATGACATGATCACTTATTACCCTTTGTCCTATAGGTTGCCATGGTCTCTTTTCCTTGCCTCCCATGTCTGTTTGTCTGATTCTTTCCCTACAGAGTTGCCAGTTGCAACTGTCTGAAAAACAAGTCACTCCTCAAAACATCCAGTGACTTCCATTGATACTCACCATGGAGCTGGAATTCAGACTCAGCTCTACCTAACTTTGAAGCAAGTAACCCTTTTACCTACTATAGCTTGTCTTCCTCACATGTGTGAATGGAATGGATAATTGAAACATAGGTCTTCCTATTTCAGGAAATAATTTTGACCTTATTTCTCATTAAGCTCTTAAATTCTGATCTCCAAAGATATAGTTTGTTTGAAGCCCACAAACAATTAATAAGCCCTTATGATGGACTCAGCATTGTGTGGATAGAGATATCTTTCCTCTTCTCTGAACATGCCTTTGGGTTTGAATAATGTTATGACCAAACAAACAAAAAATCCAAAGTAGGGGAAAAAAACCAAACGTCTTTATAAAACACAAAAGTCAGCACATGAAAGGGAGATGGGGTAATCATTCCCTGAGATTGCAAAGGATAAGTGCTTTAAAAAAATTCATGAATTCTATCTCTTGTAAACTCAGGCACACCTATCCAAAAAGAAACTCCGGAAAACTAGAAATTATTTTATTATAGAAATGCCCTCTATCTAGCACTGGCTCTTCTTAAAACAGTCTGTGTGTCTTTAATTAATTCACCTTATTTCTCTGTTCCTTCATCTGTAAAATGAAGGGCTGGACCCAGGTGATCTTGGGAGTTCTTTGCAGTGCCAATATTCTAGGATTGCAACGTTCAGTAGACAAACACACAAAGCAGTCTTTAATTATAAGTTTGCAAAGGCATCTAGGGGGCCAGCTCCATCTGCTCCTGAAGTCTTAAACCTTTATTAATTGCTTGTTTCTCAAGGCCACCTCTGTTGGTGGGAGGGGCAGAGAAGCAGAGAAACCCCTTGGACCACAGGCCTCCCACTCTGGTTTCTCACTGCAAAATATTCCCCGGGATTTGGGGGCCAGATGGCAACATTTTTGAAGATGCACTAAGGATTTGAATTCTGGTTCATATTAAATATCACATGTAAATTATTAATCTGTAGCAGATGTAAATGTATATTATTATACTGCATTAAACATTAATGTTGCAGCGACAAGCCTGTGGACCACGTGCAACTACTAGGGGACCACCATTGGTCCTCTGACTAAAATCCAGATTTAGAATCCAAGTAAATTAGGCACAAGTTTTTAGAAGAAAACCAAAGAATATGAGCATTGTTCCAAAATAAATCATAATAGCTAGCATTTATTGAGGTCCTATTATATGCCAAGTAGTCTTCTAAATGTCTAACATATACTGATAAATTTAATCTTACTAACAAATCTATAAGGTAAGCATTATTACTTACTGTTAGGGAACAACCTTTATTAGACACCAACTATGTACCAGGAACTGTTCTAGATGGTGGGGATACAGAGGTGTGATAAGACATTTTATGGAGCTTACTTTCTGGTGGGATTAGACAGACAGTATAACCCCAAACTAATAAATGAATAAAAATAATTTCAGAGAAGGTTAAGTGTCATAAATTAAATGCAATGGTTATGTGATTGCAGTAGAGTAGGAGGGGGTTATTACAGATTACCTAGTCTGAGGAGGAGACATTTAGGCTAATAGTTCTAGGTTAATTGGCTTAACAGCAATTTCCTAAGAACAATTGGACACATATCAGTTCTTTAAATGACCGTTGTGTTGAAATACCAGTTTGCCAAAAATGTGTTTTAATCAACTATTTATCAATTTGATATAATTTCTTGTTTCTCCAAGGTCACTTAAGGTACAGTGTGTTTTTAGAATGACAATCTCCTGAGTATTGTGTACTTTAGCTTTTGGTTGTGCCACTGATATGAAGAATGTTATAAACAGTAGTGTGGGTTTCTGTTTTCGAAAGCATTTTCTATACAGGATGCAGCGTTTTTCTTCTCTCAGTTTCATCTCTGCTTAGGTTATTCCATTTTCCTGTTAGGCCTAAGCTTGTCTATGAATGGCTTGAAATAGTTTGTGGAGAGACAAGCTGGGCAGCTCCAGTGTAAAAATGAATATAAATTAACTGGAATAGATATATTGTTTAGAAATGGCTGCTGTCACTTTAGCCTCTCTTCAAGTCAGCCTCCCCTCCTCTCCCAGGCTACCACTACTAGGAGAATGACCTTGTTATTATCTCTTGAGTATTTACCGTCTTTGGAGCCCTCTGACCCCTTTCCATGCCTTCGAAGCTAGTCAAGCCCCTACCCCAGCTCTCCTCAGTTTTTATCTCTGTTTACTTGGTAACTACTAAAGATCAAAAGCTCTTAGTTTGTTCCCTCAAAACTCATTCCAACCAACTTGGATATTGGTTTCTTGTATTATAGAGCCTGAAGAGCCCAAACCAACATTGCTATAAACTTCTTTGTGGCTGGGGTGTAGGCACATGACCTAGGATCTGCCAGTCAAAAGATCTCCTCATTTGGAGGTGAAACTAAGTGAAGGGAAGGGGCAACATGCCATGAAGAGGCCAAAATTTCTAAAAGTTGTGCAGAAGTATCTAGGGCAGCTGGTGTGGTATTTCTAGTATCCAGTTCCGAGTATTATACATGCATTTGGAACAGTGATGGTTTCTGTAGGATAGTTCCATGGTGGGCTAGAATGGGTTTTCTAGATGCATTTTACCTAGTTGCATCTATGCTGGGTTAAGTAGCATAAGTGTGGTAATTTGGATCTCACAGAGATTCTATGAACCACATAGTATCTTTTACCAAATTACTTTATTCTTAAACTAGCTGGAATGGATTCTCTTGTCTTTGAGTAAGAATTCTGATTAGCATATCTGATGTATTTACATTTTATTGAATCTTTGATGATGGTATGGTGCCTTAGTCCGTTTAGTTATCTGCTATAACAAAATACCATGGACTGAGTGGCTTATAAACAGCAGTTTGTTCCTCACAGTTCTGGAGGTTGTCCAGGATCATGACACTGGCACATTCCATGTCTGGTAAAGGCCTTCCTTCTAGACTGCTGTCTTCTTGCTGTGTCCTCACATGATGGGTGTGGCCAGGGAGTTTTCTTGGTCTTTTTTTATGAGGGCATTAATCTCATTCATGAGAGCTCTGTCCTTATAACCTAATTACCTCCCTAAAGCCCCACTTCCTAATATCATAACCTTGGGAATTAGAATTCAGCGTAAGAGTTTTGGGGGATACAAACATTCAGACCACAGCAGATGGAGAAGCATGGGAAGAAGGATGCTATAATGGTGGAATGACTTGCACTGAAGTCACTTGGGGGATCTAATTCATAGATCATGTTCAGGGGGGGAGGGGTCACTCACTCTTTCTCCTCATAAGTTTAGTTGCTTTTTCCTTCTTTCTTACATTTCCATTCTTAAACATATGCTAGTTTCCTCATTTATAAATTGAGAATCATAACTGTAACTATTTCACAGGTGTGTCATTTTGAGTTAAATAAAATATTCTATGGACCTAGAATAGTACTTAGTCCATAGATGTGTTTAGGAGTAAACATTGGCTAACATTTTTGTTGGTATTAGGAGGGACTGATTAGTTCTGCCTAGGATAGCACCAGAGTCGATGTCTTCAAACAAAGAATAGCAGGTCTGGGAGAAAGGGACAGGGAGAGGGAGCAACATCCTCTGAATCAGATGCACAAAAGAACATAGCATGTTCTGGGAGCCAGAGGGTCTTCTGTATGACTAAATCCCCTAGAGCAGTGTAGGGACTGTTGGAGGTATATTGCTAGTCCCTGTGGTGGGACTGGGAGAGTCAGGTAAGGGCTGGACTGTGCAAAAACTATAGACCCTTTTCATAATGAGCCAGCCCTGACCTCAGCCCCTTCATCCCAGTTCTGGTGAAAGGACTTCCTCCTTCTACAACATGAACTCATTTAATCACCTCCAATTTCAGGCCATGTGCATAACCCCTAGTTAGCTACCTAGGGGGCAGGACCCTAATCTATTGACCGAATTTGCTTCCCTGAAACATTGATGAGATGGGGCTAAATGTGTGCTAAGGCTATAGCAGGGATAGGAAAAATTATTTTTAAAACTCTTGGATAAATATATGATTGAAAAACTTTGGTAACTGAGAGAGGTTGGATCACTCTGGTAAATTCCCTCATGCATTTATGCCTTAGTAAAACACACACACAGACACACATACAGACAGACAGACAGACACACACACACACACACACACACACACACACACAGATATACCCCCCCCCCCCAAACCCAACAACAACAAAAAACAAAACAGAAAATACACTTTGGGAAAAACTGTGAATTCCACAACAAAACAATCTTTCTGATGCCAGAGTCCAGAGAGTCACTTTTGGACTGATTAATTCATTGATTTGGTGTAATAGTTCTAGAATTTTTTTTCTTTCTTACTTTCCTCTTCCTTCCCCTGGTCCTCCTCCTCCTCCTCCTCCTCCTCCTCCTTCTCTTTCTTAGTTAAACCCAAATTCTCTCATGAGATTTAGAATTGACATCTTGGTGCTTAATCTGGAGTTAACTTTTGTCAGTTTCTGGAAATAATCTTTATTCCAGATGATTTGTAAGGAACTATTTACTTTATCTGAGGCTTGCCTTGCCTTGTAAAATCAGCCCATTTTCTGCAACTGCTCAAGTACAATTAGCATGAAGAATAATTATTTCATATAAAATAATAAGAAAAACTAGTAGTCATCAGTGACAGGAAAAATGGTCACTTTTATGGGGCAGGACAAATCCAGCCATGATTTTTGTTTTATTTATTTTGTTTTTGTTTTTGTTTTTTTAATGTGTTAAAACTGAAAACATATTTTGCCAGCCACCTCCTCCCTTGCCTGTTTGAAAGTCCATATGTTATTCAAGAGAAAATTGAATTCAGCTTTATTTGAGTCTTCGCAAAATTTTAAAGAGCCATTTGATGTACAAGATTTCTAGGTCTTTAGAAATCAGATCTAAAGTCAATTGCTTGGAAAAAACTCAAACTGTGTTTTTTCCAACACTCTGAAAAAAATATTTGGGTCAGATTCAAAAGCTCAATCTTCTGCTACTTGGAAGTAGATGCACACACTGCGGGGCACATTTACACATTGCCTATTTTCCAGTAGACTTTAGGAGGTCATAAATTTTGTCCACATTCGGTATTCAGTTATCTACATTCACATTCAATAAACATATTTTTCTTTGAACTAGCATCTGGGTGTAGTAGCTTTAGGCTTCCCCTCTTTTATGGGTAGAGTGGGTTCTTTTCCATAGTAGAAGAATGCATTGCTCTATGTGAGTCAAGCAACTTTGAGAGCAAATAACCAGTTGAGGATTGTCAAAAGGATGGGAGTCTCTTCAAATCTATTTACACTTGCTTTGAATTGAGCAGGAGCATGATTATCACAGTGTTTGAGTCCAGAGAAGGATACCATTCAACAGGGTGAGGCTAGTGAGTTGAATTGGCGGTTAGGAGGAAGTTGGGTTCTAATCCTTGGCTTTCTCACTGCCTGGCTGTGTAACCCCATGAAGGAATTTTTTCCCCCTTGGGACTGAATTTCCTTATTCTAAAACAGCAGAGGATAGACCACAGCAGTATTTTCAAATTGGGCTCTTCAAACCCTGTGGTTCCAGAAAGCTGTCTCCAGAGCTCCCTGGCTTTTATAGGCTTTATATATGAAGATTTTTTCAGAAATTGTTTTAGATTAAAAGGATTCTGCTGCTATAAAACAAAGAGATAATTCTTAACTCTAGTGTTTTAAATTGTTAGGTTTATTTTATTTTCGGTTATTTAACTTAGTGAGCAATTATTATTTGTTGTTATGGCTTTTAAATGAACTAGAGGAAATTATACCTGGATCTTGGCTGAGGAAATGGAAATTTGGTTTTACTCATTGACACTGATCTCTTACATCCCAGGGAACATGAACCTAGAGTTGCTTCTCTGGCGTTCAAAACAGACTACTGGGTTTAAAAAGTGACCTATGTTACAAGCACCTTGGAAAATCTGGGTGATAGTATCTCTTATGGCTAAATATATATATAAGCTATGACCAGAAATATTATTCCTAGATAAATACCCTTAGAAATGTATGTGTTATGTTCCCCAACAGACATACATGCACAAGAATGTACATAGCAGCACTGTTAGTAGTAACTCTAAATTAGAGACTCAAATGTTCATCAGCAATGGAAAGGAAAATAAATTTGTGTTGCACTGTCATAATGGATATTTACTCAGCAATGAGAATGATGTATCTACAACTATATAGCATAGATGAATCTCACAAGCACAAAAGAATACATAATTATGAGTTCATGTATAAGACACAAAAACAGGCAAAACTAATCTCTGTTGTTAGAAGTAAGGATTATGGATATCATCATAGGGGGAGAAAATGGGAAGGGATTATGAGTGGGGAATTCTGGAATCCTGATAATGGACTTTCTTAAACTGGGTGCTGGTAATATGTATGTGTTCAGTTTGTGAAAATATACTAAGCTGTATCCTTATGATATATACTTTTTTATATGCACATTATAGTTATTAAATGTTTTTTATAGTTACTAAAATTTTTTAAAACTTCCTTTAGATTATCTTCTCCAATCTGTTTCCTAAGATTAGTTAGTGCAAAAGAAAATAACAATATCAGTTCTGGTAGTGCTTTATATCATGGGCAAAAGGACATGTTTTCCACTTCAAATTATTAAGTTGAAATAGTACTTGGCTAAAGGGATTTATCTAATCATGCAAATGATTACATGCCACCTTTGTACCTGTGGATGTTGGTCATAGTGCTTCCGCCAGTTGTATGCTTGGAAGGTGCTGGTTTGAACTCTTTTATGTCACACAGAAAGACTGTGTTTTTCTTATTGACTGTTTAAAACCCAATTCCTAGAGTCCTCTGTTTCCTCTTCTGAAAGATTACCTGCAAAAGGATTTTCTCTCCTGCCATAAACAACTATAATTGGGAAAATTATATGAACTAATGATTTCCAGACATTGGGCAACAGGCAGTGCAGGACTGTGATGCCTTAGAGAAGGGAAATAGACATGGGAAGCCGAATGACTGTCCCAATTTACTATCTGAAAGAGGAACAGAAACAGGATTGGTGGCCTCACTGAGTTGAAGAGACAGAGATTGAAGTTCAGGGTAGTTGGAGCAGCTAAAATCTGAGGAACAGAGATGAAGGAGTAAGCAAGTGTGGGGGGGAAGAAAGAAAGAAAATGAGAGAGTGAGATCTACAGAGGAGTCCCTCTAATTTTTTACTAAGTACTAATAGGTACATGTATGAAAGGAAAATACTTGAGGCAGGGAAAGAACCTCTAGAAAGCAATAGGCTGAAAAATTTCTGATGCTCGCACAGGACTGAGAATAGTTCATATTTCCACAAACCATAGCTTGTCATTCTAGGGCATTTGGTAGAGTTCTTAGAAGGATTGTACCTTAGTAGTGGGGTTAAATTGGACCAAGGTTACTCTGGACCTGCCATAATAAAATTTAAAGGCAAGGATTGTAAGGATTAAATTTGCTCTTTAAGTAATTAAAAGGGCACTGTGGTAGGCTAAATAATGGTTCCCAAAGATATACAGGCCTTGATCCTTGGAAACTGTCTAAATATTACCTTATATGAAAAAAGGAACTCTGAAGACATATTAGGGTCTTGAGATGGGAACATTATCCTGGATTATCTAGATGATGTCTAAGAGGGAGATTTAACTTTAGACGAGGAGAAGGCAAGGTACTGATGGAAACAGAAATTGGAGTGATACAGCCACAAACTAAGAGAATTCTGGCAGCTACCAGAAACTGAAAGAGGCAACAAATGGATTCTCTAGGAGGAGCTAGACTTGCCAACACCTTGACTGTAGCCTTGTAAGACTCATTTTGGAATCTGTCTTTCAGAACTGTAAGATAATAAGGTTTTGTTGTTTTAGCCACTAAGTTTGTGAGGATTTGTTATAGCATCAGGAGGAAACTAATACAGGGGCTAAAACAAAATTCAACAGTATTTAAGGAACACAACATAATTAAGCACCCAACAATGTAAAATTTTCAGTCTGCCATCTAAAAAAAATTACTAGTCATGTGAAGGCCCATTGATATATGACCCATAACCAGGAAAAAAAAGTCAATCAATAGAAACACATTTCTAAAATGAGAGAGTTAGTGGAATTAGACAAAAACCTTAAAATAGCTATTATAAATATTCTAAATATGCTCAAGGATATAAACATTTTAAAAGCCTGAATATGCTGAACATAGAAATGAAAGGACTAGAAGAGACACAAATGGAACGTTTAGAGATGAAAATACAATATATAAAATAAAGTATTCACTAAGTAGGATGAAGAAATTAGGTTAAGACTAACCTAATTAGGTTAAGCCCACCAATGGGCTTCAAATATGAAACTTGTCAGGACTCCTGTTGGGAACAGTAGATGGCTGTGGTGACTTTATTTGGTTCCTGTGCTTCAGCTCAGTGCCAGGTGAATTGAGAATACCCTTCAATTCTAGAAAATGCAAACTAACTTATGATGATAGAAAGGAAATGAATGGTTACCTGGGGATGGTGGTGGGTGGCAGGGCAATATCAGAGGGAGGGATTTCAAAAGGGGATGAGGAAACTTTTGGGGGAGATGTATACGTTCATTATTTTGATTGTGGTGATGGTTTCAGAGATGTATACATTTATCAAAACCTATCAAATTGTACACTGTTAGCACATATAGTTTACAGTATATTAATCATACCTCAGTGAAACTATTTGCTTTCTTATCCTAGTTGCTTAACCAATAACCAATTGACATTGCAGACGTGGCTGATGATGCTTTCGTTTCATCTTAACTTTTCTGAAGTTGAACTTGGAAAGTTGCAGGCAGTGAGATGGTTTAAGTGACAGAAGAGGCAAATTAGTAATTCAATTTAGGAATCCCTCAAATTCCAAAAGGTAGGGGGAATTTTTTTTTTTTGAGAGGGTGCAAGTGAGTGAGGGACAGAAAGAGAGGGAATCCCATGAGGGGCAGAGAGGGATGGGGAGAAGGAGAGAGAGAAGTGGGGCTCACCCGAAGCAGGGCTCGGGCTCAAAGCAAGGCTTGAGCTCACCAGATGTGGGACTTGAACTCACAAACCGTGAGATCATGATCTGAGCCGTGACCTGAGCCAAAGTCACAAGCTTACCGACTGAGCCATTCAGGCACCCTGAAGTTTGAGTTTAGATCCTCACATGGGGAGGGGCAGCTTCTGTTGTCCAATTTTCTGTTCACGTCTCTATCTAGGACTCTGGGCACTCACACTCATGTTTCTGGCATCTAGCTGGCTGGGCCGCCGCCCCTCCCGGTCTCTACCCTTTGTTGACCTAGAATGAACACATGCAAATCACATGCAAATGAAGAATATTCACACATTTAATTATTTTCCAGTGAAATATGGAGTTGTTTACTTTTTGATAAGACTATTTATTATAGTAATAAAAATTCTCAGGCTTGAATTTGAAATTTATTATTTGCCAGAATACTATCCTATTATTGAAACATTCACTGAAACAAGGATGGAAAACTTTTTAAAATTAATATCGCTTGGTCCCTTTGGAATGTGAAACATTGGAAAAGGCAGGGACTTTTAAATCAGATGGAAGTTCAAATCTTTCACAGATGAAATTTATAACAGTGGGTAAATTGTTTAAATTTTGTATACTGCAGCTTCCTTCAGTGCAAAACAGAGATAATAATAGCTTTCTTACAGGTTTTTGTGTGTGTTTGTGAGGAGTAGATAATGTTTGTAAAGTGCCTAGCATAATGCCTGAATGAACACTCAGTAAACAATAAATAATAGTAGACTACTAGTTTGTAAACACAACCAGATTTCATTAGCGTTTTGAAGGTACTTTTTAATGATAAAATTAAGGCCAGGTATTTTGACTGTGTTTCACCCTCCACACTCACATCTATATGCATACCTGTTACAATTTCCTCAGGCCTTTTTCACTTTCCAAGTGGAACATCAATTTTAGCTTTCCTAAAGTTTCTGGTAAATTCCCCTTGTCCTCCTCCCCAACCCAGGTCTCCCTTTCCTTTGTTTCCAAGCCAAGACAAAAATGTTGGCTATGGGAAATATTTATTGGGTGCCATTTAGACAAATATAAGAATCTGATTGAATACTCTCCACAACTGTCGGTTGAAACTAAACATGGAGTTGCCATGGATACTGGTTGCTTGGCCTCTGCTCTAACACATTAGAGCCTTTTTAGTTCAACAATGTGCAAACCACAGATGTTGCCATGCATTGTATTCATAATCAGCTTGGATCTCTTCGCAGAGGAATATCTTGGGTTTGCTTTAGCAGAGAAGGATCTAAATACTCAGAAGGAAAACAGAATGCCCTGTGCCCTTCATTGTGCTTTCAGGATAGGTACTAACCTCTGCACACACCATTTTTACCTTTCTCTGCTTCATTAAATCTAAATAGACTACTCCTCTCTTGATATTTATGTGGAAATAAGAATCTCTACTGCATATATTGTGAAACACCACAGAGCATCTGCTAGGAAAATTTTACAGAGCTTTGGGTATAGGACTAAAAACAAGAAATAATCAAAAGAGAGAGAATATAAGAAACTCCCAGGTTGTATTTCAGAGCTGGAGTGGAGTCACATAGAAGAGGTCCCAGGTTGATTCAACAAGTTCTGGCTTTGCCTCTCACTAGCTATGTGTCCTTGGGCAAATTAAACAATGTAAACCTGAGTTTCTTCATTTCATGTCTCTTCCACTTGTAAGGACTTTTGTGATTACACCGGTCCTTCTGGATAATCCAGGATAATTTCATATTTTAAGGACAGTTGATTATCAACCTTAATTCCATCTCTACCCTTAATTTCTCTTTGCTATGTAACATATTCACATGCTCTGGTGGATCCAAAGATGTGTAGACATCTTGGAGAGGGGGACATTATTCAGTAATCCTGTGGTACAAAAATGTCTATATTTTGTTCCTGAATTCCTTTTCCACTGTTAGCAAAAGGAAGCAATTCTAACTATCTGTTTTAGGTTTTCCCAGCCTCTTTTTTTTTTTAATTTTTAACGTTTTTTATTTATTTTTGAGAGAGACAGAGACAGAGTGTGAGTGGGGGAGGGGCAGAGAGAGAGGGAGTCACAGAATCTGAAGCAGGCTCCAGTCTCCAAGCTGTCAGCACAGAGCCTGATGCAGGGATTGAGCCCACGAACCGTGAGATCATGACTTGAGCTGAAGTTGGACGCTTAGCCGACAGAGACACCCAGGCACCCCCTGCCCCCGCCCCCAGCCTCTTTTTGATAAGTATTCAGTTTAATTCCTATCCAGGGCTGTTTGTCTCCCTTCAAAGATTCATTCATTTCCTGTCTCCCTCTCAAGTTGGTCTCTGGGCATTTAAAAGCTTAGGTGACTTCATGATGATGGTGTGGGCATTTGAGCGACAGCACTGAAGCAAGCTGGGGAGCACTCTCACCCTATCTGTGTATAGCCAACACTACTATCTTTACTCTGCTGAGACTGCCTGGCCTTATTACAACTGAGAAGCATTTTCTCTTCTAATGCATATGGTGTGTAAAAACTACTTTATATTGTTGAGCATCAACTTCTAAAAAATGCTTCCAAAAATAATATGCTCTTAGCAACAAGACATTAGACCCAGAAATATTTTGTGCAAGAAATATTTCCCTTGCCCACTCCCATCCAGATGGAGTTTGATGTCTACAGTCCAAAATTATGGTCTTGTCCTAAGCCTGCTCTAAATCACTAGATATGTCATGACTAAAAACAATGATAAGATTTTCCACCTTGTTGCTGAAGTAGACAATTAGGCAAATAGAATTCCAAACTGAACAGTATTTACAGGAAAAACTGATTGCTCTCCTAAAGAAATATTTGTGGTTATTATAAAGAGAAGGGACAGCCAATTCCCTTTACTGAAGTCAAGCGGTCACAGGCATACTGGAAACAACATGATCCAAACATCTTCTCTTTCCACAAATTTCTGGTTGTCAAGAATAATTACAAGTGAAAGAGTTGCCTCAATAGCACTGTGAGCCACTTTCATTTGATTTTTTCTTCCCCATCGAGCTGCCTCACAGTGAATAGTGCATCATTTATTGTTAGCCATAGGCAGAGCTCATTGTTGAGGAGAGGTAAACAGAAATCAAATTTGTAAGTAGCCCTGGGTAAAATATGTGGTGAGCCAAGTTTTGTGATTAGTGACTCAGGCTCTCCTACTCTGGTCCCCCACAATGATGAGACAATGGTATAATTTGAGGAAAATGTAATTGTTGATTTCAGCCCTAGGACAGTGTGGCAGTGATGATGTTGAAGATAGAGGGGAAAGGAAAATGGGAGCTAACTTTGAACCCTGAGAGGGTGATGTGCTAGATTCTTTCACAGAAAAGCTTTATCTTCCCCTACAACTCTGTGGGCTGATAGTACCATTAGAGACACAGAGATAGTAACCGACTCTCTTTTTCATACTCCCCACGCTCATCCATTGCACATTTTTTGAAATTTATTTATTTATTTTGAGAGAGTGCATGAGAGAGAGTGGGGGAGGAGCAGAGAGAGAGAGAGAGAGTGAGAGAGAATCCCAAGCAGGTTCTGTGCTATCAGTGCAGAGCCTGATGAGAGGCTTGATCTCACAAAGTGTGAGATCACGACCTGAGCCGAAATCAAGAGCAATACGCTCAACCGCCCGAGCCACCCAGGTGCCCCTTGTCCATTGCAAGTTTAAATGATTTCTGTCCATTTCTACTTTCAGTGTGCTGGTCCAAGCCAACATTAACTCTTTTCTGGATATCTGTAACTACTCTTCCAACAGTTCTCTCTCCCTCTGCTGCTCTTCTTTGCTCTTTGAAAACATTTACACATTTTTAAAACCATATGTTGGGGTGCCTGGGTGGCTCAGTCAGTTGAGTGACTCCTTATTTCGGCTCAGGTTATGATCTCACAGTTTGTGAAGTCAAGCCCCATGTCAGACTCTGTGCTGAGCGTGGATCCTGCTTGGGATTCTCTCTCCCTCCCTCTCTCTCTGCTGTTTCCCTGCTTGGACGTGCGCTCACTCTCTCTCTCTCTCTCTCTCAAAATAAATAAACACTAAAAAACACACATTATATCAGGTCATGCCCCAGATTAAATCCCCACGATGTCTTTTCAAATACCTTAGAATAAAATATTTCATCATTCAATATGGGTTAATCTCTTGTGTGGTAACAAAAATAGTGTTTATTTTTCATTCATGTTGCATATCCACTGTGAGTCTGTACTGTGGACTGAACTGTGTCCCTCAAAATTCAGATGTTGAAGCCCTAAAGATGGGGCCTTTGAGAGGTAATTAGGTTTAGATGAAGGTCATGAAAATGAGACTCTATGATAAAATTAATAGCACTATAGGAAGAGACACCAGAGGGCTTGCTTCCTTTTTCTCTCCCCACCCACACCATTTGAGACACAGTGAGAAAGTGGCCATCTACTACAGGCCAGGAAGAGAGAGGGCTGTCAGTGGAAAACTTGATCTTAGACT
The DNA here is from genome assembly GCF_018350175.1 of Felis catus. Taxonomy (NCBI): domain Eukaryota; kingdom Metazoa; phylum Chordata; class Mammalia; order Carnivora; family Felidae; genus Felis; species Felis catus. Next base: position 190,942,287 of record NC_058371.1, on the reverse strand, counting down.
TTGCAGCCTTCAGAATGCTGAGAAATAAATATCTGGTGTTTAAGTCACTCAGTGTATTCACTAGTCTGGTATTTTGTTATGGCAGACCAAGCAGATTAATACAGTCTGCTTAGGGGCTCTGGATACCAGAGGCCAATTGAGGCTCTATTTTATCCAAGGCTTCCATAATCACTGAGGCAAGGCAAACAGATGCATTGAATCCTATGCTGGTTCTTCAAATTTCTGTGGGGAAGTGACCCATATCTTTGGCCTCTCAGCTTTTATGGGTCAGAGCAAGTAATGGCCTTTCTTGCATTCAACTGGGTGGAGAACAGCTGTTGTATCACATGTCACTGAATGAGAGAACCAAACATTTCAAGCAGTCCCAATGACCACCACAGATAGAAACCTTTATTGGTATTGATAGGGTTTCATTTGATTTGATGCTCTTCACTTCTTGGATAGCATCTCCATTTATCATCTATCTTCTTGCTATGTGTTGAGGCATTTGCACAGCTCTTTCCTCTGCTTGGGTGCCCTTCTCCTTGGCTGTTTGCTTGACTGTCTCTTACTACTCCTTAAAATATCAGTCAAAATGTTCATCTTTAGATCAATCTTAACAGAGGTTTCTTTCCTTTGTCTGAATTTTTCCACTGTGTTAGTATATTTGTTTTCTTTCTATATCTTTCCTTTTAGTTAACTCATGAATTAACTTATTTATGTATTTATGTATGTATTAGTTACTTTAGCAGCATGGCCTTTTGGAATTCCTCAAGTCTTATGTCCTTTTGTTAGTTTGTTCACTCATCTGTTTATTTCAGTTTCTGGGGATTCAAAGACAAAACGACACTGTATTTACTCTTGAGGAACTCATAATATAGGGGAGAGACAGACATAAACACAAATCAATTTACAACCTGGAAAAGTAAGAAGTAAGCATGAACGCATCCAAAATGGTCCACATCATTAGCCATTAGGAAAATGTCAATCAGAGTCACAGCGAGATACCACTGCATACTCACTAGCATGGCTGCAATAAAAACAATGGACAATAACTATGGTTTGTGGGAATATGGCAAAATTAGAGCTCTCGTTACTGCTGGCGGAGATGGTGCAGCCAACTTAGCAAACAGTTTGACAGTTTCTCAAAAGGGTAAACAAAGAGTTACCATATGATCCAGGAATTCCACTTTTAGGTATATATCCGAGAGAAATAAAAACATACATTCACGCAGAAACTTGTACATGAGCGTTCACAGCAGCATTATTCATTGTAGCCCCAAAATGGAAACAAGCCACATGTCTACCAGCTGATAAATAGAAGAGCAAAATGTGGCATATCTGTACAATGGAATGTTATTCAGCCATAAGAAGAGATAAAGTGCTGACATAATCTACAGTATGGGGTGAACCTTGAAAACTGTATGCTAAGTGAAAGAAGTCAGACACAAAAAGTCACATACTGTGTGGTCCCTTTGGTATGAAATATCCAGAAAAGGCAAATCCATAGAAACAGAAACTAGATTAGTGATTGCCAGGAGGTGGGGTAAGGTAGGAATAGGGAGGGATTGCTAACAGGTATAAGGTTCTTTCTGGGCTGATGAAAGGTTTTGGAATTAGATAGTGGTGGTAGTTGCTGTTCGAGGAGGACATTGAGAGGACGTGACCACCGGTTGACCCTGGAGCTGGACCCAGGCAAATCAGAAGCTTTTGACCCCCACCTTGTGCTTAGAATATATGTTCTGTGCACCATTCCCACAGTGGGGTCCTTTTCAAGGATGCAGCCTTAAGAAAGTAAGGTGTTGTTGAGACCATCTGGATGATATACCTGACTAAGCCTCATTAAGGTCTCTATCAAATTTAAAGATTCTAGCCATTGCGGCTGTCCAAAGCAAGCCGAGTAAGTTCCCATGCCTATTAAAACTGCTACCTACCAATCTGGAGTAGCCTCTTTGTTTGGTCTCTCCTTGCTTTTCAAGTACAGGGACCAGTTTGCAAACAGTTGCAGAATTTGTGAAATACTAAAAACCACGAAGTTTTACACTTTAAAAATGTGAATTTTTACATGTGAATTATGCCTCAGGAAGAAAGGAAAGAAAGGAGGGAAGGAAGGAAGGAATGAAGGAAGGAAGGAAGGAAGAAAAGAGTTAAGAGCAGAGTTGCTTATACACTGCAGACTGTAGTGTGAAGCATCTTGCACTTTGGGAAACCATTGGTGTTTACTTGTCCACACAGCATTTTCCTCTCCTGACAGTCCATCTGATAGCCATGCTTTGTAATGTGGATAAATAGTACTCTGCAAATGTTAGCTTCCTTTTAACTTAAAGTTGTATTTGCATAAGAGCAGTAGGAGGATTATATTTATATATTTTTTCATTTTTCTCAGTATTTTTTCAGGAGATTATAAAACTTTTATAATAAAAATATACACAATTAAAAAGAAATCTCCAAAGCTCAGAATGGAGTAACTGTGCCTTGGAGTATCAGGGCAGAGGTGATGCTGGTCACAATCTTAGATGATAGGACTTGCCCAACAGGACAAAGAGAAGTAGGAAGTAGAGTGAGTGCTTCATATAGAGTGAACAGCATGTACAAAGAAAGGCCCAGAGGTGAGAAGGGCCACCATATATCTAAGAGCTGGTGTCATCTTTGTGATGGAGACAGAGTGTGGGAGAGAAGTGCCAGCCAGGTGAATTGGAAAATTAAGTGACCTGGTCATTGGTTGGCTCACTCAGCTAGTAAGTGGTGGAGTAAGTAAGGGGAAGGAGAGTATGTCCGGGAGATTATTATAAAAAACATGAACAAATTCTGCTTAAGGTCCTCCAGTGACTTCTCATTACCGTTGGAATAAAATCCAAGGACTTGAGTAAATAGTGATGCATCAGCATTTATTTTAAATTTATTTTAAATACATTAATAATATCAAAAAGTCCTCCGTGAATTTGTAAATTAAATCCCAGTGATTGGAGGAGTTAGCTGACATATGGTGGTAATCATATTGCACTGTATAAGAGTATCAAGTCAACATGTTGTACACCTTACAGTTATAAGATGTTACATGCCAACTTTATCTCAATAAAGTTGGGGGTGGGGCAGCAGGCAGAGGCTTACTTTAAGTTTTTAATAGTCCCCACATAACATAACTAATAGCTCAAGCCAAAACTGATTTACAGTGCTGAAAGTGAAATTTTTTTTCTGACCTGAATATAAAAATATAATAATCATATTATACTGATATGCAGGCTAAATCCCTTATAAGGTGTTTGACGTAATATCTTTTAATCTGTAACTCTTGGCAATGTTTGCATGAGGGTAGTGGGTTCTTTACGACCATATGTTTTACTTTTTACATGACAGCATGTTGTTGTGGGACTAGGTCCTGTCTGTCTCCAACCTCAGCTCCCACCACGCTCCCCTTCCCATGCTGTGTTCCAGCTGCCCTGGCCTTGCTTCTGTTCTTCGGACCTCCCAGCAGGTCTCCTGGGCATGGCTTTTCAGAAGACTTCGCCTCCAGGCCTCTCTTGTCAGGTGACTTTCTTGTTCAGGACCTGGTTTCAATGTCACCTCTCCAGTGTGGGTTTTCAAGAACTGTGCATGGGAATTGTCAGCTGCCTTTATCTCTTACTCCTTGGCTCATCATCCTGTTCCTTATAGCACTTATCACCATCTGCAGTGATCTTGTTCATTAGTTCATGTATTGATTTTCCATCTGCTCCCAAAAGAATGTGTTTGAGGAGGGCAGAGATTTCGCCTTTCTTGCTTAGTCCTCTATCACCAGAATCTTGAACTCCACACAGCACTTCAGAGGTCTCAGTAAATACTTGTGGATGAAATTACTGAATAAATACAGTCAGGAGTATGTAGTTTTGAAAACTTTCAGAGAGATAATGGGCCTAAGTTCTCTATTTTACCACTTACTTGAAGTGAGATTCTTACTCTTAGCCACTACCTTAATCTCTCTGCGACTCAGTTTCCTTTATTTAATGCAATTGTGCATTTAAGAAGGACCAGTGTACTGTAAAGGGCTTAGTACTATACTTGGCAAATAATAAACCTTTAGTGAGTGTTACCTATATGGCAAGTAATGTTAGGCTATTTCATCTCCCTATAACTTTTAGCCTGACCAATGGGACATCTTGTTCAACTTGTAAACAGTTCATGTATAACATATAATTTTGCCAAATGTCCTTCTGGGAGCCTAGAAACATGATTAGAAAATTACATTAAATTGTAGTATTTTGATTTTACCTTTTTATTATTACTTAAACCATAAAAAATTTAGTTTGAGTACAGGAATTTAATTTGATTTCTATTTTGATTAAATCAAAGCATATTAAAGATACTAGATACATGTGTTTACTAATTGGTTTCATCAAAGTTTTTTTTAACACCTAAAATTTTTCAGCTTGAAATAAATCTCTGAGATCAGACCCATGCCAAGATAATGATAAATACCTTTTAACATATGGTTGTCTAATTGTACATATATATTTTTTAATACTAGAAACATTCCTTATAAGGAATTGTGAGATGGGGGATATTTTGAAGGGAAGTAGAAATTTATATTAGCACTTGTATTAATCATTTCCGTCTAAATAAATTATAGAGGGGATGTAATATATGTACAAAGAAGAATCAAGTTGTGAACGAATAAAAGAAAATGGAAGAGAAAACACATGGGACCTGAGTACCTAGGAGATTTGTCCAGGTGGAAACGTGTTCAAGTATAAAGTCAGAAAGACCTAGAGGAGGCTGAAAGGAGAATAGACAGGATATCAAAGGACGAGAATCTAGCTCAGCTTTGTTACCAGCTGGCTTGTGCCCTCGGGCGACTCTAAATAACCTCTCTGCCTAGTTTTCCCATGTTAAATAGGCTTAATTTTATCTATCTACTTCACAGGATTGTGATGATAAAGTAAAATAATAATAATGAAAGGGTTTGGGAAAAGGTAATGCACGTCATAGATGCAAAATACATCCACTTTAAGTTCTAATGTTTGGAATAAAAGTAACATTTATTGATTCAGAGTTGGTTTATGCTAATTTAATCTCTACACAATCCTGGGAGATAAGTGTAACTCTCTCCCTTTTACCCATGGCAAAACTGAGGCTCATGCAGACAAAGCAACCCCTGGCAGCTACTAAACGGCTGAGTCAGAATTTAAGTGTAAGTCCGTCTGACCTCAAGGTCCCTGCACTTTGCAAGACACAATTCAGCCTCATAATATGAAACAGCAGCTGGGGGGAGTGGTCACCTGTGCATCAGAGAACCGGCCCTACATGGGTGGGCTGGCATCCCTGAGACATTCTGCAGGGGATGTACATTCCCCTCAGTGAACATGTATTTCCCACATTTATATATATATATGTATACACATATACATATATATTTGTATTTATATGTGTGTATATATATATATATATATATATATATATATTAGAATTAATGATCTAATAATTTTTGACAATTTATAATCAAGTCCCCTTCTAGTTTTCTCAGGGCTTACATCAGGTATGGCTGGATTCTGGTGCAGTGTAAAAAGGGAGTATCTTTTATTCTCCTTTATTTCAAACCCCTAATTCTGCCTGCATTTTGCCCATCTTGTGGGCTCACTCAGTAGTTGGATTGTTTTCCCACATGAAGACATAAGCGTCCTCGATTTCTTAGGTGTGGCACTTGTGTCTCTTGGCTGAGCTTCTTTTCCTGTTACTTTCATGAATCTATGGGTCATGGTTATGTTTTGTACTTAGATGAAGAATCTCATGTTGGGTGACAGTAGCCCTTAGGCAAAGAAGTCCTTCCTCACCCAGTGAGGACTAAACGTGAAGAATTCATGAACAAGGTCACACAGAGATAGAAATTTGAGAAGTTCTTAAATACAGACATTGGAAACACATCCCTAACAGAACACTAAGGAAGAGGACGATGCTAGAGATGTGCCCAGCTAAGGGTGGCTCTCATTGGAGGATAAGACCTATGACCTGTGTTCCCACTGCAAACCGGTTGGGCCCAGAGCAGAATCTCTTACCTTCTTTACTGATTATAGTAGATTCAAGAATAAATATGAAACAGCAAGAGTGTGTGTGTGTAAAAGCCAGCAGGAAGTTGGGCAGAAAATACAAGGTGCAATGGAAAATGATTCGTATTTGGAATCAAAAGACGATTTAAGTCTTTGTTGCTGCGTATGATCTTGGTGGTTACTTTATTTCTTCAGGTTGTCCTTTGTAAAATGAAGATAATAATAATTATTCTTTATTTAACGTTTACTACATGGCAGGTACTGTGCTGAGTTCCCATAATAGCCTATGAAGTAGACACCATTATTATCCCCATTTTACAGATGGAGAAGATGAGGCTTAGAGAGGTTAAGTAACTATCTCCAAGATATTCTGTTAATAGGTTGCTGAGCAAAGATTCTAGCCTGGCTTTTTTTTTTCTTTTCTCTTTTTAACGTTTATGAGAGAGAGAGAAAGACAGAGCATGAGCAAGGGAGGAGAAGAGAGAGAGAGAGAGAAAGAGAGATAGAGAGAGGGAGAGACAGAATCTGAAGCAGGCTTCAGGCTCTGAGCTATCAGCACAGAGCCCAATGTGGGGCTTGAACCCATGAACTGCAAGATCATGACCTGAGCCAAAGTTGGATGCTGAATGAGCCACCCAGGTGCCCCATAGCCTGGCTTTTATTTTTAATCTTTATACTTTATTATTCTACCCTGTGTGGAGGGTTGGAAAGAAAAAATATTTATAATTTTGTATGAAAGGTTTTTAGATGTGAAATTCAAATTATTATTATTATTTACTCCATTGTCCAGCTCCATACGGATAAAAATCATTGAAATACTAAGAAATAAAACACACAATGAGTAATTTCTGTTATTGTTTTGAATGTCATTGGCTCACAGGTATGAAAAATCTGCAAGGAGGGCACAAAGCCTTTTCTGATCAGCATCCTCCTCCGGTCAAGCTGGTCTCCATTGGTGCTTGGCAGATAGGAATCATAAATATTCATGGCACAGGGAGCTTCAGCATCTTGGGGCAGTGAGGTTCACACAGCACAGAGACAATAATGCACAGCCTCCTCCTTCAGGGGTGGGGTACAGCTTCTGCAGCAGTGGGCAGTGTGCATGCATGCCCATGTGAGACAATGCTGTTTCCCACTTTTCCTCTGTGTGAGCCACAGGAGGAGACACCTTGCATTGTTTTCACAGAAGAAAAAGGAGACCCTGATTTTATTTCTCATCAGTGTCTTCCTCTTACGTTGGTTTGCAAGTTGTTTTGGTTTTTTTTTTTTTAGAGAGATAGCACAAGTTGGGGAGGGGAGCGGAGGGAGAGAGAATCTTCAGCAGGCACCACGCTCATGGCTCCAGCATGGAGCCCAACTCGGAGCTTGATCTCATGACCCTGGGATCATGACCTGATCCGAAATTAAGAGTCAGACGCTCAAGGACTGAGCCACCCAGGTGCCCTTACAAGTTCTTTTCTTATTTGCTATTTCATTCAGCCCTGGGCTCAGTGGTTAAATCAGTTTATATGGGAGCCAGCTGAATGGTGTGGAAAGATCAAGCCAGACAGACCTGGGTCATAGTACTTAGATGTATAATCTTTGAAAAAGGCACTGAATTTATCTGAGTCTCAGTTTCCTGATCTGTAACAGTGGGCATAACAACTCTTCACCTTCTTCTCTGGCATATGGGCCACACCCAGTAGCTAGCAGCAACAGAATTAACATTTCTGGCTGCTCAGCATCTAATCCTTTCTATTTTGAAAACACCTTACCTGCTTCATCTCTGTCCACAGAATCTAGAGAGAAAGTGGTCTCTCTTTCCGTCACCTGGTGAAGCCGGGGCTTGGGCAGGGAACCTAGTCTGAGCCAATACATACATACATACCTGACTTCCATACAGGACTTTGCATACAGGACTTTGCAAGTGCTCCTAAGGCCAGGAGAAGTTGGGAGGTGTCATGGTGATACTCACAGTGGGAGAGAAAACAATTCCTGTTCACAGGTGTTCGTATTCTTGATCCCATGCTCTCTCCTTCTTTCATGTATTAAAGTTATTGTCTGACACTTGTTAAAAGGTTAAGGAAGGCTCTATTCAAGATTATTGCAATAGAGGTCATGGCTGTTGAAATAGAAGGGAGAGATGGGGCTGGACTCTGAATACAACAAAGACAGCTGGGGATTTGTAGCCAAGGAGCAGGATCAGATGGGGTCAGTGGATGGAAAATTACAAAGACGAGACATCAAGGATCAGGAGTTTTTCTTGCTAAACTGACCTACCAGGATTCCTGACATAGGCAAGCCAAAGACGGGACAGGGACCAAGGTTGAGGACTACTTGACAACAGGACCGAGAGGAGCCTTATTAAAGTTTGGTCCAGGAGAGTCTGTTACCTGTCACATCTGAAGTCTGATTTTGACAATTTTAAATTTTGTGTTTCCTTGATAAACTTCTAGTACATCTTTTTGTTTTAAGAATAGCCAGTTTCTTTCTGCCAAAAACACAGATAGGTACGCTGTACTCTCTAATAGTATTATCTGGAGTGAACTGGGGATATTTAGTGAATTAAAATGTATTTTATCTAGTCTGTAGTCTGGCTTATTTTGAAGACAGGATTAATTTATGATACAAAAATCCCATTTCACGATTTTACATAATCGTTGTTATTATTTTTTAATGGGCTACCATCAGGGTAATCTTGGTTTGAGCATCCATTCAGTAAAGTATCAGTTTGCTTCATGCCTTCCAGTGTGTTTGAAATACACTGCTTAGGCTGATGCCTGTTCTACTCCTGTGAGGTAGGTCCTCTCCTCATTATCTCTATGTTTGGAGATAAGGTTCCATTGCTTGGGTGACTGGCCCAGAGTCATTCAGTCTGTGGTGGAACTGGGATTCAAACTCAGGTTTCCTGATAGCAAGCCCCAACTCATCTAGGAATATATTTAATGGCAAGTCTAGGACTCCGCCAAATTGAAATCATAAGCCTAAAATTTTATTTATTAAAAAAAAAAATTTTTTTTAACGTTTATTTATTTTTGAGACAGAAAGAGACAGAACATGAACGGGGGAGGGGCAGAGAGAGAGGGAGACGCAGAATGCGAAACAGGCTCCAGGCTCTGAGCCATCAGCCCAGAGCCCGACGCGGGGCTCCAACTCACGGACCGCGAGATCCTGACCCGGGCTGAAGTCGGACGCTTAACCGACTGAGCCACCCAGGCGCCCCTTCCTAAAATTTTATTTAATCAGGACTGTCTCTTCCCCTCAGGGAGCTGGTTTGTGGTGGGCCTTGTGTTTTTTTTGTTTTGTTTTGTTTTTTGTTTTTCGTTTTTTTAATGCCATCTACTGAGAAGTGCATCTAATACATTATAGAGATCGGGCCCAGGCCTAGATGGGGACCATCTAAGATTGCAGTTTGGAAGTGGCTCTTGTCCTACACTGTGTGACTGTCAGCTTAAACAAAATGAATCTGACTGGTGAAATGCTTGCTAAAGCTAATAGTTGACTGATGGCTTTCCACCCTCCTCCCCCAACCATTAACCCTGCCTAGGGGAGTTTGCTCATGGAGCTACAAGTAAGTGACTGGCAGGCTGGGGAATAGAATGGAGACATCCACAGAACCAGGCACCATGGGGTAATTTTTCTCATCACGACATGACTCTGACAGGTGCAGGGTAGATGTGTTTTTATCTCAATAATTTCCCAGTGACATTCTGCTCTGCAGAGAGAAAATGCCAGACGTACACACTCCTCCCATGGCATGCACACAGCGTTGTAAACCCAGGTTAACTGTTTCCTAAGATTTCTGTGTCAGGGTAACTCTGTTGTTTGAATTGATCTGGGAAGAAATCCCTAGTGGTGCTCTTGTTAATTCCAGCTAATCACCCTCTCCAGCAGGAGAACCGAAGGCCGGCTTGTTCCCTTGGTGTGTCTTAGATCTTTAAATGCTTGTGACTTCAAGTACTAACGAGCTAAAGGAAATCTTCCCCACACAGTTTAACCTACTGCTTCTTAAATGACAATCCTCGGGGTCTTTCCTTCACATTCAATCTCTGATAAGCTATTTTATAATTTCCTGATGACAGTTAAATTGAGTCTCGTTAGCGTAGTTACCCAATTTGCTTTCAATAATTCTGCCTTCAGAAACTTCTGATGAGAAGGTTGCAGAAGTGCCACCTCCAACAATCTCTGTGGGGAGGGTGGGGGAGGGGACGGGGGCGTGCAGATGAAATAGTTGGTTTTTAAAACAAAACGGAAAGAAGTAGAGGAAATCATTAAAAAAAAAAAAGAAGCATATCTGTAAATGCAGAGACCGTTTCCCAGGATTTTATATGGTTAATGAAAAGTCAGACAGCAGATGACATTTACCCTGCTAAATGTTGATGATTAAGAAGGAAAAGGTTATAGCCTGCTTTTTTCCTTCTGGAGCGTCTGTACGAGGGGGTCAACACAAATGTCTGCACAAAAGGAATTGCCTGTTTGTGAACAACCCGAGCCCAACTCCAGTATTGTTGCAATTGTTCTTGATGATGGTAATTACTTTGTGTCCCTCCCTGGGTATTCCCTTTTCTGAATCTGGCCGGTTGAAAGCCTTGCTCCAGCCTCCCAGCCTCTGATAGCCAGCTCCCTCCTGGACACATGCCAGCAGCTGATAATTAAAGTGTTTTCTGGAGGGAGCGTCTCCTTGTACTACCCATTGTGAATGATGTCCTTGGAGTCTGGCTATAGTAATTGAAAAGAAATGAGACCTTTCCAATTTGTCCCTCTTTCTACAGCTCCTGCCCCACCCCTTTCCCAGGACAAAAACATTGTGAAATGCCACACAAGAAAGGAAGGATCCATTTCTGTGAATTTGAAAGCTGAAGCATAATACATCCCCTTCCCCCACCCACAGGCCTGGATGTTTCAAGTGTAACCTTCCCATTACAATTATTCTTGCATGATTAAATAGAAACTGTCCTCCTATTATGCTCTTTGTTGATAGATTAAATGTTCCAATGAGACATTAGACTGTATTATAATGAAACATTTCAGGAGCATCAAATTAAAAATTAGGTATGTCTTTGAAGATTACCTTCAATGATTATGTGATTGTTAATTCTAAATAATAAACATTATCAGCATTTTCATATATATATATATATATATATATATATATATATATATATATATAATCTCACTTGATACTGATAATAATTTTATGAGGTATTCTGCACTGGTATTATAAATCCATTTTTTACCAGTCGGAAAACCTCAACTCAGAGGAATTAAATAGCTTCCCCTAGGTCCCCCAGCTAGTAAGTGGAACTGAGACATGAATCCAGGCTTTTGATTTCCAAAGTGAGGTTCTTTTCACCATACCATAAGATTATTTATAAAGTCAATGTTCAGAAAGCATATTTTGATTTTCTCAAAATTCTACAAATGTATCTCCAAATTTTAAGTAAATAAGATTGAAAAATTATAATGATTTTCAGAAGATAGAATTTTGATTGAGTTGTATTCTCTCCTTCCAAGTGGCCCAAACACACAGAGGGAGAGCAATTATATTACCAACCTTGTTCTCAGCAATGCAACTCATATACAGAACTTGGAAAGGAATTAAAGAGGCTTGTTGGCTTCTGTTCCACAATAAACATGGGAAAAGAGATCAGTGTTTGCTTAATGGAAACCTTAATTCAAATTTCTAATTGAGTATAATGAACAAAGGAGAATGTCCCCAATGCTTGAGAACTGTAAACAGTACAGTGTTCTTTTAATGATCACACACTGATTATCTTAGTGAATCTAAATTACATGGGTCCAAATACTGCTGTGGGAGGCAGAGCTCCTCCTTTGTGTTTCCAATAAGCTCTGGGCTGTCATGGCAAGGGAATGTGGGGATGGGCAGGGTTCTTGCTTAGCTGTCATCATGATAGAGTTGCAGACAAGAGGGCAATCATTTTTCATCATAACCTGAGCTATGACCTTGATTTCAGGATATTGGCTTTTGAAGCTCATATATTGGAAATAAGTGTAGATATGTTTAAATGAATAGGCTCCAGAGACTAGGCCACCTATACCAAAGATGCTCAGGAGTATTTTTGGAACCTATGGTGTGGTTTGTCTACTTAGAGTTTATATTGACTTCCTTTAACTTCCTCAGGAGTTGCAAATCTTTGTCCACAAGAGACAATTTGATTTTGGAAAAAAAGTAATACTTTTTGGAATCAGAGCAGGTCTGGACAATTAAATGAAGGGATGAGTGGGGGCAAAGCCATGTGGGGTCAAAATGAAGTGTGACAAAGTATGGAGAATCATTTTCTTGTCTGCCTCTTTCACTATCTCTGAGTGCAATTCCAGAGGAGACATTCTTAAGTATTTTTGGTGGTAGAAGCATCATTGAAATAAGTCCATTCCTTAGATTTTTTAAAAATAAAATTTTTCTCATTATAAAAAATATATATACATATATATATGCACATAGATATACATATATATGTATGTACATACATATATATATATATATACATACATTCATATATAGACATATGTAAAATACTTATATCTATATTTTTTGGTAGAAAATTTAGAAAGTAGCTCTGTAGAAAGGAGAAAACAATCATTGGGATTACCAAGTAGCCATGACGGACCTACTGGTATCCACTCTCTGTTCTAATTCTCTTCACAGACATATGGTAGAACATAGTGATTAGAAGTTTAGGTGGGAGAATCAGACACTTAGGTCCAAATACCAGCTTTATAGTTTCCTAGCTCTGTGATTATTGCTAAGTTATCCAAACGCACTCAACTTCTTGTTTTTTCATCTATAAAATAGAGTTGAGTTGTGCCAAACTTATTGGGTTATTATTCATTTCCTTTTCATGTATTTATTCATTCATTAAACAAATGTTTACTGAGTACCTTTTATGTACTTGACTCTGTTTTAAGTCCTGGGAACAATAGAGGAGTGGGCACAGTAAGAATCCTGGAACTCAAGAAATATACTGAGAAGGAGATGTAGACAAAAGCCTTATAAATAAATTAAAATATGTCATATATAAAGTGCTTATATCAGTCCCAGAGCCTTAATTCTCGCAGGGCAATGGCAGGAGGGCCAGATAATGCCTGTACAAAAAGTGGTTGGCATTAAAGGAGAAGAATCATGAGCTTAAGGAATCCTGATCATTTATAATGGACAGTAAGTTTTCCTGAACTTTGCCCTGGAGAACAACATTGTTATCTTTATTAAACAGGATATAAATAAACCTGCCTTTTACTGTCTATCTCCTAAGGCTGTTCACTATACAAAATCCTTGGAAGGTAGTCCGGAAAAAAGGAAGCCAGTGACTCTGCTTGCAAGATGTGAGGAAACGCTAGACTTGTGGAGAATTATCTCATAACACTTGCTAGAAATACAAATTCTTGGGTGAATGTAGACCTACTGAATCTGAAACTCTCGGGGTGGAGCTGAACAATTTGTGTTTTAACAGGCATCTAGGTGATTTTGATGCAACTGGAGTTGGAGATCACTGCCTGGGGAATGGACTGAGAACTGACCAGAGAATTTGGGTAGAGTGGATGGGAGTAGGACCTGAAGAGGCAATATCAATTAATGTGAATTGATCTAGAAATCAGGATACTGGGTTTCCACCATTACCTTTGCCATGGACACCTGAGAAAATAATCTAGTTTTAATGACTTTTTTACATCTGAAAAAGATTTTGAAGATCACCTAGACCTAGGATTCCAAATAAGGATTTTCTTATGTGACAAGTCTAATCTCCTGATCCACAGGCTTTAGAGGGATTTATAGGTGTCTGCCAGGTTGACAGCTGGCATGTGGGGATACTTTTATAGCTGATATCACCGGTCTATCCAAATTCCTTATTTTTCTTCAGGAAAAAAGAAGGCAATTATCTATCCTTTAGTAATTGCTAGTTCTCTGTTCTCTCTTTTCTTCAGGGATCATGCCAATGCTGGCTGTCTTTTACAAGCTTACTTTCTGTTACAATTTTGCATTGCTTTGGTGAATCATCATTGAGGTGGCTGGAGAAGTGTGGGGCACTTGGGTTCTTAGGCTGTGACTTTGTACTCAAATTCAGCCCAGATTGAGGATTTCTGGGGCAAAAGTCTTTGTCAGTTTACTTTTCTTTGAAGTATTGCTTGTTCACAAACCAAATGGATTTTTTTTTTAGTGCTCCTGCAATCAGTAGCAACTAGAGAAAGAGAGAGAAAAATGCATTTGAAGTAGTTTCTTGGAAATCATTCAAAGGTTTCAACAAGTTGGATATATTATTTACCACCATGTGAGTTCTCAAAAATAGCTTTTGAACTCTCAGAATCTTATCTATTTTGACATTTAAAAATGTTTTTATTATTATTTTTAATGTTTATTTATTTTTGAGAGAGAGACAGAGAGACAGAGTGTGAGCAGGGGAGGGGCAGAGCGAGAGGGAGACACAGAATCCGAAGCAGGCTCCAGGCTCTGAGCTGTCAGCACAGAGCCCGATGTAAGGCTCAAACTCATGGACCATGAGATCATGACCTGAGCTGAAGCTGGACGCTTAGCCAACTGAGCCTCAGGCACCCCTATTTTGACATTTTTTAATGAAATATTTTTAGTCAGCTAAGCACACTGGAAAAAATAAAATTTTCATTTGAATTATAGCCATTTCTTTAAGGTGAATCTTTAATTTTAAGTGCGATTAATACTTCAAAATGAATTTAAACAACATTGTGGATAATGGTTTTGATCTGTTTCCAAGAAAAATGAATACTTCATAGCTGCAGATTTGTTACAGTACTAATTAGTTCCTGCACCAGCAAGGACAGTATTCAGGATGAGGAAAAAATGTGGAACAGCAATAGCAGTAGCCAGGGGAGACAGAACAAGAGAGGACATGAGAGAGGAGACAGGAGAGAGGAGAGGAGTAAGGAGAGAAAAAGGAGTGAGAGAAAGAGCAAGAAGGAAAGGAGACCAAGTAAGAGTGTATGAAAGGCAGTGGTCAGGCTCTGTCTACTCCACCCTTGTTAAAATTGTGTCATTTCCAAGGGATGAGAAGCTGCTCTTCAGTTTCAAGCTAATGCTTTCCCAGAAAATGTTTCCTTTGTTCCCTAAATTATTGATTGGGCGATTAGGGATCTAAAATGATATTGTAATTCATTGTAAGATTCTTCCCAAAGTGTGACCTCCTGGAACACACTGATTGAGTTGCTACACTGCCATCTGAGTAATTGAAGAGAGGGTAGAAGTGCCCGAGAGCAGGAAATAGATGTCCATGGAAAATAGATAATTTCTGCAGGGTCCCCTGTGCAAGCCTGGCTCCAGGGGGGTTGAAGAATCCAATGGAAGGTTAGAAATTGTTCTACACTGTCCTTTCTGAGAAAGAGTATAGGGTCTTCCTGCCAGTTCCTGTTCGCAGGGTGGAAATTGTCACTGGACTCTCTGTTTAGGAGTCAAGAGCACTCGCCCCTACACATCTGTCACACCTGAACACAGAAATTGTTGACCCAGAAGCATGGGTTATCTAGTCATGAATCTGTCAAGGCACGGACTAGTTCTTAGAGTCTGGGAGGTGCAGTGGTATAGCTGTGGAAAGGGTGATATTTGGCATCATAAAGCCCTGAATTTAAATCCTTTCACCCCGCTTAATGGAAATTGTCTTGGAAAAGGTAATGTAATTGGTGTCTCTGTTTCTTAGTGTTCCCATCTGTAAAATGGAGATGATGAGAAAACAGTGGGGTGGGGCCAATACATGGATAAAAGGATAGAATATAAATAAAAGGCTTATTAGTATCATGCCCAGTAAGTATCTCCATAAATTTTAACTGTTAATTCATTTTGCAGTTATATTTATGTTGTCATCCTTTCTATTGTTGTCAGAGGCAGGATGATAAGGGGCAGATTTGGGTATTGGTTCACCAGATAAGGATCAAAGGATCCTTATCAAAGGATCTGGGAACCAGTGATGTGTACTAGGACAGAAAGCAACCAGGTCTTGAGAAAAAGATAGAGTATGGAGACCAGAAACTTAAGCTAACACTTAATTTAGTATATTACCAATACTGTTATCCATCATTTACTGATTATCTGCCAAGTGCTACTCTTCTATTGTACTATTATATACAATACTATAGTATTGTATAATCCTCATATCTACTCTCTGAAAAAGAGAGCATTATTTTCTTATTTGAACTAGTGAGAATAAAGGGCTCAGAACATTTACATAGCAATTGAGAACCCAAGTTCTCATTTCAAGGTCTGTAGTTTTTCCATTGCACCCACACTTCAGGTGAATGCTCTTCGGGTCATTGTAAATATCTGTGGATTCTGATCTCTTTTCTACATTTTTCTTTTCTATATCTTAATGGCTAGGATTTTTGGCCCCTGAGAAAGCTTCAGAAGTCTGCTCCTCCCCCCTATCTTTCTCCTCTCATCTCTTTAATTTCCTGGCTCCTGTTTTATTTTGTGTTATTGGTGGGTCTTATTGTACCTCTGATTTTATTATGAGCAAAATACTTTGAAGGGGGGAGTATTTCAGTCAGACATTGTCTTTTCCCCCCCATTACCTTCGATCAGGTCTTTATTCAAAATTAGCAGTCCAAAATGATTGGACTTTTATGGGATACACAAATTTAAGTTTTTATGCAGCAGGCTTCTTTAGTTCCGTGGTGGGCTTCTGTTCTTTTCTTTTCTTTTTCATGGCTAAATCTGTTTCTTTTCCAGGCAACTTTGACCATGTCACAACTCATCTGAGCCTTAATGTCTCCACTTACAAATGAAATAATAGATAATAAAGTATCACTGATTGTAATGAGACATGTAAAGTTAGAGCATTTTTCTTGACTGATATTGGAAGCTTTTTTTTTTTTAAATTTACATCCAAGTTAGTTAGCATATAGTGCAGCAGTGATTTCAGGAGTAGATTCATTAATACTCCTTACCCATTTAGCCCCCCCCCCCAAACCCACCAGCAACCCTCTGTTTGTTCTCCATATTTAAGAGTTTCTTATGTTTTCCCCCTCCCTGTTTTTATATTATTTTTGTTTCCCTTCCCTTATCTTCATCTATTTGTATCTTAAAGTCCTCATATGAGTGAAGTCATATGATAATTTGTCTTTCTCTAATTTCGCTTAGCATAATAACCTCTAGTTCTATCCACATAGTTGCAAATGGCAAGATTTCATACTTTTTGATTGCCAAGTAATACTCCATTGTGTGTGTGTGTGTGTGTGTGTGTGTGTGTGTGTGTGTATATATACACACACACACACACTACATCTTCCTTATCCAATCATCCATCGATGGACATTTGGGCTCTTTCCATACTTTGGCTGTTGTCGATAGTGGTGCTATAAACATGGGGGTGCATATGCCCCTTCGAAACAGCATATCTGTGTCCCTTGGATAAATACCTAATAGTGCAATTGCTGGGTCTTAGCGTAGTTCTATTTTTAATTTTTTGAGGAACCTCCATATTGTTTTCCAGAGTGGCTGCACCAGTTTGCATTCCCAGCAACAAGGCAAAAGAGATCCTCTTTCTCTGCATCCTCGCCATCACCTGTTGTTGCCTGAGTTGTTAATGTTAGCCATTCTGACAGGTGTGAGGTGGTGTCTCATTGTGGTTTTGATTTGTATTTCCCTGATGATGAGTGATGTTGAGCAGTTTTTCATGTGTCGGTTGAAGAAGTGTCTATTCATGTCTTTTGCCCATTTCTTCACTGGATTATTTGTTTTTTGGATGTTGAGTTTGATAAGTTCTTTATAGATTTTGGATATTAACCCTTTATTGGATATGTCATTTGTGAATATCTTCTCGCATTCCGTTGGTTGCCTTTTAGTTTTGCTGATTGTTTCCTTCGCTGTGCAGAAGCTTTTTATACTGATGAGGTCCCAGTAGTTCCTTCACTGTGCAGAAGCTTTTTATACTGATGAGGTCCCAGCAGTTCATTTTTGCTTTTGTTTCCCTTGCCTCTGGAGACGTGTTGAATAAGAAGTTGCTGTGGCAGAGGTCAAAGAGGTTTTTGCTTGCTTTCTCCTTGAGGATTTTGATGGTTTCCTGTCTTACATTTAGGTCTTTCATCCGTTTTGACTTTTTGTGTATGGTGTAAGAAAGTGGTCTGGGTTCATTCTTCTGCATGTTGCTGTCTGGTTTTCCCAGAACTACTTGCTGAAGAGATAGTCTTTATTCCATTGGATATTCTTTCCTGCTTTGTCAAAGATTAGTTGACCATATATTTGTGGGTCCATTTCTGGGTTCTCTATTCTATTCCATTGATCTGAGTGTCTGTTTTTGTGCCAGTACCACACTGTCTTGATGATTATAGCTTTGTAGTACAGCTTGAAGTCTGGGATTGTGATATCTCCAGCTTTGTTTTGTTTTTGTTTTTGTTTTTCTCAATATTGCTGTGGATATTCGAGGTCTTTACTGGTTCCATACAAATTTTAGGATTATTTGTTCTAGCTCTGTGAAGAATGCTGGTGTTATTATGATGGATATTGTATTGAATATGTAGATTGCTTTGGGTAGTATTGACATTTTAACAATATTTCTTCTTCCTATCCAGGAGCATGGAATATTTTTCCATTTTTTTTGTGTGTGTGTGTCTTCTTCAATTTTTTTCATGAGATTTCTATAGTTTTCAGTGTATAGATTTTTTTCCTCTTTGGTTAGATTTATTCCTAGCTATTTTATGGTTTTGGGGACAATTGTAAATGGGACTGATTCCTTGATTTCTCTTTCTGTTGCTTCATTATTGGTGTATAGGAATGCAACCATATTCTGTGCATTGACTTTATATCTTGTGACTTTGCTGAATTAATGGATCAGTTCTAGCAGTTTTTTGGTGTTCCATATAGAGTATCATGTCATCTGCGAACAGTGAAAGTTTGACCTCTTCCTGGCTGATTTGGATGACATTTATTTCTTTGTTTTGTCTGATTGCTGAGACTGACTTCCAGTACTATGTTGAATAACAGTGGCAAGAGTGGACATCCTTGTCTTGTTCCTGACCTTAGAGGGAAACCTCTCAGTATTTCCCCATTGAGGATGCTATTAGCATTGGGTTTTTCATACATGGCTTTTGTGATCTTGAGGTATGCTCCTTCTACCCCTACTTTCTTGAGGGTTTTTATCAAGAAAGGATGTTGTATTTTGTCAAATGCTTTCTCTGCATCTATTAAGAGGATCATATGGTTCTTGTCCTTTCTTTTATTGATGTGATGAGTCACAGATATTGAACCAGCCCTGCATTCCAAGTGTAAATCCCACTTGGTTGTGGCGAATACCTTTTTTAATGTATTGTTGGAGCTGGTTGGCTAATATCTTGTTAAGGATTTTTGCATCCATGTTCATCAGGGAAATTGGTCTATAGTTCTCCTTTTTTGTGGGGTCTCTGTCTGTTTTTGGAATCAAGGTAATGCTGGCTTCATAGAAAGAGTTTGGAAGTTTTCCTTCCATTTCTATTTTTTGGAACACCTTCAAGAGAATAGGTGCTTACTCTTCCTTAAACATTTGGTAGAATTCCCCTGGAAAGCCATCTGGCCCTGGACTCTTGTTTTTTGGCAGATTTTTGATTGCTAATTTGATTTCCTTCCTGGTTATGGGTCTGTTCAAATTTTCTCTTTCTTCCTGTTTCAGTTTTGGTAGTGTATATGTTTCTAGGAATTTGTCCATTTCTTCCAGATTGCCTGTTTTATTGGTATATAATTGCTCATAATATTCTCTTATTATTATTTTCATTTCTGCTGTGTTGGTTGTGATCTCTCCTCTTTCATTCTTGATTTTATTTATTTGGGGCCTTTCCTTTTTCTTTTTTATCAAACTGGCTATTGGTTTATCAATTTTGTTAATTCTTTCAAAGAGCCAGCTTCTGGTTTCATTGATCTATTCTACTTTTTTTTTTTTTTTTGGTTTCGATAGCATTAATTTCTGCTCTAATCTTTGTTATTTCCTGTCTTCTGCTGATTTTGGGTTTTATTTGCTGTTCTTTTTCCAGCTCCATAAGGCATAAGGTTAGGTTGTGTATCTGAGATCTTTCTTCCTTCTTTAGGAAGGCCTGGATTGCTATATACTTTCCTCTTATGACTGCCTTTGCTGTGCCCCAGAGGTTTTGGGCTATGGTATTATCATTTTCATTGACTTCCATACACTTTTTAATTTCCTCTTTAACTTCTTGGTTAGCCCATTCATTCTTTAGTAGGATGTTCTTCCGTCTCCAAGTATTTGTTACCCTTCCAAATTTTTTCTTGTGGTTGATTTCGAGTTTCATAGCGTTGTGGTCTGAAATTATGCGCAGTATGATCTCGATCTTTTTGTACTTACTTAGGGCTAATTTATGTCCCAGTATATCGTCTATACTGAAGAACGTTCCATGTGTACTGGAGAAGTACTGCTTTAGGATGAAATGTTCTGAATATATCTGTTAAGTCTATCTGGTCCAGTGTGTCATTCAAAGCCATTGTTTCCTTGTTGATTTTCTGTTTAGATAATCTGTCTATTGCTGTAAGTGGGGTGTTGAAGTCCCTTACTATTATGGTATTATTATCAATGAGTTTCTTTATGTTTGTGATTAACTGATTCATACATTTGGGTTCTTTCACATTTGGTGCATAAATGTTTACAATTGTTAGGTCTTGGTGGATAGCCCCTTAATTATGATATAATACCCTTCTTCATCTCTTATTACAGTCTTTATTTTAAAGTCTAGATTGTCTGATTTAAGTATGGCTACTCCAGCTTTCTTTTGTCGACCATTGACATGATAGATGGTTCCCCATCCCTTTACTTTCAGTCTGAAGGTGTCATTTAGGTCTAAAGTGGATCTCTTGTAAACAGCATATAGATGGATCTTATTTTCTTATCCATTCTGTTATCCTATGTCTTTTGATTGGAGACCTTAGTTCATTGACGTTTAGAATGAGTACTGAAAGATACAAATTTATTGTCATTATGTTGCCTGTAGAGTTGGAGTTTCTGGTGGTGTTCTCTGGTCTTTTCTAGTCTTTGTTGCTTTTGGTCTGCCTCTCTCTCTCTCTCTCTCTCTCTCTCTCTCTCTCTCTCTCTCTCTCTTTGCCTTTTCTTCCCCCAGAGAGCCCCCTTACAATTTCTTGCAGGGCTGGTTTAGTAGTCATGAACTCCTTTAATTTTTGTTTGTCTGGGAAACTTTTTCTCTCTCCAGCTTTGCTAAATAAGGAATTCTTGGGTACATATTTTTCTGATTCAGCAAATTGAATACATCCTGCCACTCCATTTTGGCTTGCCAAATTTCTGTGGATAGGTCTGCTGCAAACCTGATCTGTCTTCCCTTGTATGTTAAGGACGTTATCTTCCCTTGCTGCTTTCATGATTCTTTTCTTGCCTGAGTATTTTGTGAATTTGACTATGATAGGCCTTGCTGATGGTTGGTTTTTGTTGAATCTAATAGAGTCCTCTGTGCTTCCTGGATTTTGATGTCTATGTCTTTCCCCAGGTTAGGAAAGTTTTCTGCTATGATTTGTTCTCATAAACCTTCTACCCCCTTTTCTCTCTCTTCATCTTCTGGGATCCCTATGATTCTGATATTGTTCCTTTTTAATGAGTCACTTAATTCTCCAATTCTTAAATTGGGCTCTTTTGTCTTAGTCCCCCTTTTTTTCTGCTTCGTTATTCTCCATAAGTTTGTCCTCTATAGCTCTGCTTTGCTGCTCTGCCTCATCCATCCTTCCTGCCATGGCAACATTCAAGATTGCAGGTCTGTTATAGCATTTTTTAAATTTCATCCTGATTAACTTTTACTTCTTTTATCTCCACAGAAAGGGATTCTAATCTGTTTTCAAGACTAGTTAGTATTCTTATTATTGTGATTCTAAATTCTGGTTCAGACATCTTGCTTGTATCTGTGTTGATTAAGTCCCTGGCTGTCATTTCTTCCTGCTCTTTCTTTTGGGGTGAATTCCTTCCTTTCATCATTTTGAAGGAAGAAAGAAATTAATAAGGTAAAAAAATTAAAATTAAAAATTTTAAAACAACACACACACAAAAATCAAATGATGCTAGATCCTAGGTGTGTTTTGGTCTGTTTGTTGAAAGGGGCTTACTAGAGTAGAGAAAAAGGAGAAAGATAAGAAAAGACAAAAAAAAAGAAAAAGAAAAAAAGAAGAAAAGGAAAAAAAAGGAAAATATTTGAAAATTTGAAAAATGTATGCAATGAAATAGAATAAAATTAAATGATGGAAGCAAAATATAATTTGAAAAATTTACAAAGAAGTAAAAAATATATTAGAAAAAATTAAAGAAGAATATTTTTAATAATAATTGAAAATAAAAATAATTTTTTCTCTTTCTGTATTCAAGAAAAAGAAAAGAAACAAAAAAGAAAAAAATTGAATAAATGGACCAGTGAACAGACTGCGATACAACTGAAATTACCTTGTTTTCCCCTAGCAGTCAAAGTATGAAGCACTTTATAGTCTGTAAACTAAGCAGGCAGAGAGACTTGTGGTGTTCCTGAAGAGTGAGGTTGTTCCAGTTGGGTGGGGCTTAGTGTAATGGCTCCATTATCCACTAGATGGCGCTGCTTAATTTACTGGGGTGGATTGTTGTGGTACTTGTAAGTGCGTATGCGCTTGTGTGGGAGGGGTGAAAATGGCACCACCCAGCTACCCAGTCTCTAGTATGGGAACTCTGTTCTCCCCGATCAGCAATCATGCACCCGTCCTTTGTCTCTCGCTTCCATCCACTCCCTGCTTGTACCCTGTCCATGACCAAGCCATCAGATTGCCAGGTAGCACCTCCCTCCTGAATTTTATCTTGGATGCGGATGTGTTTCCTAACCCCTCACTTCTGAGAAACTGCGACTTTGACCCACTCAGACCTTCGGGGGAGGGTCTCACCAAGCAATGGCTAGGTGCCAGCCTCACCCAGGAACATTAGCAGGACTGTGCTGCTGCTAATTCCCAGAGACTGTGGCTGGGTGCCAGCTTGCCCCAGAAAAAGGTGATGCGATCGTGTAGCAGCAGCCTTTCAGGGATTATGGAAAACCACAACATACATCTGGTGCCAGGCTTCACCCTTAACGTCTTTGTTCCAGAACCATCAAATGTGGTTGTTCTCTGGGGTCTGCTGTGACCTTTGCCTGTGGGATGGCCGCACAGCCTCTATCAAATGTCCTTCCAGCAGGGAAACCACCTCTGCCTGTGTGGCCCAAGGACCCCAAGGACTTCACTCTCTGCTCCTGGGGATTCACTCTTCCCACCAGAGCTCCACCAGGTGTCAAGCTGTGGAGTTTTAGACTCTGCACTCCCCTGTTTATAGAGTCTTAATGGAATTTAAACCCTCTCCTTTCTCCTTTCTCCCTGTTTTGTTCAGTCCTTGTGGCTGTTTCCACTTTTTCCACTTTCTCTCCAGCTGCTTTTGGGTCCTTTTCCCACACTCTCCCCTCATCTCTGTTCTCTCTCCACAAGCAAAAGCAGCTCCCTGCCCTCCCTCCACAGCTTCTCTCTTCCTCATTTCACCTCTCCATGCCATGTACCCGCTGAGTTCCGTGGTCAGATTGTGCAGATTATTGTGTTAATCCTCAAACAGTTTTCTAGGTGTGCAGGATGGTTTAGTGTTGATCTGGCTGTATTTCATGGATGAGAGATACAAAGCAAACCTCCATGCTGTTCTGCCATCTTGGCCCCTCTCCCATGGTGGGTTTCTTTTCTGCAGGCTTCCTCTATGCTTCTGGTTTCTTGGTAGCTGCAGGCTTTTTTCCTGCCAAAGGTTTCTTTTTCCTTTTTTTTAAAATTTTTTCCAAAAATTTATTCAAGTTATAACCTATAGTGTAGTATTGGTTTTAAGAGTAGAATTTAGTGATTAATCACATATAACACCCAGTGCTTATCCCACAAGTGCCCTTTTTAATGCCTATCACCCATTTAGCCCATTCCATACCCACCTCCCTACAGCAATCCTTAGTTTTCTCTAGTTAAGAGTTTCTTATCATTTGTCTCCCTCTCTGTTTTTATTTTTCCTTCCCTTCCCCTATATTCATCTGTTTTGTTTCTTAAATTCTACATATGAGTGAAATCACATGATATTTGTCTTTCTCCGATTGACTTATTTCACTTAGCGTAATACACTTTAGTTCCATCCACATTGTTGCAAATGACAAGATTTCATTCTTTTTGATCACCAAGTAATATTCCAGTGTGTGTGTGTGTGTGTGTGTGTGTGTGTGTGTGTGTGTCTGTGTGTCTGTGTATCTGTGTGCATGCCATATCTTCTTTATCCATTAACCAGTCAAAGAACATTTGGGTTCTTTCCATAACTTGGCTATTGTTGATAGTGCTGCTATTAACATTGGGGTGCGTGTGTCCATTCAAATCAGTATTTTTGTATCCTTTCAATTAATACTTAGTAGTGCAATTCCTATATCATATGGTAGTTCTATTTTTAACTTTTATAGAGCCTCCATATTGTTTTCCAGAATGGCTGCACCAGTTTGCATTCCTACCAACAGTATGAGAGGGTTCCTTTTTCTCTGCATCCTTGGTAACATCTCTTATTTCCTGAGTTGTTAATTTTAGCCCTTCTGACAGGTATGACATGGTATCTCATTGTGGTTTTGTTTTGTTTTGTTTGTTTGTTTGTTTTATTTTTTAGAGAGAGAGAGATCAAGAGCAAGTGAGCAAGCAGAGGGGAAAGGCAGGGTAGAGGGGAGAGAGAATCCCGTGGCCATGGGATCATGCCCTGAGCCAAAATCAATAGTTGGACATTCAAGTGATTGAGCCACTCAGGTGACCCCTCACTGTGATTTTGATTTGTGTTTCCCTGATCATGAGTGCCATTGAGAATTTTTTTCATGTATCTGTTAGCCTTTTGTATGTCATCTTTGGAGAAATGTCTGTCATGTCTTGTGCCCATTTCTTAACTGGATTATTTATTTTTTGGGTGTTGAGTTTGAGAAGTTATTTATAGATTTTGGGTACTAGCCCTTTATCTGGTATATCATTTGCAAATATTTTATTCCATTCTGTAGGCTGCCTTCTAGTTTTGTTGATTGTTTCCTTCACTGTGCAGAAGGTTTTTGTCTTGATGAAGTCCCAATCGTTCATTTTTGCTTTTGTTTCCCTTGCTTCCAGCGACATGTCTAATAAGAAGATGCTGCAGCCAAGGTCAGAGAGGTTGCTGCCTGTGTTCTCCCTTGGGGATTTTAATGGTTTCCTGTCTCACATTTAGGTCTTTCATCTATTTTGAATTTATTGTTGTGTATAGGTAAGAAAGTTGTCCAGTTTCATTGTTTTGCATGCCACCGTCCAGTTTCCCCAGCACCATTTGTTGAAGATACTGTTTCTTTTCCATTGGATATTCTTTCCTGCTTTGTCGAATATTAATTGACCATATAGTTGTGGGTTCATTTCTGGGGTCTCTATTTTGTTCCATTGATCTAAGTGTCTATTTTTGTGTCAGTACCATACTGTCCTGTAATTAAAGCTTTGCCATACAGTTTAAAGTCTGGAATTGTGATGCCTCCCTCTTTGTTTATCTTTTTCAAAATCACTTTTAGGGTCTTTTCTAATTTCATACAAATTTTGGGATTGTTTGTTCTGGCTCCGTGAAGAATGCTGGTGTTATTTTGATAGAGATTGCACTGAATGTGTAGATTGCTTTGGGTAGTATAGACATTTTAACAATATTTGCTCTTCTAATCCATGAGCATTCCAAAAATGGAATATTTTTCCATTTCTTTGTGTCTTCTTTAATTTCTTTCATAAGTGTTCTGCAGTTTTCAGAGCACGGATCTTTTACCTCTTTTGTTATGTTTATTCCTAGGTGTCTTATGGTTTTTGGTGCAATTGTAAATGGGATCAATTCCCTGATTTCTTTTCTGCTGTTTCGTTATTGGTGTATAGAAATGCAACAGGCTTCCTACATTGATTTCATATCCTGAACTTTGATAAATTCATATGTTAGTTCTAGCAATTTTTTGGTGTAGTCTTTTGGGTTTTCTACATAGATTATCATGTTATCTACAAAGTGAAAGTTTGATTTACTTCTTGCCAATTTGGATGCTTTTTATTTCTTTTTATTGTCTGATTGCTGACGCTACGACTTCCATTAATATGTTAAATAGTAATGGTGAGAGTGGACACCATTGTCATATTCCTGATCTTAGGGAGAAAGATTCTCAGTGTTTCCTTATTGAGGATGATATTAGCTGTGGGTCTTTTATTTATCACCTTTATGATACTGATGTATGGTTCCATCTATTCCTACTTTGTTGAAGGTTTTTATCAAGAATGGGCGCTGTATCTTGTCAAATGCCTTTTCTGTATCAATTGAAAGAATCATATAATTCTTATCCTTTCTTTTATTAAGGTGGTGTATTATGGTGATTGATTTGTGAATATTGAACCAACCCTGTAGCCCAGGAATAAATTCCAGTTGATCATGGTTAATAATTGTTTTAAGTACTGTTAGATTTGATTTGCTAGTATCTTGTGCAGATTTTTTTGCATCCAGATTCATCAGGGATATTCATCTATAACTCTCCTTCTTAGTGGAGTCTTTGGTTTTGGAATCAAGGTAATGCTGGCCTCACAGGATGAATTTGGCAGCTTTCCTTCCATTTCTATTTGTTGGAACAATTTCAGAAGAATGGGTATTAATTCTGCTTTAAATGTCTGGTAGAATTCCCCTGGGAAGCCATCTGGCCCTAGACTCTTATTTGTTGGGAGATTTTTGATTACTGATTCAATTTCTTTACTGGTTATGGGTCTGTTCAAATTTTCTATTTCTTCCTCTTTCAGTTTTGGTAGTTTCTAATCTTTCTTGGAATCTATCCACTTCTAGATTGCCCAATTTATTGGTATATAATTGCTGATAATATTCTATTATAATTGTGTTTCCATGGTGTTTGTTATAATCTCTTCTCTTTCATTCATGATCTTACTTATTTGGCTCCTTTTTCTTTCTTTTTAATAACTCTGACTAGGGGCTTATCAATTTTGTCAATTCTTATAAAGAACAAGCTCCTAGTTTTGTTGATCTACTATTTTTTAAAATTTCTATATCATTTGTATCTGCTCTCATTTTTATTTCCCATTTTCTTCTGGTTTTAGGTTTATTTACTGTTCTTTTTCCAGCTCCTTTAGGTTTAAGGTTAGGGTGTGTATTTGAGACCTTTCTTGCTTCTTGATATAGGCCTTATTGCTGTATACTTCCTTCTTTTGCCCTCCTTTGCTCCATCCCACAGGTTTTGGATTGTCATGTGTTCATTTTCATTTGCTTAGATTTATTATTTTAATTTCTTATTTAATTTACTGGTTAGCCCATCACAGTTAGTAGGATGTTCTTTAATCTCCATGTATTTGTGGTCTGTCCAGTTTTGTTTGTTTGCTTGTTTGTTTTTGTGTTTGACTTCAAGTTTCATAACATTGTAGTCTGAAAAAATGCATGATATTATCTCAATCTTTTTGTCCTGGTTAAGGCCTGATTTGTGACCCAGTGTATGATGTATTCTGGAGAAGGTTCCACGTGTACTTTAAAAGAATGTGTAGTCTGCTGCTTTAGGATTAAATGCTCTGTATATATGTTAAGTCCATCTGGTCCAGTGTGTCACTCAAAGCCATTGTTTCCTTGTTTATCTTCTGCTTAGATGATCTGTCCATTGTTGTAAGTGGGTGTTAAAGTCCCCTAGTATTATTATATTACTATCAATGAGTTTCTTTGTTAATTTATTTGTATACGTGGGTGCTTCCAAGTTTGGCACATAAATATTTACAATTATTATATCTTCTTGCTGGATAGACCCCTTTATTATGATGTAGTGCCCTTCATCTCTTATTACAATCTTTGGTTTAAAATTTAGTTTGTCTGATATAAGTATGGTTACTCAATTTTTTTTTTTGTGGTTTTTTTGATGTCCATTGACATGATAAATTGTTCTCCATCTCCTCACATTCAATCTGGAAGTGTCTTTGGGTCTCATGTGAATATTTTATAAACAGCATATCAATGGATCTTGTTTTTTTATGCATTATGATACCTTATGTCTTTTGATTAGAGTATTTGGTCCATTTACATTCAGAGTAAATATTTATCAGTATGAATTTGGTGCCATTGTATTACCTGTAAAGTTGCTGTGCTTATAGATTGTCTCCATTCCTTTCTAGTCTTTGTTGGTTTTGGTCTCTCTTTCCTGATCAAAGTGTCCACTTTAATATTTATTGCAGAGCTGGTCTAGTGTTTACAAACTCCTCTAGTTTTTGATTGTCTTGGAAACTCTATCTCTCCTTCTATTCTGAATGATAGCCTTGTTGGATAAACTATTCTTGGCTGTGGGGCACCTGGGTGGTTCAACTGGTTAAGTGTCAGACTTTGGCTCAGGTCGTGATCTCACAGTTCTTCAGTTGGAGCCCCACATCAGGCTCTGTGCTGACAGTTCAGAGCCTGGAGCCTGTGTAAGATTCTGTGTCTCCCTCTCTCTCTGCCCCTCCTCTGCTCACACTTTCTCTTTCTCTCTCTTAAAAATAAAGAAAAACATTAAAAAAATTAAAAGTATTCTTAGCTGAGTATTTTCTCCATTTATCTCATTGAATGTATCATGCCACTCACTTCTGACCTGCCAACTCCCTGGACAGGTCTGCTGCTAACCTAATATGTCTATCCTTACAAGGTTAAGGACCTTTTGTTCCTAGCTGCTTTCAAAATTCTCTTTTTCTTTGATTTTTTGCAAGTTTTACTATATGTCTTGGTGTTGACCTGTTTTGGTTGATTTTGAGAGGGGGGTGTCTCTGTGCCTCTTGGACTTGAATGCCTGTTTCCTTTTTCAGATTATAGAAGTTCTCAGCTATGATTTTTCAAATAAGCCCTCTGCACCTTCCCTACTCTTCTTCTGGGACTCCTATGATACAGATAGTATTGTGCTTTATGGAATCACTTAATTCCCTGGGTCTATAGTCTTGATCCAATAGTTTTCTTTCCCTCTTCTTTCCAGCTTCAATATTTTCCATAACTTTATCTTTTATATCACTTATTCATTCCTCGGCTTCTTCCATCCTTATTGTGATTACAATCGTTCAGTTTTGTATCTCAGGTATAGCATTTTTTTTTTTAACTTCAACCTATTTTTTAGGTCTTTTATCTCTGCAGCAAGGGTTTCTTTGGTGTCTCCTCTGCTTCTTTCAAGCCCAGCTAGTATTCTTATAACTGTTGCTCTAAATTCTTGTTCAGATATATTGCTTATATCTTTTTTGAGTAAATCCCTGGCTGTGATTTCTTCTTGATCTTTCTTCTGGGGAGAATTATTTCATCTTGTCATTTTGTCCAGGTTTCTGTGTTTTGTGTGTCATGAAGTCTTGTTATGTTTCCTGATCCTGAGAGTAATGCTATATTGAGAAAGGGTTATACACTTTACAAAGCCTGGTGTTCAGGAAATGGTTAATGTGTATGCTCTGTACACTCTACTGTTATGATTTGGCTGCTCTTTGCCCCAGTTAAGTTGTGTGCAGAGTACCTCCTTGCTTGTAGTGGAGAGTGTTTGGACCTTTAAGTAGGTGTGCTTTAATTTGTTTGTTTAAATAAGCCTGATTAAATATAAAAAAGTGCTGATCCAAAGAGAGAGAAAAGGAAAAGGAAAAAAAATCCCCAGATAAGCAAATAAACAAAAAAGTATAAGCCTCATTCCAAAGAAAAAGAAAGAAGGAAAACAACAACAACAACAACAACAACAACAACAACAACAACCAAACAAAGAAATCCTAGTCCTATTTCCACCAGAACTAAAGCTGACACTTTGGAGCACTCTATGATCAGTAGACTTGGTGCATACAGGGGGCCTGTGCTGGTTCTCTGGGGGAGAGACCTGCCATGCTGGCTTACAGTCAGATCTGCTTTAGAAAAGATGTCCCTACAGGGCCCAGCATGGCGAGGTTTGGTGTAAGTGGCTCCACCCTCCACTGAGGGCGCTATGTTGTTCATTGAATGTAGGTGTTCCAAACATGCTGGCTGTCAGGGGAAAATGGTGTCACCCCACTCTCTTATCCCTGTTTAGGGGAGCTCATGCCCACTGCTGTTCAGGAAGCCCTCACAGAAAAGTGAACAACCTCCCTTTTTGTATCCTAGGCTTCCATCAGATCCCTGCCCTCAACCTGTCTGTGCCTGGGGCCAATGAATACCCAGTGCCACAGTAGTCCTGTGTTTTATCTCTGGCCTGTGGCTGGGATTCAACACTCTAAATCGTAAAGGATCAGCAAGGCACAGACCAGATTCCCTTCTCCAGAGAAGGAGGTCTGTGCTGTGTCTGGTGCTAGCTTTTTCCCAGTGAAGCAGTTGCACAGCTGTGTAGGCACTTGGAGTTTATGGTGAAGCACATCAAAAAGCTGTGATCAGGTTATCTGTCCTCCATATGCATTTCTGTCCCTTGCAGATGAATGGCTGCTCACTGGTGCCCACTCAGTCCTTTGTCCTTGGAGAGGCAGTATACCCTCTTCCAAATGTACTCCAGGAAAGGGAACATTCTCTCCTAGTGCTACCCAGGGGATCTCTACACCACACTGTCCTCTGTCCACTCTGTCCAGTGTTTGCCTTTCTCCCTAGGAGCACTGCTGCCCACCTGGCTTGACTCCAGCAAATGGTGCTGACTTCTAAAACCTCAGAATTTGAGTTCCATTGTTTGTAAAAACTTGCAATAGTCAGTTCCTGTTGATTCCCCAGTCAGTGGTTTGGGGGGAGTGTATTTCTTGCATGAACCCCACACACTGCTCTCTCCCCCTCTCTTTTTCTCTGTCTTCTCCCTGTGTAAAGGGCTCCCTCTCCACTGCAACACCACAGCTTTTCTCTCCCCCATTTTACATCTCTGCACCTGCCACCTTCTCTTCTCTAATTGTGAGGATCATTCTTTTCATCCTCAGATCGATTTGTTAGGTGTTCCAAATGATTTGATGTTGATCTAGCTATGTTTGAGGGATGAGGCAAGCCCGGGGTCCCCCTACTACACTGCCATTATAACTCCTCCTCCTCTTCTGCTTCTTAACACTGACAGCCTTCTTTCCTTTCTTCCCTACCACAAGCTTCTGGCCTGGAACCCTTTTATCTGATTTGGCTTCTAATACTGCTCCTGCCTTATCCATCTGGAATTTGTGATTCTTGGCCCAGTGAAGAATGGTGTTCTGGTGCATGGTCTTTTCACATGGGTGTAGCTTCAATATGATTCTCAGGTTTTTCAGTGAATACTTCTTCAGAACTCTGCACTGAATCTTCTTATGTGGTACTTGGAGGGCTCTTGGGATCTCTGGGCTCTTCAAGATTCTGCTAAGGTCTGTATTAAGCATCTTGTGCATGGGAAGATTGTAGTCACTCCTGAGGGAGGCATGCTTACCCCTAGTGCCATACAGAGTGTCTAGCTTGCAGAAAGCAAGCATTTCAATCCAAATGCAGAAAGGCCCCACATGCCCACCAGGAGTAAGTTTCAAACTGTTCTATGTGCTTATATTAAGTAAAGTAATTCCATGGATGTTTCTGAAGGCCTTAATGTTTCTTCATTATAGATGATGCAGGGGCCCCTGTGCTGGATACAATGACAGCTGCTCATTTTGCCCTTGTCAGCTCTAATTCTCTGAGAAGCATAGACCTTTTTGATATCATTCTTCCTTGGTCTTTTTATAGCCTTCAACCACCAAAGAAAGTTCAGGAACTTGCTCAATACGAAGACTTTTAGACATGACCAGCACTAGTAAGGCTGAGGCAGCCAGGGCAGAGTGATGGCATATTGCTTCTGTGTTGTGTTCATTCTGTGGTGCCAAAGGCACCAGGTTTTGGTTTGTGCAAACATGTGACCCCTATGACACATATTTCTAAAAGCACCCTGGACAGAATGGTGAGTTCCACCACTTCGAACTCTGGAAATTTGAGTCATGGCTCTGCCAGTCTCTCTAAGACTCAGCACTGGTTTGATGACCTGCTAATTCACTGACACCAGATGGCTGTTTGCTGTTTTCATGCAAGTTGGTGTGAACAAAGTTCATGGTATTGGGTCGAATGGGAGCCTTGAACACTGCAGACAAAGTAACATTAATTTCCAGATGACTCCTCCTTCTTGGAGTATACGGATATCAGTGGAGGAGCACAGTCCATCATAGGGAGAGGAGAGGGCCATCCTCCTGTATCAGTTGGATATTGTGTGTAGCAATTCATCCCCAAACACCTATTTATTATTTCTCAAAGTCTGTGAGTTGACTGAGGGTTGACTGATCTTGGCTGGGCTTGGCTTGCAGGTGGCTGTGTTCCATCCTCCTGCTAGGATCGTCAAGCCAGCCCCAGTTTGTTCTTGACAGTGGCAATGGCAGAGGTTCAAAAGAGCAAGTGGAAGCATACAAGACTTTTCAAAGCCATCTTATTCTGTGGGCTAAAGAAAATCACATGTTTGAGCCCCAAATTAGGAAGTAGGGGTACCCTCATCTACAGTGGATGACACTACAAAAATATATGGCAAAGGATATAGAATTAGGGAGAGGCAGGGAATTAGGACTATTGATGCAATTTATCACAGAGATGTGTCAACCAAGCAATCATTTTACAATCTACTGTTACTTGTTGGTTTCTCTTACTCTGACTTAAGGAAGGGTTAGCTCCCTTCTGAATCCTGACAACCATGGGAATCTGTTATCTTCTTGGAGGTGGTTGACTCTGAGTGTTGCTTTTTCCAGTTTCTTACTCTGCTTCCTCTCCCCTGTGAAATTGTAAGCCCTGGAGTATCTTCAAACTTGAATCATTAAGTAGGGCACATTTGTGAAGTAACAGGTTTTTTTCCTTAAAAAGTCTTTATTTCCTTCAATAAGTAGGGACAATATGAGTGTGTACATTCACATTATAATCTGGTATTCTTGTATTTTAACTGGTATTGTATCCCTGTAACACTTTTCCTGGTATTATGGTATTTTACTGAACCTTGTAAGACATAATACCTTTTGTTTGCTAATGGCAGAATTTTAAGCAAGAAATAATACTGACTGAGTAATGGAGGGGCTGTGAAATTGAAATCAACTCCTGTATTTGGACATGAATCCTGATTATTGCCCAGAATGGGTGTTCACACATGACCCTGATGGGCTGTATGAATAAAACTCTTATTTTTATTCTGCAAAATTCACCCATCCAAGGTAGGAATCTGAAACTTTTTGACCTTGTTCTTGGAAGGAGTTATAACATGCCACTTAAATCAACATTAACCTGGCCTCCAAAACCATGTGGAATCTGGGCTTTTCATTCTTTGCATTTTGCATTCTTTTTCCTTCTTTCCAACAACATTCTTACCAAACATGCCTCTTCCTTTCTTAAATACCAAGCTACTCCATGCCTCAGTTCTTTGTACCACCCATTCCATCTGCTGGAATGTTCTTTCCCCAACCTGCTGTCTTTCACCTACCTAAATTCCTGCGTGTGCATTGGGACTAAGTTAAATCCTAATTTATTTGAGAAGCTGTCCTGACCTCACAGTTGTGATTACCCAATCTGTCACCCTGTGCTAGAACTCTCCATCTTCCTTCCTAGAACTTTTCACATTTCTAGTGACTGAATGAATCATTGCATGGTTTTATTTTGTTTTGTGTGTGTTTTCCTTTCTGGCCTCTTAGTTCCTTGAGAGTTAGTATACCTTGTTTCCCTAGCCCCTGGCCTATGGTGTTTGGCACAGAGAAGGTTGTGAGTTCCCATTTGTTGAATGAATGAATGAATGAATGAATGTACGAGGCAAGTTTGCAGAGACATAGATACTCCGAACTGTAATAGACTGTAAAAGTTCCCATCTTATGGCTTCTACAGCAACTCTCCTGGTCTCCAGGTACTGATTGC
Source organism: Felis catus (assembly GCF_018350175.1). Classification (NCBI taxonomy): domain Eukaryota; kingdom Metazoa; phylum Chordata; class Mammalia; order Carnivora; family Felidae; genus Felis; species Felis catus. The sequence continues at coordinate 190,908,515 of NC_058371.1, read as the reverse complement.
TTCTGCTTGAATGCTTCCCCCAAATGGGAACGCATTCTTCTTGATGCTGTCAATTTCATCTTTTTAACAGTTATAAAATTTTCATGTTTCCATTTCCATTAAACTAGAATGTGTCATCTCATAACTCTTATCTATTGATTTTATGTCAAGCCCCTTGGGATTTTACAAAACAACCTTAATTTATCCATTATTTGTCAGTGTTTTGTGTATTTGAAAATAATGATTGTAATTCCTATGCATTTTTAATTGAAATACTCAATCTTTTATATGCACACTTTATCAACATTATCTAATTTAATTGTTAACATGATCCTCAATGAGTTGTATTATTATCCCCATTTTACAGATGAGAATACTGAGGCTGAAAGAGTTTAAAGAATTACCCAAAAGCATGGAATCAGTAAGTGGCAGAACCTGGATTTGAAACCAGGAACCATAATTTTTGTAACCCAGATTCTTGTTATGCTGAGGGGACTAATATAGATATTATATTTAACAAATGTGAAGGACTTTGTAGAAATTAACACACTGGGTTGCTGTTCCCTTACTTTTTGACCTTCATACTCTTGTGAATAGTGCTATAAGATGCTTTTGTTCATATTTCATTCACGTTGGCAATCTTTCATCCCTTTCTGCATTCACCTGATGGCCACCATATAGGGCTGCATGTTTAACTAGATATCCATTCCTGTATGATGAATCTAGTACCCTGAACCTTGATAATGACAATGACAAGCATTTTTAGCCCTACGACATTTTTACTCCATTTTGCCATCTCTTCCGGTGTTTCTCAGTACTTGATCTCTGGCTTCATCCAAGCGTCTTTAGCCCTATACTTACTTTCTCCCTTCTATAATATCTAACACTGATCTTGTACTGACATTGATTCTCCCTTACTCTTTTTCATTCATGCCTGCAACATCTACCTTTTGTACCACTGGGGAACATCCTAAAATAATCTCTGTGTCAATTTAGTTACATTATGCTGCTGTAACAAACAACACCAAAATATTAGTGGCTTTCATAGAAAAGGCTTATTTTTAATTCATGCTTAATGTCCTTAGTAAGTTAATATGCAGACTGTTGATCACAGTTCCTCAGAGACTCAAGCTAATAGAGCAGCTACTATCTTGAACATGACCTGTTATTGTGACATTAAAAAAAAAAAAGATGAGTCCTATTGTCTCTTATCAACAATTGAGTGCTTAGCCTGGAAGTGACACTAGTCATATGACCCACCCAATCATAAGGGGGCCAGAGAGGACATTTCTGACATATGAGCATACATTGGGGAACTAAGAAACATTTGGTTTATATTTGATAACTTAGTTTGTAAGACTAAGATTTGTCTTAGGGATAATTAGGTTATATTAAATAGAAACCTACTCAGTGTAGCTCATTGGGAATTTAAAATAGAAATTTATTATAAGGAATCAAAGGATTTTAATGGAATCCAAGAGTTGAAGTACAGTAACTGTACTTCATAAAGTATGAAGTACATAAATATGGATCTTCATAGCTATCATAAGCTATAGATTTTGAGAACTGGAAGGCTTCCAAAAACTAGGCAGCAATTCCATTGCTCTCTTTGTCTTTAGAAACAAATGACCTCTCATCTCTCTTTACTTGCACATTGGATCCATTCTCTCTCTCTTTTTTCCTGCAAACTAGCCTTCCCTGTTTATTTTTTAGCACATGCGACCCTAAAATTGACCATCTCAGAATGGGAGGCTTAATTCTTAAGTCGATTTGACCTTATAATTTCAGGGCCTACAGCTTACTAACCCAGATTCTTTCTTCTCCTTGGGTTGGTATGCTTCCATGGTTCAATTAATAACTATTATTGGCAGGGCAAAGATGATGTTAGATAGTAGTAAGTAGTCCTGTCTCTAGGGAGAACGGAAGAGGAATTGATTGGAATCTTTATCACTTTAGCCTTTTCTATTACTAGTTTAAATGACCAATAATACAGTTCCTCAGAAAAGGGATTAGACATCATCTTTCCAAATAGTGTGGAACATCATGAAAACCCCAGTGTTCTTTTGTGTTGTCTTTTCTGAATGTCTTCTCTTTTCTGATGACTTCTGAAATCCTACATTATAATTTTACCTCTTAAATATTAAGATTTAAATCTCAGTTACATTTAACATTAGGGAGACCCTAACCATTCCATATATTCCGTCAACTAGTTAACTAATTAGTTAAACAAATGATTATTAAGTGCCTATTAGGTAGAATGTGTGCTTTGTGTTGGGTGTAACCAAAAGGAACTGCCCTCAAATTGCATGCAATCAAGTATTGACAGGTTCATGTGAATTAGGATTTTAAGGTCAGGTTTCCAAGGTTAACAGACCAGAGGCACTTGTGGATGGAAAGATGTGAGCTGACTTCTATAGAATATCCACTGTGTACCATGCACCATGCGCTGGGCCCACTGTGAATAATTTCTTGTAAATCCTTACATTACATTACAGAGATCAATGTCATTCCAATTTAAAGAGAAGCAAGATTGAAACTTAGGTCTTTTAGATTCCAAAGGCTGTTTTCCTTTCTAGGTCAAGCTGCTTTCAGGAATGAGGTGGTGATATCATCCAGAGTTGACTAAATTGGGCTGGTCTTTGACTCTGTTCATTCTCTTTCTGTCTTATAGCACTACCTTAACAATTTCTCTTTTAAATCTCTTCACGAGGAAACTTGCTTCTCATAGTAAATAACTGGGTGGTTTTGATTTAGGTTCTTTGTTCAAATCCAAGTAAAGCTTTATGATAAGAGGAAGAGCCTGAACCAGTGTGAGTTGATCATTAAAGCTGGAAGTAATAATTTCTGACACAGGTGGGAAATAAATTCTTACTAGCAACTAAGTTAACAATTGACCAGGTTGTCCCAGTATGAATGCCTCTCTTGTGAGGAAGCTAACCCTCTGGGAGGATGTAAGATCTGTTCACTTTGATTTCATCTCAGAATTGATAATTGTCTTTTTTCATTTCAAAGGTTCATCCAGTAGTTTATTAAATGGTGCCCTCATGGCCTCCAAGAGCTCTGTCTTCTTCTATGAGTTCCTATCTCATTGTAGGGAAATTGCATAAGTTCCGGTAGAATACTACAAACTCTAAAAGCTTCTCAACTTCCTCTACTCTACAAGGTATTCACTAACAAGCAAAAAACTAAGAAGAGGCACAGTGGAATGGTGGAAAAAGCATGGAGCAAGGCAAAACTGTGTTTGAATCTTGTCTCCTTTGCTTAGTAACCGTGTAGACATGGATAAGTTATTTAACCTCACTGTTAGTCAGCTTCCAGATCTGGATAGAAGAAGGTAACAAAATCTACCTCAGAGGCTTGTTGCTGGAATTAAATGACATAGAACCTGTATTGCGTAGGAAATACTCAGTGCAACAATGCAATTATGATATATTTATACAGGCCTGCCATGAATGACTATGTAGACCGGGTACTGCATGACTCTAGGGAGTACCATTCAAATGTGGTCAGTACTGTGTGGCTAACAACCTTTATGACCATAGTCACCCTACTGAAGGACTTAGCATACTGCCCAGTACAAAGAGAGTATTTTTAAAAAGGCAATTATCATTGTTATTACTCCTCCTGTGGAATTTTCAAATCTGGTGCTCACTCTTGACTTCTTCTTTTTGGACTATTGGTTTGGTTGAGCAACCTACCTGACTTCAGCTTCTTTTTACTCCAGCTGGACATTTCTTCTTCAATAACCCACTTCCATTTTGTAAACAGCAGACTGTAGGCAAATGATAACCTGGAATCTTGGGATTCTTTTCCCCATCCTGGACCTAGAGCTTAGCTTTTCTGTTTGCCTGGGAAGTGGAATCAGAGACCATGGACAGAAAAGTAGGAACTGGGTTTATGATACAGAGAACATGCTTTTGTGGGTGAGGGTACTGGCTTCAGACTGTTAGAACTTGAATTTGAAAATTGTGGTGATCTTCATAAACATATGTTTCACTGTCACAGAAGCATAAAAAGATCTCTGAAAGAGGTGACAAAGAGAGTTAAAGGATTAGGACAACTATGTGACTAGAAAAATTTGCACTTCTGTAGAGAATTTCTGTGGCACAATTTAGAATTGGATTGTGAAGCATTAATATAAATTTATGAATACTGAGCCATAGCTGTAATGAGATTCTGTTGTTACCTGAAGGGAAGGCATTTTGTGGACCTTAAACTGTATTGGTTTTGAATAACTTGGTGCCACACCTACATTTTTAACATGCTGATTTGCTTTTACCTTATAGAGCAATGTCTTACCCAAACTTGTAGATGTGCAGATTGCTCCATTCCTTTGAAAGTGCATCAGGAGAAAGGAAGGTGGGGAAAATGAGAAATTACACATATATGAGGATCATAAGAAGCCTTGGTTTTATCCTTTACATGCCAGTGAATTTATTTGAAATAAGTATTTTGTAGATTGAAATTGTACTGCTCAAGAGAAAGTGAATGAGTTGTGTGTAGTGGGCAAGGGAGGAAGAATGGAAACATTAATATCTGTGAGGTATACTCTGTTCTGAATTCTTTGCACATTCATTTAATCCTCATAATATATCCATGAGGCTGTGGTTATTATTTCCAGTTAAGAATGAGAAAAGTCAGGTTCAGAGAAGATGATTTGTTCCTACTGGTAGAGTTTGGGTTCTAACCCATATCTGCTGACTCCAAAGCAATTCCCCTTTCATTAGACCAAGATCAGCATGCATTTTTGGAAAACAACTTTGGTAAATAGGTTTTGTGGGCTATAAGGTCTCTGTTGCTGCTACTCACTGTGCTCAGATGGTACAAAGTCAGCCATGGAGAGTATGTAAACATAAATGAGCACTGCTGTGTTACAATAAAGCTTAATTTGCAAAAAGAGAGAGGGTGAAATTTGATCTGCAAGTCTCGTTTGCCAAACCTTGAAAGCCTTAGAATGAAAACCAAGGCAACAAATCTTTAAATGAAAAGAAGAGAAAACAGTTAAATGAAGGTAGAATTTGGACAATGACACCGTTTTGTAAGGGACATCATAAAATTTACATACAGTTTTCCTCATATAGTAAGAGCAAAGGCCATTTCATATACACTTTACAACTGTATCAGCTACATGACTATGTCAGTCCTGGAAGGCAACGAAATTCTTCTTTAAAGAGATATGTGACTAGTGTTTTATGTATAACATCTCAGTTAACCACAAAAGACTGGGTCAGAGCAATACCCATGAACTTTTACAGTCCCTCTACCTCAGTTTGGTTACTGGTTCCTTCTCTTGTCATTGACTAAATTTTAATGTAATTCTTAGATTTCTATAAACAGATCATCATGTTGTTGGAACAATTCTAATATCATAAAGCTGGACAGGTAAAATTTAAGGTAAAACTATAATGTTATTTTCTCTACTGAAGATAGAATGAATAGCACATTTCTTTAAAAAATCTTTATCATTTGCTTATTAATTTTTGCATGTTAAATACAGACTGGGAGGCCCCAAAACAGGATACTAAGTAAAAAATGATAAAAAGATATTTCTCTTCAAACAGCAACATAAATATTTGAAAAAGGTGAAAAGAACAGCTTCTCAACTCTCACTGAATTCCATAGAAAATCACCAACTTGTTCTGTTAAGAGTTGTGGGACACCTAATACTTGGAAATTACCAAAAACAGTAAGTAAACCAAATAATATTAACTGAAGAATACTAAAAAAAAGAAACATTTTGACATGAGGCCCAGTCTTGTGGCTCAATACTCTGGTTCAGAAGTCCTCTTGTAGTGGTTCAGGCTGAGAAGGATGGAAGTCCAAGTTGAGACAGTAACTCCAACCGTGGCAAGGAAGGGATGAATATGAGAAATGTTTGTACCTAGAAATGACAAAATGTGTTGTACTATTTAGAGCTCATTATAGTTGTTGTTTTTGTTGTTGTTGTTGTTGATGATGATGATGATTATAATGATGATGATGATGATTTTTGATGGCAGATAATGGAAACTGGCTGGTGGACTTGAGCTGAAATGGTGATTTATTGGCAGGATTCTGGAGTATTTACATAATTGAAGAAGGCTAGCACATATAATTGATCAAATCTTGGGAAGGCATAAGTCAGGGAATCTCTGGGGACATCAGCATTGAGCCTCCATATATCTTCTTTCTGGGGTGTTACCATAGTGTTATTGACTTCCAGCCTGTGGTTAGTGGCATTAATAGTCCTAATTAAATACCTTGTTGCATCCATGCCATTTGCTCTGTAACTGTATGGGCCTCTCTCATTCTGGTTCTGAAAATTAGCCCTGAAAGAGTAGCAAATGTGATGTAATCAGAAACCTGAATAGGCAGATTTCCACTTCTTTGTTTGTTTGTCTTTGCCATGAGAATGTGCCTGGGCTAGCCTTCTGGATAGTATGGCACATGGAGAAAAGCTGAGTGATCCCAGCCATCTAAGCTGAGCCCCCAGCTATGGGAAAAGCTCATTTGAGAACTGCCTATCCTACTTGTAGCTGAGATGCATAAATAAATCTAGCATAGATCAGCAGAACTGTCCACCTGACCCATAGACTAATGAGAAATGATAGGTTGTTGTTCATCATGTAAAATTTTGTGGGTATTTATTACACAGCAGTAGCTAATTAATACACAACAATGTGTCTTGGCTCAAGTTTTAATTTCTTTTTTTTTTTTTCAAGTTTTAATTTCTTGAATAAGAGGACCTATTTGATTCAGCTTGGTTCTTGGAGTCACTTAGCTGTGACCACGGGGCAGGTGGCATGGCTGAAAGGAGAAACATAGTGAGCTGTAAAAACACCACAATTGGTAATATAAATTATGTATGGATAGCATGGGGGAGGGATTGGGATAAAAATGGAGAGTCAAAAACTCTTGGAATATTTGTAAACATTCTGAGTTTCATCAAACTCCTGAAAGGAAGGGCTTTTGGACTCCCACTGATAGTAGCTGTGAGTCAGCATTAGGGAAATTGCTTGTTCATAACAAGTCAAAAAGTGATCAAACCCATGGAGAACTTGATTGAGTGGGCAACATAAAATGGACTTGGTTTTTGTCTCTGTATCCTCAGTGCCTAACAAATGATCGTGCCCAGGAAAACCAACATTTTTTTTTAGAGAGAGATTGGGTATCAAAAGAATTTTCCAGAGTAAAATATCAGCTGTTGATATTAAAAAGACAGTGGCGGTAACTAATCTTTGATAAAGCAGGAAAGAACATCCAATGGAAAAAAGACAGTCTCTTTAACAAATGGTGCTGGGAGAACTGGACAGCAACATGCAGAAGGTTGAAACTAGACCACTTTCTCACACCATTCACAAAAATAAACTCAAAATGGATAAAGGACCTGAATGTGAGACAGGAAACCATCAAAACCCTAGAGGAGAAAGCAGGAAAAGACCTCTCTGACCTCAGCCGTAGCAATCTCTTACTCGACACATCCCCAAAGGCAAGGGAATTAAAAGCAAAAATGAACTACTGGGACCTTATGAAGATAAAACGCTTCTGCACGGCAAAGGAAACAACCAACAAAACTAAAAGGCAACCAACGGAATGGGAAAAGATATTTGCAAATGACATATCGGAAAAAGGGCTAGTATCCAAAATCTATAAAGAACTCACCAAACTCCACACCCGAAAAACAAATAACCCAGTGAAGAAATGGGCATAAAACATGAATAGACACTTCTCTAAAGAAGACATCTGGATGGCCAACAGGCACATGAAAAGATGCTCAACGTCGCTCCTTATCAGGGAAATACAAATCAAAACCGCACTCAGATATCACCTCACGCCAGTCAGAGTGGCTAAAATGAACAAATCAGGAGACTATAGATGCTGGCGAGGATGTGGAGAAACGGGAACCCTCTTTCACTGTTGGTGGGAATGCAAATTGGTCCAGCCACTCTGGAAAACAGTGTGGAGGTTCCTCAGAAAATTAAAAATAGATCTACCCTATGACCCAGCAATAGCACTGCTAGGAATTTACCCAAGGGATACAGGAGTACTGATGCATAGGGGCACTTGTACCCCAATGTTTATAGCAGCACTCTCAACAATAGCCAAATTATGGAAAGAGCCTAAATGTCCATCAACTGATGAATGGATAAAGAAATTGTGGTTTATATACACAATGGAGTACTACATGGCAATGAGAAAGAATGAAATATGGCCCTTTGTAGCAACGTGGATGGAACTGGAGAGTGTGATGCTATATAAATAAGCCACACAGAGAAAGACAGATACCATATGGTTTCACTCTTATGTGGATCCTGAGAAACTTAACAGAAACCCATGGAGGAGGGGAAGGAAAAAAAAAAAAAAAGAGGTTAGAGTGGGAGAGAGCCAAAGCATAAGAGACTGTTAAAAACTGAGAACAAACTGAGGGTTGATGGGGGGTGGGAGGGAGGGGAGGGTGGGTGATGGGTATTGAGGAGGGCACCTTTTGGGATGAGCACTAGGTGTTGTATGGAAACCCATTTGACAATAAATTTCATATATTGAAAAAAAAATACCCCCCCAAACAAAATAAAAAATAAAAATAAATAATAAAAAGACAGTGGCGGGGCGCCTGGGTGGCTTGGTCGGTTAAGCGTCCGACTTCAGCTCATGTCATGATCTCACGGTCTGTGAGTTCGAGCCCCGCGTCGGGCTTTGTGCTGATGACTCAGAGCCTGGAGCCTGTTTCAGATTCTGTGTCTCCCTCTCTCTCTGCCCCTCCCCTGTTCATGCTCTGTCTCTCTCTGTCTCAAAAATAAATAAACATTAAAAAGACAGTGACCAAATTCTGCTGGCTTTAGATGTGTCAGTACCTGATAATGTGGTGCCTATATAATATTAATTATTAAAAAAGTAGTAATTTGTGCCAGAAACAAAAACATTAATGTTATCATGTAATAAAAGTGTTTTTCAGGCAACCAGCTCACTAACTGCCTGCTTGTGGTGTTTATGGCTGTGCTTTTCTTCCTTGCCATAATTGTAGAATTCTAGAACTGTAGGGAAACTGAGACCCTCTGGTCCAGAAGGCCTATGGCATGGTGTGGGTACTTCTTGATTTACTGCCTTGGCACAGCCCCACATATTCTTCTTTTGTAGAAGGTTCTCAAGTGGCTTGTCTGAACCCCCATTCACTAAGTCACTCACTCATCCTCTGCTCAGTCAGCACATAGTTACTGAGCTCTAGCCATACTCCTGTGCACACAGAAGGTGCAAGCAAGCAGGGGCCAAGTGCTTCCAGCTCTGGTCAGTCTGTGATTAACATGATAATAATCACAAGGAACACATTAATTTCCATATTTTTATTTCTCATACTTTATAACCTTCGGCATGCACATCTAGGCTGTCTGTATATCCTAGCAGCTGAGCTGGGAGGAATGTATTGGGAAGAATGGCATGTGGGAGCACTTTTCCTCATGTGAGTTCTAGAAGTTAGTTGCATTTTAACTGTCATTCCCCTTCCTTCCTTCCTTCCTTCCTTCCTTCCTTTCTCCTTCCTTCCTTCCTTCCTTCCTTCCTTCCTTCCTTCCTTCCTTCCTTCCTTCCTCCTTCTCTCCCTCCCTCCCTCCCTCCCTCCCTCCCTCCCTCCCTCCCTCCTTCTCCTCCTTCCTTCCTTATTCTTTTCCTTCTTTTCTGTTTTTGCCCTTGAATAAATACTGATTAAGTCCTGGTGTTCAAAAAGTGGCACATAGAACTAAAGACACTTTGCTAACCTCAAGTTGCCCACAATCTAAATATTTTGTGAAAAAAAAAGTAGAGGTTTTACTTAGTTGTTGGCATGAAAGATCTCACTTAATCTATACAGCTGTTCTATAAACTAGGTATTCTTATTCCTATTTTTAGATAAAATAAAGCTCAGACTGTCAGGTAATTTTCTCAAAGTCCTACAGCTAAGGCACAACAGAAGTGGTATTTGAATCCTAGTTCTTCGAGTTGTGACTTCAAAACCTGTGCTCATATCTGCACATTGTGACAGTCCCATCACCCTTCAGCTACAGTCCCTCTCCCCAAATCAGACATAGTCCCTGTACTATTCAGCTGTTGTCAGAATATTGCTGCATAACAAACAACCTCAAGACCTCAAAACTCATTGGCTTATAGCAGCAAGTATTTAGTTTTTTCACTCATGGATCTGCAAGTTGCCTGGACTTTGATCTCAACTGGATTTGGATGGATTCATCTGTATTTGGCTTCCACATGCAGGTTGGATGCAGGTCTACCCTAAATGTCTTCTCAAACTCCTGAGCCCTGGGCATCTTCACATGGTAAATGATCACAAGAGAGTCATTCAAGCCATGCAAACATTTTAAAGCTATTGCTTACATTATCTTCATTAGCTTTCATTGGCCAAAGTAAGTTACATGGTGACCCAGACATCAAGGAGGCAGGGAATTATACCCTCTCATAGTGGGAGGAACTATATAAAGTTATATGGCAGAGTGTTCAGATGTATAATTCTATAATGGAGGGCAGGTGAAAAATTTGGAACAACAATTCAGTCTACCACATCCCCAAATCAGCAAGATGGCCAAACAGGTGTGTATAAGTGGTCTATCCTTTAGTGGTGGTTAGAGGTTGAAGTCCTGGCTTTGTCACTCCCTGACCATGAAGCATTTGGCCTGTCACTCAACTCTTTGAGCCCTCACCTGTGCTGGAATTGTCATTATATTCTCAGTCTCATATTCCTTTTAGACTTATATAGATCTGAGAGAGCAAATGTGAACTTCTTTATAAACTTTACTGCAGTATTCAAAGTTAATTGTTAATATTGTTATTTATTATTTTTATCAATATTATTACCACCTTAATTAGAATATTTTAAGTCTTTTGGGGGACCACCTGACATTCCACATTTGGAGAACCAGGTGGTCTGTGGGCTGTGGCATCAGTGCTTATTTATTTTATTATTGTATCCATGGCTTGGTTTCTGGTATTATTAAGTCATTTGTTTATGATATTTAATAAAAGCAGGCACTGTCTGGTCTGCAGCTCATCAGAGGCAGTACAGCCTTTCACTTCCTGGGGAGTGGTTTTCATTTGGGGCAGCCCCAAGTGGGACTGAGGATGGTTGGTGGTTTGTGGGCACCCTCTGTTTCACCAAAGTGGTCTGCAGTCTGCGGAGCTTGAGAGCCCTACTTCCCATAAGTGCACTGTTTCTTGTGCTGAAAGCATTCACACAATTTCTATTGCTTCATAATGGGCTGAATTCTCTCTCCATCAGACAAACACAAATAGTGCTTGAAGCAAGAAAGGGCAGGAGGTAACCTCTGCCAGAATCAACTAGCTGTAAGTATGGATGCAAAATAAGATTTCCCTGAAGAAGGAAACCATAGCAATGAAGGGAGGAGGGGGAGGCAGAAGTTGCTATTATAAACCAAATATAAAATTCCTAAGATAAATCTAAACATATTTTTATAAGGTTTGCATGTTTGCTCAGTTCAGCTCAAATCTAGGAAATTCGATTCTCTGCAACTCAATTCAATCAATATTTCTGGACACTGTAGTACCAACAATCCAGAGATAAGCTCTAACTCAGAGATGAATAAAATATAGACTTTGCCCTTAAAAAATTCCAGCTAGTGGTGAACACACACACATGAACAAAACATCAGCAGGTAGCAGCTAGGGTTTGGGAGTTAGGCAAAGCTGGGTAGAGTCCTGAAAAAGGTTTTGATCTTGCTGAGTCTTCATTTCCTTATCTGTAAAATGGGGACAATAATAAATATTTTGTAGAGTTCAATCTATATCCATTGATTTATTTAAAAAATATTAGTTAAGTAGGGGCACCTGGGTGGCTCAGTCAGTTAAGCATCTGACCTCAGTTCAGGTCATGATCTCACGGTTCGTGAGTTCAAGCCCTGCATCGGCTGTGGGTGCACAGCTCAGAGCCTGGAGCCTGCTTTGGATTCTGTGTATCTCTCTCTCTCTTCCCTTCCCCACTTGTTCTGTCTGTCTCTCTGTCTCTCTCTCTCTCAAAAATAAACAAAACATAAAAAAATTTAACGACATTTAAAAAATATTAATTAAGCCTTCTTTTGGAGTTGGAATGTGATGGTCTTCAAGGAGCCAACAGACATAGAGGGGAGGCAGATATTAAACTGTGCAATAACTTTGAAAAGTTTTACCAAAATCAAATTCAGGATATGTGAGATATGGGGTAATGGAGGAGTAGGGTATAGAGTGTGGGGTATTTAGGGGACTTAACTCAGGCTAGACATCGTGGACTGCTTTCCTTTTTTATTTTATTAAAAAATTTTTAAAAAATTTTAATGTTTTTATTTATTTTTGAGAGAGAGAGAGAGAGAGAGAGAGAGAGACAGAGACAGAGACAGAGACAGAGTGTGAGCAGGTGAAGGGCAGAGAGACGGAGACGTAGAACCCAAAGCAGGCTCCAGGCTCTAAGCTGTCAGCACAGAGCCTGACATGGGGCTTAAACTCACGAACCATGAGATCATGACCTGAGCCGAAGTCAGACATTTAACCAACTGAGCCAACCAGGTCCCCTGTTTCCCTTTTAAGCAGAATGAGGAAGAATGCTTGTGACATAGCAAGGCACAGGCATGTGTACATGCATGCACACACACAGCTCAAGTGGTGGGTTTCAGGAAGCAGAATGTTTCAGAGAGAGGTGATTACATATGAAAAGACTTTTTGGTGGGAGGGAGAGTAGCACTCCAGGGAGAAGGTCAGCATGGTGGGAGTGGAGTTGGGGGCTGTTGAAGAGAGACACAGGCCATGTGTGTAGAGATCATATTAAGGGTTTGGACTCTGTTGCGAGAACAATGTGAGGGTATTGTAGGGATTTAAATGGAGTGGTGATGTTGGTGGCAAGGATAAGACATGTTTCACTGTGGGAAGTGGGTGTGAGGAGGCCAGCTGTAAGTATACTGCAATCTCCCAGGGTAGAAGTGGGGTTAGCCTCCCAGCGGTGGGAGTAGAGATGAAGAAAAAGACAGTCTAGAAACAACCTTAGGAGGTCACCGTGTCAAGGTCACTAATGATTTCCATGTTGCCAAATTCACTGGGCTATTTTCTGTCCTCATTTTGCTCTACATTTGATACAATTTGATCATACTGATCATGCCCTTCTTAAATCACCTCTTCTCTTTGTTTCTGGGATGCCATTCTCTCTTGGATCCCCGTCATGTACTGGTCACTTCTTAATCTATTTGGTTACATCTTTCTAATCTTCAAGGCTTATAAATTATGTTCTCTTCTGCAGTGGACTTAATGTTTATGTCCCACCCTCCAAGTTCATGTATTGAAGTCCTAACTCCCAATGGGATGGTATTAGGAGGTGGAGCCTTTGGGAGGTGATTAGGTCATGAGGGTGGAGCCCTCATGAATGGGATTAATGATCTAATAAAAGGGATCCTGGAGCACTCTCTCATCTTCTTTCCACCATTTGAGGATATAATGAGAAGTCTACAAACCAGAAAAGGGCTCTTACCAGAACCTAACCATTTTGACACCTTGGTCTCAGACTTCTGGTCTCCAGGACTGTGAGAGATAAATTTCTGTTCATAGGCCACCCAATCTATGGTACATTGTTATAGCAGCCTGAGGTGACTAAGACATGTCCTTTTAGTCGCATACTTTCAAATTACTATTTCCAATCTAACTCCCCCCACTGATTTGTACATCCAATTGCTAGCTTTAGTTTAATATCTAATAGGCTTGCAAGGTATCAAATCCAACATGGAATTGTTAATTTTACCTCTTGTCCTCTACATTTTATGATGCTGTTCTTAAAGTTTCTTAGAGGAAAAGCACTTGCAGTCATTCTTGACTCTTCTCTCATATTTTACATTCAGTGCCTTAGCACATTCTGGAAGCTTGTTATCAGTTGACTGCCTTACTGAACTCAGTTAATGATGATCCTGTATCCACATCCTTTATAATATAGAATTGCAGCTTCTCCCATGAAAATATAATCTATTTCCCCATCCTTGCCTATGGGCTAATTTTGTGACTTGTTTTATCAACAGAAATGAGCGACCAAATACACAAATGGACAATGGCCAGATTATGTATAAAAACAGAACTCTGACCCACAACTGGAAGCAACCAGCCCAAAAAGCCAACCTACTATAAATAGTAATCAGAAATTCAAACTTCTTTTTGGAACAAAGAGTCCTGGAAGCCCAAACAATAACCTCTACAACAATTGGCCCCAAATGACAAGACTTAATAACTGACAGATTTCCTAATTTTTGCTCCCATTTCCAAATTAGGACCAACCAGAGAAATCTAAATAGGTACCCCTAACGAATCACATGGGATGTCCCCCTTCTAGTTATCCCACCTATATCTTTCCTATGCCAGCAGCCTCCAATCAGAACATACTTGAAATCATTTTTTTCCCACTATAATGCTTTCTTCCTCTTCTGCCTGTCTTTGAATCTCTACTAAATGCAAGTGATAGTGACTGACTGCCTTGCTATATCAGTCTCTGAAAAAACCTTTCTTGCTGTCATTTGGGGTCTTCATTTATTTCTATAACAATATGGTAGAAGTTACAATGTGGCCATTCTATGTCTATGCCTACATCTCAAGAGGCCTTCCACAATTCTGTTCTCTCTTGCCTTTCTGCTATTATCATGAGAACAAGCCTGGGTTAACCTCCTGAGAATTCAAGGGTCTGGTACAATTTGAAAGACTTTGTGGAGCAGAGCTCAGGTGTTCTTTTGAAATCATGTATACTTTGCAATGGAGCTGCTTGGAAGTAAGAAGCCCCAATAAGGAAGCAGAGAAACTTAGTGATTTGGGGGTTATTTGTATGATGGGGAAAGGCAAAGGATTTAGCTTTCCAGTTAATTAACAAACAAGCTGGCTGGGAACAGTGCTAACTTGGGTTGTTCTTTGGTGAGTACAGGAACTTAAGTAGAGGAGGCAGGCTCATTCCAGGAGGCTGAGCTTTGACATTGCTCCCAGTAATCAGTTAGCCGGGCAGGAACTGATCTTGAAGCTCTGAGTCCATCAGCTTCTACTTCGTGCTGACCTTGTGAGGGTGGAACCCTTTCAAGAGTAGAATAAGCAAAGGTACCTGGGTCACTTAAAAACATGGTTTAAATAAGAAATGTTTCTTACAGATCTGTGAGTGAGGACTTTGTGTGTTTATTAATGCTTAACAAGTATTATGAAAAAGAAAAGCAGATACACATTTATTCTGGGAAATATGCTAGGTGTGATGAGCTTAACAACCTCCCTAGGTTGGGATTTCTGTTGTGGGCAGGTAATGCAAATGGACCCTAATGAGCACTCTCAAAGGTTTACAACTATGGCCACAATTTGCATTAACTAAACCACAGCTTACACCTTACCCTGAGAACAAAGGCACCAAAGAAATACTAATGAAATGGAATTTGAACCACATGGCCTAGGTTTTCAGCTGCCTGTGTTTTTCTTTTTTTTCTTCTCTTTGTACAAAGAATACTTTGATTTCTAACCTGACATTTCTTTTTCTTTGAATTTGCGTTAAACACAGATGCCATGTACATGTTCTCTGTTTAGAGTCCTAGGGTTTCTATCTCCTTACAAGTCAGACCATGAGGACAGCATAGCCCCCAGTGAGTGCTGGAGTTGCTTGTTTCTCAGCTCACTAAGAAGTACCCAAGGGCCTGTGTGCAGTTCATTATTATCCAGTAGTGTCTGGTGACCTTTTGCCTCTGGCCTGTGGGTCCAACTCCAGTATTATTTCTAGGGAGTTCTCAACAACTTAGGGATCCTCAGAATTTTGGTTTTAGTTCTCTCTAGCAACTGAACATACAAGAGATAATGTTTATGTCATGTGAAAGACTTTGTGCTGGCTTTTATTGTTTTATTATTAAACAATGATGCCTAAGATTCTGTGGGCTAATATACAAAATAACTAAGGGATAACCAAAAATATATCAGGAATTGAAGGTTCAATTCCTAACTGGGTGACTCAAGGCAAGTAATTCACTGGGCTACAGTTCCTTTAGCTTAATGAGACACAGCCTCCAAAGTCTTTCTACCACTACCATTGGAAAACTTCAACTATATGCAACTTCTAAATTCTGAATTCTGAATAAATCCTAAATCCCATTTATTGTGTACTTATTACACTGTCAAGTGATTTCAAGATATTCATTTAAAAAGCACTAATCATCCCTTCCTATGTACCAGGCATCCTTCCAGGTGCTGGGATGGGGTGATAAGCAAGACAGAAACAGTTTCTGCAGTCTTTGAACAGATGTCCTAGTGGTGAAACTAGCCTCACTGTGATGAAATAATGAAGTCAGTGTCGAACCTAGGTCTATGTGACTCCAGTATGCTTGGTTTTATTCCCTAGGCTTTCTTGTCTCCGGATGATAGAAAGACCTAGACTTTGGGATCCTGGCTTTGTCTTGTAGGGCACACAAGTGTTACCATCAGAAAATTTTGTATGTATCTACCTCAAATGAGATGTAATCTGTTAATACCATTTTGGTGGTCAGTAAATATTAGTTCCTTTCTTCCTCTGGAAATGAATAAATGTCTACACATGTTATTATCACCAGCACCCAGAGGCGTAACAGTAGGAGGGTTGAGCTGAGGGGAGCCTGTAGCCTTAGGGAATAGCTAGGTAAAGTTAAAAGTAGTTTAACTTCAGGGTGATGATCTTTTATCCATTTCTTCACATCTTTATGCTATACCCATTTTATAGACGGGGAACACTAAGGAACAGAGGAACTTGATTTATCCAGCATTGTCCTGGAATGGGAATTATTATTAAGAATTATTAAGCCCTAGGGGCACCTTGGTGACTCAGCCAGTTAAGCATCCAGCCTTGGCTCAGTGAGAACTTAACGGTTGGTGAGTTTGAGTGCCACGTCGGGTTCTGTGCTGACAGCTCAGGGCCTGGAGCCTGCTTCAGATTCTGTGTCTTCCTCTCTCTCTGCCTCTCCCATGGTTACACTCTGGCTCTCTCTCAAAAACAAATAAATATTAAAATAATTATTAAGTCCTAAGGTAATGAATAGGATGAAAGGTTTGTGGTCATCACTAATGATTTCTTTATTGTAGACAGCTACACTCAAAGGAGAAAATATGTTCATCATAAGCTTTCCATCCCTTTCTGTGATGTCACTGGGGAGGGTATCTAAAAGATTATGGACAGCCCTTCAGAATCAAGTACTAACAGAGAAAAGCCAACTTTGTCTTTTCTTGGTCAAAGGTCACAGACGAAGTGTGCTCTTGTGATCAAGACACCAAGGAATAGACCAAGGTAAATGTACTAAGGAGAGGCCAGGAGACCTTTGATTCCCCTTCATACTATTGACAAGTATGGTTTATTTATTATTATTTTTTTGTAAACAGCTTTACTGAGGTATTGATACACAAAATATTACATAAAGTATGTACTTTGAACATATGCAGGCACCCATGAAACCATCACCACAATTAAGACAATAAACACAGAGGAATGGTTTCAATTGTGAAAAAAGGACAGTTGCTGAAATTGACACCAGCCTTCAGCAGATGTCATTTATGTTTATCCGTTCCTCCATTCATTCAAGCATGTGAACAAAGTTTGATCACTAGCTTTGGTCCAGGCACTATGTTAGACACCAAGTGTGACACAGAAATGAATGGGACATGTGCCTCATTCTCACAGAGCTGAGAGTTTAGCCAAGAAGTAAGCCATATGCTCACACAGCTCTCAGGTAAAGTAAGACGTGATAAGTGGAGAGGCATGGATATACTTTCCCAGCATTGCCGAAGAAGGATGGTCATCATGAGTTGTGGGAATTGTGAACTGAAAGGACAGTGTAGGCCTGAGAAATGCCAAACTTTTCAACTTAGCTGGAGCATAAGATGGTTTGATAATATTACTAACTACCAATTATTGAACATTTAATATGTTATGAACATTTATTGAACATTGAACATTAATATTGAACATTTAATATGAACAGGACATATGAACATGCCGCACTTTATATACTCTATTCCATTTAGTCAGAACAACTACATAGTAGATATTAATAATGTCTTCTGTAAATGAGCAAACTCTAATGACAAGAAGTCAAATAATAGTTCTTCTGATCTAGAAGCCTGTGCTGTCAATTGCTGCTTTATGGTGGCTCTCCCATGCTGGGGGTGTGAAGGGAGCCAGGTTGTTAAGGATCTCTTATGCCCTCTATTAGGCAATAGAGAGCCACAGAAGGTAGAGAGGGATTGTGAGCCTTCTGGTCAGCATTAAGCTTTGAGAAAGGATGGAGTTTATGAGGGATTTGGAGAGGGCAAGATTTTAAGAGGGAAGCATGAATTTTACCAAATAAAGGTGAATTAAGAGGAGATCGATGCTTAAAAATAAGAGATTAGTTGTAATTCCTTATAAACAAAGTATTTCTGTAGCTGACAGACTGTGGCCACAGTGGCTGTCTTAGCTAAGGTCATACTGTACCTTGTAATAAGCATATTTTGTGAAAGACACATTTCCAAAAGCCACAGGAAAATTAATCTCCTTACCTAAGAGTCACAACATATGTCTTAGCTCCAGCTGCTGTAACAAAATACAATAGACTGGATGGCTTAAACAACAGAAATTTAGATCCCCACAGTTCTGGGGGCTGGGAAGTCCAAGGTTAAGGTACAGGCAGAGTCAGTTCTTGGTGGTGTCCTGCTTTCTTGCTTGCAGATGACCACCTTCTCCCTGTGTCCTTACAAAGTGGACAAAGGACACTCTGGTGTCTTTTCCTTTCTTATAAGGGCAGTATCCCCATCATGGGGTCCCTACCATCTTATCCTAATTACCTCCCAAGGCTTCACCTTCAAATAGTATCACATGGGTATTAGGGTTTCACCATATGAATTTTGAGGAGACACAAACATTTAGTTCACAACACGGGTGTATTCAGTGTTTTTGATTTGTTGGAACACCCTGCAGATGTATCTGGTTTATGCTTTGTCAGAAGTTGGTTTATTATTAATTTGGATTTGAAGAGCATCAGGAAGGTTGTTAGGTTGTGGTGATTGATTTGAGTTGCAACTCAGGCCAGATGGCAGTAAGTAATTTATATACTTCTTTATGCTTAGTAAAGCACCCCCTTTTTTGTGGGATATTTAAGATCCACTTTACAGAAGAGAAAGCTGAGGCTCTGAGAAGTTATGTAAATTTCCCAAGGTCACATGCCTACTAAGAAGCTGGAAAGGAAATTGAATTCAGATCTTATGACAGAATCCTACATTCTTTCTAAGTTGTCAGAAACTTCTCTAGTGACCCCAAACTCCAAGTGGACTAACCAATATCCTTGGAGCATAAAATATTTGATACAAGGGAATGTAAGACCATCTAGTCTCAACTCCATTTTGAGGTCCAGAGAAATAAAGTGATAGATCTCAAATTTAGGACACAGTAAAGATGAGAACTTTTATCTTTTGATTACTGATCCAAGATCTCCTTGACCTCAAAACTTGGTCAACAATTTTCACTCTATCAAGTACCTTCTCTTAAGTTACTACCTTTATTCTTCAAAACAGTCTTATAAAATAAAATAAAGCAGGTGTCAGCTCATTTTTCTGATGAGAAAACAGATGCTTTCTCAAATTGTCCAGTTGCTAAGAGGTAAGCTAGGTATTATGAACTTCTTTTTAATTATGAGTTAACTAATTTCAGATGAGTTATGCGATGTCTCCACAAAGTCAAACACAAACCCAGACCTTATGATTGCAAACCCAGTGCAATCACATCCTTCTTGCTCTGCACCCCTTTCTCATTAAGGCAGAGAGAGGGTGCCCCCTCCCATTTTTCCTGTCATTGTCTGAGTCTGATTGCTTCCCCAGAGTTGCCATGACACCTATGGCTGTAAACCTGCTTCCCTCAACCTCAGACACCCTTTTAACCCTCTGACTTTCCCCACACATTTGCTCCATGGATCCTACTGTTCAGACAATCCATTTATAGAGGAGGGCATCTCCTTATTGTTTGTATCATGAACTGCCAGCTATGTCCCATCTTCCCTCACTTCTCATCTGTCATGCAGGCTTGTGTCAGAAGCAGGGTCAATTAACTTCCTACAGAGATGTTAACTTGGCAGACACAACTTGATTGATTTGTTTTAATCTGACCCATTTTTGCAATGAACATCCCAGGTAGGAGGGATAGCCAAGCCCTGGAAGTGGAATGAATTTGAAGATTGATTGCTCTTTTATTTTAGAAGAAACACAAAGTAAATAGAAGATGTGTGCAGATGGCAGATTTGTCTGATAGATTGGTGTCCTCAAAAGCCTGAATGGATTGTTCCTCCTTGTAGTATTCTTGCTTTACAACATCAGCCTCCACTTCTCCATGTCATCATTGTTCTCTTGAAGACAGCACCTGCTCTATCTTGGTTATGTCCTCACTATTCATCAATGGCTCAATCCAGAAGCTAGAAATTATCTTTATCAACCTCCTTACCCTCCCTACTTTAGCAAGTCATTAAATCACATTGGTTCTACCTCTGAAATATTCTCAATCCTGTCCCTTTTGCTACCTCCTAATCCACTTAAGTATTTCAGGCTATCATCTTATCATTGCCATTACCTCCTAACAGGTCCTCCGATCCTAACTTCTCTAATTCATCCTCCAATCCAGTTTTGATTGGAGACCAAATTTAATCATGTTGCATTTCTACTTAAAAGCCTGAATGGCCCCCAATGCCTACTGAATGAAGTCACTTTATACATTTCATATAAAACTGTCCACTGTGTGACTCCTGCACACCTCTCCAGTGTTATGTTCACCCATTGCCTTCTTTAAAGCAATGCTTAATTCCTGCTTTTCCATAAATATGCAATCATGTTTCATATAGTTAATACCTTTGCATATGCTCCCTTTGCCTGAAAGAAACTTTCCTTTTTTTTTTTTTTTGTCACTTTTCCTTATTCATCTTCAAGACCCAGTTCTGATATAATACTTTTAAACCAGTCTTCCCTAATCTCTAGGTAGAATTGAATGGTGTCACCTGTACCTTATACTAGACCTTTATTATAGCAGACATTCTGCTGATGGACAGCTATTTATTCATATGTTTGTTTCTCCTACCAGCTTTAAACTCTTCAGGAAGAGAAATCCTGTCTTATAGATCATTGTAACACAATTACTTTGCAAGGTAGTGGTGCCTAAGAAGTTCTCAGTAAATTGTTTTGGAATTAAATACATTGATTGGCCCTCAAATTCTATTGCAAGCAGACTTAATAAGAGCTCTCTAGATGCAGAGCTCAGTTATTCCTTTCTGATATTTTATATCTCTGATCTTTTGAGCATGCTTCCTCTATTCTAAGTGACCCTCCATGCTGTCACTTAAGAAGAAAAAAAGAAACAGAAAAACAAACAAACAAAAAGTATGTACTCCTTAAATCTCAGCTCAAACATCACACCTCATTGAAGCTTTTCCTTACTTCCTCAGGCAAAATCAGTCACCTTTTCCTTAGAGTTATCTCAGTTGGACTCATACATTTATTTCATTCTTTCTTTTATTGTAGTTAGCTGAATGTTTTCTTAAAAATTCTTTGAAAAATTATTGAAAAGCAACAGATGCCCATTCCCTCCACTCTACTAGAATTAGTTGTGGCTTCTTTTGTGTTTGCATAACATTTGTTTCTAATTCTGGTCCAGCATTTGTCTTAGCATATAATAGTCATATGTTTACATATTTGGAAGATTTTAAGCTCCTTGAAGGAGGGATTGTGCTTTATTTATCTTGCTTGTAGATTTACTCATGACCTTTTCTTGCTGTTTGCCCATGATCCAACTGTATAATTTCTGGTCATTGATTCCAGGTTTTAAATAATTTGTAAATACTCGATTTCTATACAACTTTATCATTTACCAAAAATTTAAAAATCTCTGTTCAGCTGTTAAGGCTGGGATCCATATTTAGTTTGATAGGCTTTTCCCTGTTTTTAGTTTTGTTTGGGGTTTTTTAGTTCATGAGTTTTATTTCTGTGTGTTGATAAGACATATAAGAGTGGAATGTTAATCAATTTCAGTTTAGTTCTATAATGTCGAGGATTTAAAAATTATAAAATAGATTTGTTGAAAACCTGGTAAATAGATGCTAAATAATTATATGTCAAATTGAATTGAAATGAACCAAAATATAAGTTTTTTGAGGATATTTTTTTATCTTACTCTGTTTTTTGATTTTGTCAAAGTTGTCACTGAGAGGAAATAAAACAAAACACTTTGGTTGTACCCACATAACAACTCAAAACATTTCTGAAAGAAAAAAGAAAAAGCCTGTATTACTGTTTGTCTCTAGAATGTCCCCAAAATTTTAATAAAAATATTTCCTTGTTATATGGTTCCTATAGCTAGAGCTACATATTCCTTGTGATGGGAACTTATAGATAGACCTTGCTTATACATTCCTTGTAAAGTGAGTGGATCACTATGAAAACACAGTGTTCAAATATGCAAGCTGCTTTCTCAGGCTGTAGAATACTCAAGAGGTGATCCTAGTGTATCACATCAAAATTAATCTGCATCTTTTTTTACCTTAGGATAGTCCAAACACTTCAGTAGCCCATCAAGAATCAAAATGATTTAAGATCAAACATAATTCGTAAGATATAATCAGAGTAGATTATTGCCACAAAGAGATAGCACAACATAGTGGTTAAGAACATGGACCCTGGAAGTGGAGGCTCTGTGTTCAAATCTCAGTGCTACTGGTTTCCAACAGAGTAAGCTTTCAGGTCATTTAACCACTTTTCTTCATCTGCAAAAATGGTCAACTTTAGTCAGTTGGCATAAAGCTTAAGTGAGTTAACCTTTGATAAGTCTGTCGAATAGTGCCTTGATCATACTAAGTGCTATGTAAATATATATTAAATTATTTCCTCCTTGTGAGCTTTTGTTTGTTTGTTTGTTTTGGCCTAGTTATTCTGCCGGAAATGCTCTTCTTCATCCTTTTCTCTAGTTAAGGGATTATTTATAGTTCATTTCTATTTTAACCTTGAAGACTTTGATGACCAAGGCTGCCCTCAGTCATATCTCCCACATGTGGACTGTACTCTAAATCATGGTAATTCCACGAGACTCTTCATCACATAACTCTCTACTGAGTGCCAAACAATGAGTCAAGGTATACCATTGGGTATTGTGCCATGTGTCAAGTCAAACACATGGCATTTTGTAACTTAAAAATCTTGTATGTAGAGATGTTCTATAGGTCGTTGGTTCAAACAAAGACAGAACTTCAAAAATACCTCAAGAAAGGTTAAACAGATGTAGGTGTGTTCTTAATCCTCCCCCATCCACAAAGTGTCTGGAAGGCTATGAGAGCTCATTAATAATGTAGGCTAACCCAGTAAGATTACTTTGGATTAAAAAAAAGGAGCTTTGTTTAGTAGTCTCATGTGGACTTTGTCTAAGGAAGTGAAGAATGAAAAGAAGCGTGAATCTCAGAGGATTGCAGAAGGACCCAATTGCCTAGTATGGAGAGTGGAGCCATTGTCTGAATGTAGTGGAGGCACTCGATTGAGATTGAGGGTGTGTATTGTCTATTTGGACTGTTTAAGTTGACTTTCACAAAGCAGAATGGATGATATACCTTTTAGTTTCTGTTTACAGTCCATGTTCCTTTAACCTGCACTGTACAATACAGTAGCCACTAGTCATGGTGGCCAGTGAGCACTCGAAATGTGGCCATTTTGAATTAGAGTATCTCGTAAGTGTAAAGGATAGACTGGATTTTAAAGACTTAGTCTGAAAAAGAAGTCAGAATATCTCATTAACATTTTAAACATTTTTAATAACATGTTAAAATGATTATATTGCAAGTACATTGAGTTAAATAAAACATTAAAATTAAATTTACTTGTGGGGCACCTGGATGGCTTGGTTGGTTAGGCATCCAACTTTTGATCTCGGCTAAGGTCATGATCTCATGGTTTGTGAGTTCAAGCCCTGCATCAGACCCTGCACTAACAGCCGAGAGCCTGCTTAGGATTCTCTGTCTCCCTCTATTTCTGCCTCTCTCTTGAAAACAAATAAATAAACATTAAAAGAAATAAATTTACTTGTTTCTTTTTTGAGAGAGAGAGAGAGAGAGAGAGAGAGAGAGAGAGAGAGAGAGATAGAGAGAGAGAGAGAGAATGAACAAATGAACTGGGGAATGGAGAAGGACAGAGAGAGAGGAGGGAAAGAGAATCCTAAGCAGGCTCCATGCTTTCAGTGTGGAGCCTGACACTGGGCTGGATCCCACAAACAGTGAGATCATGACCTGATCTTATACCGAGAGTTGAATGCTTAACTGAGCCACCCAGGTGCCCTGCCTGTTTCTTTTTATCTTTTTTTAGATAGCTACTAGAAAATTAAAAGTTGCCCATGTGGCTCACACTATATTTCTGTTGAACATTTCTCCCTTAGAGTGTAGTTTTGAAAAGTCACACACACACTTACTGAGCACATGCAATCTACTGGGCAAATTGCTGTGATAGAAAAGAAATAAATGGGATGAAGATTATAGTCCAGAGCAAGAAACAGCTGTATAAACACCTGTCCTTCATGCAGAGTTTGAGTCTTGCATTTGGGTGGCATATTGTATGGATAAAAGATAATAGGTTTGGGTCGTATTGGGCTGAATTTGAATTCTAATTCTTCTACCTGCTGGTTGAATAAGTTCATTTACAACTTTGATTCTCAGTCTCCTTATCTGTATAATGGTGCTAATTATATTTATGTAGTTTATCTGTGGTTAGTATTTGCATAACTCATATTAGGTGTTTAATAAAACCAGGGTTCATGTCATTTGATTATATGATCCAAGTTTTGTGGTGCTATGGGAGAAGAGAAAATGAAGGGTCTATGATACCTAACAGTGATAGAGGAAGAGAGCTGACCCTTAAGAAAATGCCATTTGACTAGAGTCACTAATGAAGGGATGGCAAGAGTCAGTAAAAACAATAGAAACAAATGCTTCATACTGTATACCAGGCAGTGTTCTAAGCACTGTGTGTATAATAGCTTTTAAGAAATGCTATGTGCTAGGCACTTTAATTATATTGCCATTTTACAGATGAGAGGACTGGGCACAAAGCAATAATTTCTCTCAGGTTACACAACTAAGAAGAGGTACAGCTGAGGTTGGATTCATGCACTTGGGCTCCAGTGTCCAAAGAGAATCTATCAAAAGTAGGGCTGTGGGAGAACCTGGTGGACCATCTACCATGGCTGGAATGTAGCATATGGGAGGGTAGAAGCTAGAAGAGTGAGGATGGTGATTGCTTAGAGGTGAAATGGAAGGTTGGTGATGGTTTATTATTGAGGGGCTTTGATTGCTATGCTAAAGAATCTGGATTTTATTCTGTCAACAGTGGGGAGCCATAGAGGATTTCTACATTGGGAAGTGATGTGATCAGAGTTATATTTTGGAAAGAAAATTCTGGTGGCAGAGTGGAGAGTGCACAGGAGCAGATAAAGGTTGGAAGCAAGGAGACTACTTAGGAGAATACAAGAGTACTGCACCAGTCTAAGCAAAACATGTTTCTGGCTTGAGCTAGGACAGTGGCAGTAGGGATGGATCCAAGACATAGTGTCCATGGACTTGGGTGACAGGAATCACATTGTGTAGGTCCTTACAATTTTTATTGTTGCCTTCTCCCCAGTTGACCATGCTTTCATAAAGCTGACATATGCTTCTTAGTTGGTCCCGGTTAAGTTTTTTTTTTTTTTTTTTTCATTTTTCTTCCTCTCTCAAATGGTCTATACACTGTTATTTATATTCTGGAGATTATAGCACATGATAATTATTATGCTTCAGGTTACAGCTCCATGTAAAATACAGTGTGATTATTGTTCCTCTGTGTTTTTTCCCTTAATGCTTAATAGTATATTTTTACCGGGCACCAATAATCATCTAATTGCTATGTAGTTATTGAAATCAGATACAATGCTCTGTTAAAGATTACCCTAATTATGAGGCAAGGTTATTAGATCCTCTCTTCGCCTAGTTTTAAGCCTGTAGGATTTTCAAAAAGCAAAAGATTGAATAGACATTGAAATCTCAATACTCTCCCATTCAGTCCCCCTCTCATTTGGCTCTTAGGGCAACCTTTGTACACAAACTGGCCGACCCTGGTCACACTCACAGCTTTGATGAGACCAGGCAGCATGTGAACCTGTAATAATGCCCTGAGGCATGCTGGGAAAACCATTGTTGCCTAAAATGAGCACTGTCTGATAGGACATAAGACACTTGTGCTTTTGTTTCTAGTTCGATTTTTAGCCATAAAAATATTTCTTGTTCAAATGTACATCCATGGATTTCTTTTTTTAAGAATTTATTTAAGTAGATTTTTGCTAATTTTTCTGGCACTAGAAATGATAGTAGCAGTTTAACCATTCATTTATTAAGCAGAAATTTGAATGTAGCTTATTCAGTGCAAAATGTAACAGTCCAAAAGAATGAATTTGAAAATAGGCAAAGAATTACAATTATATTTCTATGTATGAGATAAGGTGTATTCCAAATCAGTATAAAATGTACCCTTTACCCATTCCTGTTCACTCATAAAGCCATGATCACATAGGAGGCATGCATTGTCAAGTCACAGATCACTCACAGCTGTAGGGAAAAGAAAACACGTGGGCCATCAGATTAAGGATCCCAAAAGATCTTGATTGCCTGTGGCAGTGAGTTCAAACTAAGATAGCATTTTAAGATGCCTTTACTTGGTTCCAAAAAACCATTCACACTAGTACACATTTGGAGAGAAGAGTCTTAAAGGCTGTATGCAAAAGAAGGATACAAATCCAATCCATAGAGTTATAGTAGAGATGGCAACTTTAGTATTTTAAGGAATTGGTCAGTAAGGGAAGAGTAAAAGAGGGACTGGTAGCTGAAGAGAAGGATATTCTTCTGCCTTTCCCACCTTTCCTGGAAGCATAGAGCTATAGCTACAGGCTAAGGGGAGAGACCTGTTAGTGTGAGATCTAAGATGCTGGAAAAAGAAGAGAATCTGATTACCTTATTCTACTGGGTGGGATGTGAGGCCAGCTGGGGATAAAAGAAGGTGAGATTAAGACTGTAGTTGAGGGGCGCCTGGGTGGCTCAGTCGGTTAAGCGTCCGACTTCAGCTCAGGTCACGATCTCGCGGTCCGTGAGTTCGAGCCCCGCGTCGGGCTCTGTGCTGACAGCTCAGAGCCTGGAGCCTGTTTCAGATTGTGTGTCTCCCTCTCTCTGACCCTCCCCCATTCACGCTCTGTCTCTCTCTGTCTCAAAAATAAATAAACGTTAAAAAAAAATTAAAAAAAAAAAAAAAAAAAAAAAAAGACTGTAGTTGAAGCATTAGCCTGGAAAGGCATGAAGGATATACCTTGTACTAAGACAGGGGAGGAGGAAGAAAGCCCGAGTAAACACAAAGCCATGTTAAAGTTATGAGGATTGTGTGGTGATAGGAGCAGAGGATACGAAGATATAATGAAGCTGGGAAACCTTAGCTTTCTTAGAGACAGTAGATGAAGTCATCTGCAAAGTGTAAAAAGGGAGCATTTGGAGCTGGAGAACTATGAAAAAAGGAATTGAAGATCTGGTAAATATCAGTGCAGGGTGAGGGGTAACTTCAAGTTTAAAGACATGAGATCTTGTTGTGACTTTGTTAAATAAAAATCGGATCTTGTCCCTCTCCTGACTTAAATGGTACAGTGGAATCCCATTGCTCTGTGTGATGAAGGTCAAAATTCTTAACATGGTGCACAGTTCCTTCATGATCCTGCCTTCCTCTGCAGCCTGACCTTGTTCTGGTCTGCACTGTGTTAAATGACCTTTGTTTACTCCCACTAGGCCACCAGGTGCTTCACGCTCAGGGCTCTGCCTGGGATGTGCTTCTCCCAGTTGGTAGGCCTCCTTAGTATCCACTCATCCTTCAGAACTCGGAGGGAATTTGACCTTCTTGTTTTTTTTTTTTTTTTTAATGTTTTATTTATTTTTGAGACAGCGCAAGTTGGGGAAGGGCAGAGGGAGATGGGGGGAGAGGATCCGAAGCAGGCTCAGTGCTGACAGCAGGGAGCCCAATGCAGGGCTTGAACTCATGAACTGTGAGATCATGACCCAAGCCAAAGTCAGACACTCAACAGACTGAGCCACCCAGGTGCCTCAGGAGTCTTATCTTTTTAAGATAGCTTCCCTAACTCCTCTGACTACACATTGCCACAGCCGTTCTCTTTTTCCTTATAAAATGCTACCAATTGTAATAAATAAACCATTTTTCAAATAAATCAAGAGAAGGCTGGTTTGAAATTAGAATGAATTTATGTGACCTCAGCACTGGCAGTATAATTTGTGGGGCCCAGTGCAAAATGAAAATGCAGGCACCTTGTTCAAAAAATTATTAAGAATTTCAAGACAGTGACAGCAGAGCATTAAACCAAACATGGGGCCCTACGAGCATGGGCCCCTATGCAACTGCACATGTCATCCACCCATGAAGCCTCCCTGTGTGTTTCTCCTGCAGGGACACAGGGACTATGAAATCTGGATTTATTAATCCAGTTGAATTTTGAGGGATGACACTCTACAGTGCTAGTAAGGGCAGTGTTAAAATGATGAACCATTGTGTTTAGAACAGAATGGTCTCCAAAAAGAAGTCAGAATAAGGTTGATGGTCTGGTTGAGTAGAAAGCAGAAAAATGTCAGTGCAGTGGAACTTTGGAGTGATAGATGATATAATAGAATGTCTGTTCATTATTTATTAATGCATGAAGTCAGCATTTAATTTTTTAGCTCCTACTTTCTGTTGATGGGAGGAATGATTGAATTTTTCAGTCTCCCCAAAAGTAAGACCTTGAGAAATTTTAGAGAGTGGAAGATATGGAGTCTGAGTGATTTAAAGAGCAGGTTCTAGAGCCAGATGGCTTGTGTTTCAAGCTCAAGTTTACCAGTTATAAGCTCTGTGATCTTGACAGTTACTAACTTCTCTGTGCTTTAGTTTTTTGGGGGAGAGTATAAAATGGGGATAATGTTAATATCTCCTTTGGTTGTTTAAGGGACAAATGAGTGAATGAATAGTGCTTGATTCATAGTAAGTTCTTATTATAATTTCACAGTAGTGCACTCTTTGTTTCCTGGTCAGTACTATTTTCTTTCAGTAAGATAGTTAAAGTCAGTCACAGTGCTGCCATATATCATAAACAGCTAAACCTCACTATTGGACTTAGGTGGATGCAAAGAATGTATTAGCATGCTTTGTGAAACTTGTGATAGGATGCATTTAAGCAAAAAGAATATAATATATAAGCTAATTCATCTCCCTTATAGTGTGGGTAGGTGCCAAACACCTATCTGGAACACAGTCACAACTTAGTGTGTAATATATTTCAGTGAATCCCAGCATTTTGTATTTGTTTCTCTAGGGTCAGAGAACCTTCCTTTGGGCACCTTCAGGTGATGACCCAGTGTTAGAAATTGTGGACAATGAGCAGGGTTTAATGAACTATGGTTTTGTTTTCTGTTTTTGTAATTCATATGAAATTAAGTCAGTATCTGTTGTTTATTGAACATATACTATTTTTCTTAACTGTTAGGATGCCATTTATTTTAGGTTTCTCTGCTCTGGAGAATGTTCTGATCAATTCCCAAATCATTATCCCAGGTATCTTCATTTTATGTAGGGCCATCAACAAGGTCATCTTTGGGTGAACCCTATAACAACCAGCAGCTTCCCCATCTTCATCTCCAGCCTATCTCTCTTTTGTGAGTTCCAGGTCTAAATCCACAATTATCCACTTATTTTTTTTTTTTTTTTTACCTAGATATCTCCCAACACCTCAAACTCAGTTTGTCCCAGGCCAAAATTATTATCTTTTCTGCAAACCCAGATTCTTCTCTTAAACAACTGCTTTTCTGGCTGACTCCTACAAAAAAGTCCCCTGGTGTTATAGAACCCACATTATTTATAATTCCTGAATCCATACTTCTCTTTTTACTTCTTTTGCCTTTGACTTAGCTCAGATCCTCATCATGTCTGTCTTTGGCCACTGTGGCTGCCTGTCAACCGTGCCTTCCATTCCAGTTTTCCTTTCCTTGAAT
Source organism: Felis catus (assembly GCF_018350175.1). Taxonomy (NCBI): domain Eukaryota; kingdom Metazoa; phylum Chordata; class Mammalia; order Carnivora; family Felidae; genus Felis; species Felis catus. The sequence goes on along the minus strand of NC_058371.1, from coordinate 190,878,498 downwards.
ATGCTCTGCTCACAGATTAATCAGAGCAGTTTCTCTAAATCACAGATCTGGTCATGTTTTTAGTTATTTCCCTGTTCATTAGATAAATTCCAATTTAGTGTGAGATATAAACACTTGCACAGTCTATGCCTAACACTTCTTTGCACCAACATCCTGCCTGATGGTGAAGGTGGATGGAGAGAGAGATGTAGTGGGGAAATGCTGGTGGAATAATGTTCAGTTTTTGAAGCTGTCTCTGACTGCTGCATTCACAACAGGAGTGGAAGGTGAGCATGGTAACAGGGAGGTCAGTTAAGAGGTTCTTGTAATTGCCTATGCTGGAGTTGATAGTGGACTGGACTATTCAGTCATTAATAAAACATTCAGCACCTACTTTGTTCAGGCCTTTTCCTTGAGATTGAAACATGCTAAGGTACTACCACTGTACATAAAAAGCAAATCCTTTATAGAGGAGAAAAATTCAAAATCATCTCTTATAGGACTTACACATGCTGTATAAACAGCATGAAAAATGAGCTGAAGCAGCTAAGAGAAAGGAATGATCATCCTGCAGTAGGTACAATCAGTAGGCTTCACAGAGATGACAGCAATACCTAGGTCATAGTCTACAAAAGTTGATAAGATTTCACAGAGGGGTAAGAAGACCATCCTTTGCTGTTGTCCTCTGTGGTAGGTGGCTACAGTAGAGGGTAAGTTCTCAGATCTTGGTTCTGGACAGAAGAACTGAAAGCAGGGAGCAAAAGTAGACAAATGCAGCTAGTTGTACATCTTTCACAGTCTAGTTGTCATCAGCTTCAAGAGCAACATTTTTTGCCTGCCTTCTGATTTTTTGTTTTCCTTACTTGACATAGGCATTGGCAAGGAGACTATTGCTAATGAAGTCGAGCTGACTTCATAACCCCTGATGATTTGGCATGCTATTTTATGGCAGAGGTTTCCACGTTGATTGGATAAGACCCAAAACAAAGAGTTGACTGCTTCTGGTGATTAAAAGCTCCCTTGACAATTTTTTAAAGGGATTGTTCAAAGCTTTTAGTGCCGCTGGGTAGAGAATTACACTTTGCTTCTCTAAATCTCCTCCCACAGTTGCACATGGACACAGCAGACTTCTTTCCTGCTGAACAACACTACTGAGAATTTTCTCTTCAGAGTAGCAGCCTTTTAGAATGAGGTTTAAGTGATCCCTGTATATATTATTTATAAGACACTTGGAGCTTTTTGTATGAAAGCACAATGGAAAAGTAAAATCATTATTACTTATATTGTTATTAGCTTTTTTATTCCTGTTCTCATATGAGACATTAGTTTCTGAGCTAAATATTTAGAGTAGAACTGTTGATCATAAAAATAAGAAGGAATAGATTAGACAACCATGAAAATTAGGGGTGAGCAGTAAAACCAGATTATGATGAGCATTGTATGATGTTTGTTTTCCCTTGAATGGTATTCTTTGATAAATGTTGTGTAACCATTTTTTCTTAGGTTTCTATATGGAAAGGATAGTGAGAATGGTGTGAATTTATTGGCATATGCACACAAGCACACCCCGCTCCACAATACCTAAATCTACAAATTGTTTGAAACATCTGTTTTACTTCTGCCTCCATACATTTGTCAAATAAATAGTCAAACTGCATAACTGGAATTGTGATGAATTTGAATAATATATAGAAAATAGAATAATGAACTTTTGCCTCTCTGCCTCCCATCAAAGAGCTTGTCCTAGTTATCGGTACCTTGTCGGACTTTAGACATTTAATATACCCAGGAGGTAGGAATGGGAATGGAAGCATAATATAAAGTTTGATTAATGTTTCAATCACTTTAGGATAAAAAAATCACAGGTTAAATCAATCTTTTCCCCATTATTAAGTCACATTAATTACAGTATTCTAGATATATACTTTGTATATTTATATTAGGATTAGACTTTGCTGCATACACCAGAAAGACACTAAATAGCAGGGGCTTAGGTAAGAAAGAAGTTTCTTTCTCAAAGTATAATTAAATGTCAGTGGGGCTACATCCCTACCTGGTTGTTAGTGCTCCCTGGTTAGTAGGGAACCAAGGCTCCTTCTGTCTTGTTGCTCTGCTATTCACAACAGATTGTGTCTTGGTCCAAAATGGCCATCAGGGTTTCAGCCAATATATCAGCATTCCTGGCAACAGGAAAGAGGAAAGGAAGATGAGAGGTATACATCCTCCCTTTTAAGGAGACTTACTAGAAGTTTTACTAAGCCTTCCTCTTGATAGTTAATTTGCCAGAGATAAGTCACATAAATATAGTTTTTGTGATAATGTACCCAGCTGTTAGCTTACTTTTTGGTTACTAACAAAGATAGGAAAAATGGGTATCAGAAGGTAGTTTGTAATTTCTGCCACAGTACTTTCTTCAGCTTGATTTAAGTAATTCTTTTCCTGAAGATGGGGAATTTGACTTAGTTTAGGTTTGGTTGATTTTACTGGGTGTAAGAGTTGTGGTGTGCTGCAGTGGAATGGGTACTTGAGTCCTGGCCTCTAATTCCAGCTTCATATGACATTTGGCTTCCGTATCTCACTCAAGGAGTTTGTATTATAGGCACTCTTGGAAGTCTTCCAATTCTTATTCCCTTATCTGATTACTAAAGTTTTACCACAAAGGTAGGTATGTATGTTTATATACACACATATATAATTACATGGTATATATTCTTTATAGAAATAAAGATGTACATATATGACTACATTAGCAGAGAGTGTCTTGATCAATATTTTTTAATTTTCATGTTTCTTCCTCTTAATAGAATTGAACCTTGTGTGGGAGTTAAAATGCTTGGAGATTGAAGGGAACCATAATTGTTCTCTTTCAGATTGGAAGTTAACTTTTCATCCCAAAGAATAGGTCCTTCTGTGTGTGTGTGTGTGTGTGTGTGTGTGTGTGTGTGTGTGTGTGTGTTTTAACATGAAATTTATTGTCAAATTGGTTTCCATACAACACCCAGTGCTCATCCCAACAGGTCTTTTTTGTGTGTTTTGTTTGTTTCCATTACCATTGTGATTTGCCCATCACCTTTTGTAGAAGCCCATGACCTGACAGAAGTGGAATTTGTGTCCCTAAATATATGATGTGACCAACTCCATGGCATGTTGAGATGCCTGGGCATATCAATGCTGATCTTCCTGGGGAATAATAATGTGGATGGTTACATTCTTTCTGTCTTCTGTCTCCTACTAAGTTTCATTTGACTGTGGTTCTTTGGGGGCAGCTGTCATGCAGCACCAGGTAAAACTCCTCCAAGGGGAATTGCTTTGTGCTGGTTGGTGACTCCACAAGCCACACGAGGTGTCTCCCTTGAGGACACTGGGCAGCTATCCCTTTCTAAAGTGTCTTAATATGTTTTTTAGCAGATGGAATAATTCTGAAGATAATCATGATTCTAAAGAGAACTAATATGAAAAATGCAAACCAAAACAACAATAGCAAAAGAATATTACTTGCATTTTCTTCCTAATTCTTGTAATTTTTAATCCTAAGAGGGGAAGAAAATTATTAAATGCCATTTCCCCTCTCAAGTCCTAAATGGAATAAAATAAAGGTACAAACAAATAAACAAAATGAATAAAACTACCTTTCTATGTTGTTGAAGCAAATAGGTTATTGACCAGGTAGATGGTTTAGGTTGAACCCAAGAAACTATTTTTGTAGGTCAGAGGGGTTGAATACTGGCAATGCCTAGTGATTCAACCTAATAGTAGTTTCTATTTTGGCTACACAATAGAAATCATTGACCTTATAACTAACACCAGCTTAGCTACATGTTTCCATTGTAATAGCATTTGGCTATTAGGTGGTATTTTTAAATTCAAGGAAATATATATTTATTATTGGTACTAAAGCAATTTAATTGAAAAAAAAATCCTTCCATAATCCCACTATTCTTACATGATTATTTTATTCTCTATTTTTATCCTTCCCAAATCTATTCATACATTATAACTGTTATTTTCCAGGATGAAAATCAAAAAGTTTAAATCTTACTTTCAAAAAGATTGCATAGATTAAAAAAAAAACAGTCCTAATGAAAGGAAGCTTTTCTGGTCCTTGAATTTCTGAATACATAAATGAACACACAATACCATGGAGCAGAAACAAAGCCTTTGTATAATGAAACCTGTGATGAACTTTCGTGTGGAAAATGACACCCTCTGATAGCCTCCAGTACTCTCCAAAGGCAAAAATATACTTTTACAAATTATGTTAATGAGCTGAGGGACATACATCTCCATCAGGAATGATTTAACACCCACGTAGTTAAGCCTGAGCAATTCAGGAGGAAACAAATTCCTTCTCCCCTCTCTGCTTAGAGATGACCTCCCCCCCCCCCCCCCCCCCAGTGCCCTTGTCCATGGTCTAGAAGTCCCAGAGCAGTTCTTTCCAGGGCCAACTCCATTCAGGCTCAAGAAAGATAAGGGGTGCAGCACAAAAAGTGACAGGCAGGGCCAGGATAGGGTAATTGTGGGGCTCATTGTGACTTATTATTTCTTGACACCCCAGGGAACATGGTTGTGTCTGCTTTGGATGGCCCTGATTTCTTTTCGCTGTAGAAGTACTAAAACCACCAGCTAGCTACTTGCTGGCTATAAAGGGATGAAACCTGATAAGGAAAATGTTGTGTGCCCTAGGTCGCCAACACCTGACTTGCCTGGTTACTAAGTAACCATTTGCCTAGCTGGTTACTAAGACAGGGAGGAGGAAAGAGAGGAAGAAAACCCAGCACAGGATATAGGCCCCTCCCCCTTCGCTCTGGTTTCATTATGCTTTCAAATTTAGACACTGACCTGAGAAAAAGAAGCAATTCCCTAAAATCTAGGAATCCTCCGGATGTAAATAAAAGGTCCTGAATGACATTTTAGTTTTTTTCCTGAATTGATATGCAAATTCCTAATTTACTTAAAACACACTGTTATGCATTATAATAAAGTCTAATACATGCTGCCATGTAATTATGTGTAATAACCAGTGATCAGGGGGAGGAGGGAAGGAGAGAAGGGAATTGTGTTTCCAGCTGGCCCTCCACACCTGCAAATAACAGACAACTCCTTTCAGTGTAGAGGAAACAAGATAATGACAGTATGATATTAAATACAAACATTAATTCTTAGGAACAAAACATAAGGAAGAGGTCTATCAATTAGGATGTGTGAAAGTGAGCAACTTAAATTACATTTCTCACCATCTTTTTTTAAAATTTATTTATTTATTTTTTTTAATGTTTATTTATTTTTGAGACAGAGAGAGAGCATGAACTGGGGAGGGTCAGAGAGAGAGGGAGACGCAGAATCTGAAGCAGGCTCCAGGCTCTGAGCTGTCAGCACAGAGCCCGACGCGGGGCTTGAACCCACGGACCGTGAGACCATGACCTGAACCAAAGTCCGATGCTCAACCGACTGAGCCAACCAGGTGCCCCACATTTCTCACCATCTTAAAGAATAATAAAGACCAAGCAGAATGAAAACCTTAATTTGCTATTTACTGCAATACTCCTGATGCCATTAATTTTATTTTCTCTTTTAGAGAAAGATTTCTCTGGGCCACCAGAATCCTATATTGGAACCCACTCTTCATGTTCATTTGGTTTAAGAATCAAGTTGTAATAACATTCTCTTTCTGTGTGTATCTCTCTACCCGAAAGGACAAGTCAGATCGTAGAAAATTTCAGGAGCTCAGTGGGTCCTCAAGTTATGAGGACACAAAACAATACATGGAAATGCTTTGTGAACAGGAAAGTGTAATCCTAATGTAAGAGACTGTTATTGTCCTGGTTGCTGTCAATGCGAGTTTTGTTATATGAACGTTTCCTGTAAAGTCATCTGAAGAAAGATTTTCTTGACATTTGAACATACATTTTCGTGTATGAGGCGGTTTGACATAGTGATTAGGATCTTTGCAGTCTTTCTGATCTGTTTTTGCTTCCTAGATCTATTAATTATTGGCTGTGTGATCTTTGGCATGTTGTTTAATTTTCTCTAAGCCTCAGTTTCCTCAGATGTAAAATAGGAATAAAAACTGTAACCAGGGTGCCTGGATGGCTCAGTCAGTTGGGCGTTCGACTTCAGCTCAGGTCATGATCTAGTGGTCCATGAGTTTGAGCCCCGCGTCGGGCTCTGTGCTCGCAGCTCGGAGCCTGGAGCCTGCTTTGGATTCTGTTTCTCCCTCTCTCTGCCCCTCCTCCATTCCTGTTCTCTCTCTCTCTCTCTCTCTCTCACTCACTCTCTCTCTGTCAAAATAAACATTAAAAAAAAACTGTAACCACTTGATAGCATTTTTATGAGAATCAAGTGAAGTGACATACCTATTGTATGTCAGGCTTAATTCCTGAGTCTGTAGATGGTGAAGAATCTATTTTATAAGAATAACCATTTATATGAGAATATAAGTCCTCCAAATTATATGTATCAAAAAAAATGGTGGACTGTAAAACAACAGAATCTGTCAACTTCAAAAGTTTGTGGTGAATATTTTTACATGAATTGTGGTGTGGAGTAATCAAGAATGGATGCCCACATAGGACAGGAGAGGAGTCAGGTAGGCAGAGGTTCAATCCCAGCTTTTCTGTGTACCAATTGTATGAAATAGGGCAAGTTGGTTAACTTTTCTGGGTTACTCAGAGAAGATTGTCCCTTTGGAATATGTATCTGATATATTTTAGATGTACCATATCTACAAACTACCCTTTACTTCTGTTTTGACTTAGGTGGAAGTGAAAACACTTTTACCTTCTAGTTCTTAGGACAATAAATGGGCATTTCCCCAGGTTCCATCCCGTCTTAGCCCTGTAGAGAGCAGCAGGACCTTTTGTGTCTCTATCTGGGAGGCCATCAAACTCCATTTGGAAAGAAATGTGAGCCTTTTGGTATTACAGAGCCTGTACAAGAGGAGGTAAAAGCATGAAAAGACAACAGGAAGGTAGGGAAGTAATGGAGATTTAGAAACTTGAACTTGATACAGCCACATCCCCTAAAATTCTTAAGCCAGTGAACCAGGGATAGGGTATACTCGGGAGTGTGTTGCAGGAAGTTCCAGAAGCAGCTGGATTTTTTTTTAATGCATTCCAAAACCACAACTTGTGGAACAGGTGACTTCAGGTCATCTCAGGAATAAGATCCTTGCTTTGGTTTAAGGACCTTACTATTAATGCCTTGTCCTCTGTGTAAATTTAATATGTTCTGTGGTTGTGTTTCAAGTTCTATCCCACAAGCCTTTTTATGACTAAAGGAGGAAACATCTCAGCACCCAAGAATACTGGACAGCTCCGGGACATTTGGATGCTGAAAGTGATGGGGTAGATTAGCTGTGGCGAAATGAGCCCTATATTAAAGACTTCTCTAGTGTTGCTAAATACAGTTTAAAACAAGGCTTGAAAGGATCAAATAATTTCAGTGTAACTTGACTTTGTCTCAAAAGAACCCTTAAGAATTAAAAAAAAAAAAAAAGATAACAGAATGTCCATCACCCAACAATGCAAAATTAACAGAGTCTGGCATCTAATAAAAAAATTATGTGGCATATAAAGGAGTAAGAAATACAAACCATAATGAATAAAATAATTAATAAACCAAAACCAACCTCCAAATTATATGTGTGATGAGATTAGTGAACAAGGATATTAAAACAGTTATAACTATGTCCTTATGTTCAAGAACGTAGAAAAAATTTCTGGGCATGCTAAAGAGCAACATAGAAGCTATTAAAAAGAGACAAATAAAACTTCTAGACATGGCAAGTGATTTCTGAGGTGAAAAATATGCTGGATGGAATTAACAAAAGATTAGAAACTACAGAATAAATGTTTAGTGAGCTTAAAGCCATAGTAACAGAAACTGTTTAAAATAGAACAGTGAGACGGGTGCCTGGGTAGCTCATTTGGTTGGGTGTCCAGCTCCTGATTTTGGCTCAGGTCATGATCCCGGGGTCATGAGATCGAGTCCTGCATTGGGCTCTGTGCTGAGTGTGGAGACTGCTGGAGATTCTCGCTGTCTCTCCCTCTGCCCCTCTCCCCTCCAGCTCTCTCTCAAATAAAAAAATAAAATGAAACACTGAGAGAAGAAAGATTAAAGAAATTAACATAGCATTTGATGAGCTGAGGGAAAATTTTAAGTAGCCTAATATATATAAATTTGAGTCCCCAACGGAGAGGAAAGAGGAAAGAAGGAGAAGCAGAGAGAATATTTTAAAAGCCCTAAATATTTCTAAATATGAAAAGTATAAATTCATGGATCTAAGAATCTTAATGGACATCAAGTGATACCACACCAAGGCACTTTTCAATCAGATTACTTAAAATCAATGATAAAGAGAAAATCTTAAAGCATCCATGGCGGGGTGGTGGGGGACAGTATATGCAGGAGAACAACTGTAAGAAAGTGGCAGATTTTGCATTGGAAACAATATAGGTATTAAGGCAGTGGAAAAAAATCTTTAAGAGCTGAAAGAAATAACTATTAACCTAGAATTCGTATCCAGTGAAAGTACCTCTTAAAAAAGAAGGGAAAATAAAGGCTTTTTCAGAAATACAAAAAATAAAAGAATTCATCACCAACTGTCCTTTATTATAAGACATAGTTAAGAAAATATTTTTGGCAGAAGGGAAGTAATAACAGTGCATATATGGATCTATAAAATGTAATGAGGAGCAACAGGAATGGCAAATTGTGGACAAATATAAAATATTTTCTGCTAATATTTTAAATCACTCTGAAAGTTAATTGACCATTTGAAGGAAAGTTATTACAATTGTGGGATTTATAACAAATGTCAAAGTAAAATGTATGGTATGTTTATAAAATGAGAAAAACTGTAGGATAAATGGAAGTATAGTTTGTAAGGTTCTAATACTATTTGTGGAGTAACATAATATTATTGGTGGCATATTGTGGTATGTTAAATTTCTGTAATAAAAACAGTAAAATACTACTAAAAACTGTACCTTAGATGCCAAAAAGAAGAAACATGGAATAATAAAAAACATGCAATCAATTGGATTCAGAAAAAGAGAAAAAAAAACCCAAAGCATATATGGGACAAAGAAAAAACAAATATCGAGATTGTAGTATTAAATACAATCATGTCAATAATAACATCACATTCAATTTAAGTGAACTAGACACCCCAAATAAAAGAGAAAGTTTTAAGGTTGGGTAAAATGTGAGAAGTAACCATATACTGCCTATGACAAATACACCATAAATGTAGACACAAATAGGTTAAATGAATAAAGATAGAAACATGTATACCATGCTAAGCTAATCAAAAGAAAGCTGGAGTGATTATATTAATGTTCAACTAAGTAGATTTTAAAGCAAATAGAACAAACATAAAAATCTTAGTTTAATAAACATAAAAAGATTAATTCATCAGGAGGATATAACTAGGCCAAACATATTGAAGACGTAATTATGCTGAACATGCTGCACCTATTGATAGATCTTCAAAATACATGAAGCAACAGCTGATAGAACTGCAAGAAGAAGTAATCAAATTCACAAATATAGTGGAGATTTCAATACCCTTCTCTCAATAATTGATAGATTTCCGCAAATCAGTAAGCATATAGAAGACTTTATCAACACTACCAACAGCTTGATCACATTGGCATTTATAAACTGTTACACCCAGCAAAAACAATATGCATTATTTTCACATATACATGGAACAATTACCAAAATAGAATGATATTATGGGCGGTAAACCAAATCTGAATACATTTTAAAGTGTCCAAAGTTGTATAAGGTATGTTCTGTGATCACATGGAATTTAAAAATCAATAGCACAAAAAAATCTGTAAAATTGTCAAATATTTTAAAACCAAATAATGCAATTTTAAATAACTCACAAGAAAAATTAAAAGTATTTTAGGGGCACCTGGATGGCTCAGTCGGTTAAGCATCCAACTCTTGAATTTGTCTCTGGTCATGAACTAATGCTTGTAAGGTCAAGTCTCGCATCACCTGCTTGGGATTCTCTCTCTCCCTCTCTCTTTTTGTCCCCCCCCTCACCCCCGCGCACACACTCTCTATCTCAAAATAAACAAACATTAGAAAAGTATTTTATACTGAATAGAAATAAGCACCAACATTTCAACATTTAGATGAAATGCAGATAAAGCAACACTTATATAAATACCTATATGAGAAAAGAAAGTCTCAAATCAGTGACCCAAACTTCTACATTATGATACAACAATATAAAGAGCAAATTAAACCCAAAATAAGTAGAAAAAAGAAACATCAAAGGTGAGAGCAGAAATAAATTAATTAGAAATGAAAAAAATAGAGAAAAAAATAATGAAACTGAAAATATCTTTCTTTGAAAAGATTAGTACAATTGATAGACTCTAGCTAAAGTGCTCAACAAAAAGAGACGTTATAAATCACCAATATCAGAAATGAGAGTGGGGACGTTACTACAGATACTATGGACATTAAAGGGATAATTAGGGATTATTATTAACTTTAACTCAATTAATCTGATAAAGGAAATGAACAAATTCCTTGAAAGATACAAACTCTCAAAGCTCACTCAAGAAGAATTTGATAACCCAGATATCCCTATATCTAGTAAACAGTTTGTGTTTGTTGTTAGAATTTTCTCAGGAAGAAAATTCAAGCTCAAATGGCTTCATGAGAGAATTTAACTAAATGTTTAATTAACAAGTAATAGAAAGTCTATTTAAAGTATTCTTAAAAAATTAAGAGTAGGAATACTTCCTAAACCATTTTACAAGGCCATCATTACCCTGATACCAAAACCAGGCAATAAATATTACAAGGAAAGAAAACTAATATCTCCTATGAACACAGACACATGCAAAAATTCTTAACAGAACTTCACAAGATTAATTCTATGATGAATAGAAAGGATAGCACATAATTACTGAGTTTGGTTTACTTTAAGAATATAGTACTGGTTCAGTATTCAAAAATCAATCAATATAATTTATACCAAAAGATAAAGAACAACAACAGCCAAAAAAAAGCCATAGTATCATTAAAGAAATGCAAAAAAATAATTTAACACATGATTCAACATCCATTCATGAAAGATGTTTTCGGCAAACTAGGAAAAGAAAGGAGCTTCCTTAACCTGATTTAGGACATCTGCAAAATTACTGCAGATAATAATGTATGTAATGTTGAAAGACTGAATGATTTTCCTTTATGATCAAGAACAAATAAGGATATGTACTCTCACTGCTCCTATCCTACCCCGTACTGGAAATTTAGAGATTGGATAGGAAGATTGAGACAGTCTCTTTTTTGACCTGATCATCTACATAGAAAACCCCAAAGATTTTATATGAATTCTAGAGATCTAATAAATGAGTTTAGCAAGGTCACAAGATATAAATTCAATATACAAGGTCAGTTGTATTATTGTATACCAGTGATGGAGGGTTGGAAAAAGAAATTTAAAATTTAGTTCCACTTAACAATAGCACCCCAAACCATGAAATATTTAGGTACACATCTCACAAATTATATGCCAGATCTGATGTTTAAAATCAGAAAACACTAGAAATTGATCAGTTGATTCTAAAATTTATATAGAAATCCAAAGAAACTAGAATAGCCAAACTAATATTGAAAATGAACAAAGTTGGGAGACTCACACTACCTGATTTAATGACAGTATAAAGCTACAATAGTCTATAAGGTATAGATTTTAGTAAAAGGATAGAGATATTGATTAGTGGAACAGAATAAGGATTATAGAAATAGACCCATGCACATATGGTCAGTTGATTTTCATCACAGGTGAAATGACAATTCAATAATAAAGAATATTCTTTTGAATGAATGATCTGGACCCTCTGAATATGTACATGTAAAAGCAATGAACTTGCTGTCTACTTCTCACCATATCAAAATTTAACTCAAAATGGATCTCAGACAAAAATGTAAAAAATATAAAATGTAAAATTATTTAACTTGTAGAAGAAATATAGGAGAAAATTTTGAGCCTTGGGTTGAGCAAAAATTGCTTAGATAAGACACCAAAAGCGTGACCTATATAAGAAAATATTTGTATATCAGCTTTCATTAAAATTAAGAACTTCTTTCATAAAAACAATTTTAAGATAATGATTTAATCTACAGACAAGGAAAAAAATTTACAAATATCATATTTTTTTGATAAAGGTACTTCTTTTCAGTATAATATAATAATAAATATAAATACAATAACAATATATTGAATAATATATATCAATAGTAAGAAAATAAACCAATGAAGAAATGATAAAAGATTTGAACAGATACTTCACCATAAAAGATATAAAATAAACATCTGAAAAGCTTAACACCATTAGTCAGTAGGGAAATGTAGCTTAAAACCATAATAAGATACCACTATTCACCTATCAGGATGGATAAAATTTTTAAAGAGAAAGCTGAAAATGGCAAGTCTATTAAGGATTCATTATTGGTGGGATTGCAAAATAATACAGCCACTTTGGAAAATAGCTCAGCAGTTTCTTACAAAGTTAAACCTACATGTATTATACAGTCCAGAGATCTCACTCTTAGGGGTTCATCTGAGTGATGTGAAAAACTACATTTGCACAAAAACCTGTACACAAAAGTTTATAGCCTCTTTATTTGTAATTGTCTCAAACTAGAAATAATCCAAATATCTCTCAGCTGGAGAATGGTTGAACAAATTGTGGTATATCCATCAAATGAAACTATACCAAGCAATAAATAGGAATGAATTACAGTCACATGCAATATGAATGTATCCCAAACGTGTTAAGCTCAGTGACAGAAGCCTGACTCAAAAGGCTATATATTTTATGTGCAGAGGTTGATAGCACAAGGTCATGGGGAAATGTTTTGGTGGGACAGAACCATTTTATATCTTGTTTGTGGTGGTGTTTACATGACTATATGTTTGTCAAAATGTGTAGAACTATACTATAAAAAGGGTGAATTTTACTGTATAATTATACTGTATAATTAATTCTGAAATGGGGGCTGTTTAATGATTAGACAGTTCCCTCTTATTAAGAGGGGCAAACAAATACCAAAATTGAAGTAGTTGTATTTGACAAATAGGGGCATGATGAGGCACGGGAATATGGGTCTACCCTTCCTGAGAAAAGTAAGAGTGGGTATCCTGAAGGGCTCTCTGGAGAAAAGATGATAATGAGCACAACTTACATTTATTAGAAATCCTTCCAGATCCTTCAGTTCTTTAAAATGCCATGGCTTACTCTTCAGCATTAGCCTGAAAGGAAACAGACCTTATACTGACTGCTGTTTTCACGAACAAAGAAAATGGGCTTCCTTTTTGTCTTTTCATGAAGGTTTCTGTTTCTGTTCCATTCAGTCTGTTTCAATATTTTCATAAGGGAAGCTGCCAGATAACGGTGGCGGAAGGTTCCTGAAACAGTGTGTTGACATTGGTAAAGACTGATTTTGACATATTCTTCTGACAACTTTTGATTAATTTTCTGCTTCATTAAAAACATTTAATTAAATTAACATGGTGTGTAGCAATATCCTTGACAGATTTTGTATATTAGCAAACAAGGCCTCAGATTTCAAAGACAGTGGCAATAGGGGTCCTAAAGTGAGGTCAGTAGTTTCTGGGAGTATGTGGTCATGAAGGGGACTGAACTTGGAGCTTGTTCGTAAACCCAGTTGGATTTGGACAGTGAAGCTGATGAGAACATGGAAGAAGTCTTGTGTGGTCTGGTTTTATGATGCTCAGACCCCAGCCGTCCACTACCCCCCTTCCATCTACCCCTCCCAAGCCTAAATATATTCTACTTCAGTCTGGCAATTGTCTACAAGACCTTACAATTGAAAATAGTTAGACTCCTGATCAGATGATTCACCCCACTGTGTTTAATCCTTCATGTGTCCCCTTAACACGTACAGATACAGCTTTGTAGGCATGCTTTTTATATAAGGGTTGAGAAATGAGGTGCTAGGACTTGTGTCTTCAAAATTTCTAAAAATGATAAATTGATCATTTTTAAAGTTCCTCTTTCACCTCTCCCCATATGTTGGATTTAGCAGCACATATGCTACCATTGGCATGATATCTGTCCCTGCATTGTGTAGAACTTCAAACATGAGGGTGGGGGAAGGTAATAAAAATTATTAACACTTATAAATCCCCAAATTTATTGCTAGAAACCTAATTAAATATTTTTAACATTTATTTATTTTTGATAGAGAAAGAGAGAGCGCGAGCAGGGGAGAAGCAGAGAGAGAGAGGGAGACATGGAACCCCAAGCAGGCTCCAGGCTCTGAGCTGTCAGCACAGAGCCTGATATGGGGCTCGAACCCATAAACTGTGAGATCATGGCCTGAGCTAAAGTCAGAGACTTAACCGCCTGAGCCACCCAGGTGCCCTTCACATCTAATTTTTTAATGAAATATATTGACATTCAAATTTCATAGAAAAATTCTAATTTTCCACCTGTTTTTTTTTTTCTGATATAACGGTCTGACAGAGACAGGTTGTGAGTCACTTATAGTCTCTTTTATTGGTGTGTGAATGGGGCTAACATCCTTTCTACCATTGCAATCATTGACATGTGCCAGATGCAAGCTTACAAATGTTTGATAAACATGAAAGTTTATCAGTTTTCTTTGCTTAGTAACATAAAAATACAACGCTATGCTTCCTACCTTTTGGAGGAGCATGGTGGGGGTTTCTTTATGAATTTTCTTGTGAGCTTACCTGTTTCAAATGAGTTTCATTCATTGTGCATTTATTCAGCATAGAACTTAGTGCCTACTATGTGCCAGACATAGCCTAGAAATACAGAAATGAAAAACACAGTTTCTGTCCTCAAATATGTCGCAAGTTAATGCACCAAGTGTAATGGCTGAGGTTAGCACATGGGGATAAATTCATAAAGAAACCCCCATCATGCTCCTCCAAAAGGTAGAAGGCATAGCATTGTATTTTTATGCTACTAAGCAAAGAAAACTGGTAAACTTTTCTTGTTTATCAAAACATTTGTAAGCATGTTTAGGAAACCAAATTCAACAGGGTTGGGAAGGTAGTCAACAAAGTAATCCTAGGGTCCCCAGTGCTGATGCTGGGTCTTAATGGATAAGAAGATACTTGAGTTTAAGAGCCCTGGTGAAGTGTTGGGGAGCGTCAGGAAGAACTACATGCAAAGATGTAGCTGTATGTGCAAAACATAAAGATGTGAAGCAGCATGTGAGGGCAAGGGGTGAAGGACACATAATGCAGTATGGCCAAAACCTTGGAGATAAGGAGAATGGCATAAGATGAGGCTAGAGTGGAAAGCCAAGCATAGTTCATGAAGGATTTTGTGTGGCAGACTAAGAAATGTGAGCTTACTTTGGGAACTGTGAGGAGCTCCTGGAATATTTTAAGTAAGGATCTGATCTGGTTGGGTTTTACTTATCATAAATATATCCCTGGTAGCAGTGTAGAAGGCTGAGGTGGATTTTGCAATGGAGCTTAGTGAAAGGAGGCAGTGGAATGAGGTAGGAAGAGGCTGAAAAAAAATCCAAGTTAGAACAGTGAGAGCTTGAGCTGGGAGGAAGGAAAGGAGGGTGATGCTCAAGAAAAGCTGTTGAATTTAATTGAATAAACAAAAGGAGAGCTGCCGTCAGTACTAGTCAAGGATGTAGACCTCATGGAAAGACTTCTAGAAAACTATATCTCCTAAAGATAAAATGTAAAGCCATCTCCATGGTTACAGCACATAGCCTTGTATTGGGTGATCCATGTTGCTGAACATAATGTTTTACCTTGAACACTTTATTTTTACACACACTACAGTTGTTTGGTCAGAGACAGCAGCATCTACAGAAGGCATTTAAGAATGCCTGGTTTCTGTTTGGGCAATGTTAGGTGCCATGCTCAGTGTGGGGCACTGGACTTAACTCTTTTAATTCTGGCAACTATAGAAATCCTTTGAAATAGTATCCTTCTCAATGCCATGTCATATTTAAGGAGATTCAGGCACAGAGATATCAAGTAACCCGATTGAGATCACACAGCTAGTAAGGGGAAGAACCAGAATTCTGTCTCAAATCCTTCTCTTCTCTTCTTTATCACCTTCTCTAATAATGCTTTGCTGTATTTCTTTTATGTTCTTCCACTGGCCTCCTGATTTCATGATTCTATGTCTACATTCTGAATGATAAATGAAATATAAAACCTTCAAGATCTTTGAAGAGTGATTATGATCAAGGGCCCTGGAACCCAAATGCCTGAGTTCATATACCACCTCCAGCGTTTCCGAACTGTGTAATTTTGGGCTTTATGTCTCAGTTATCTCCTCTGCAAAATGGAAATAATAGTATCTTCATTTTAGGGTTTGGGGGAGTATTAAATGAGTTTATAGATGTAAAGCACTCATGTAATGGCACTCATTCAGCCATTGTTTATTTAACCTAATGAAATAAAGGGTCTCTGGGTTGATATTAAAGAGGACAGCTATTTCTTTCTAAGATGCCTTGAGTGCCAGTGGGGTAAACTTACGTGCTGTTACTTGCAGTCAGAAGCTTAGCTTCATTCTGTGGGAAGATTAGAAACATGGGATCAGCAACCATGGTTCCTACCTTTAGGCGCTGGTCGAGAGACTAAGACTCTCTAAACCTAGATTTCCTTACCCTTCAAATGATATGTGCATATGTTTTCAATAACAATTAGAAGCATTCAAAGATAGAAGATAAGCCTTTGTCATAGAAAACCAGAGTCACAAGGGATTCTGAATGTCCTCAGGTGCAGTGAACTGTCATTGGGGTTTGTGGGGAGGAAAAGTTAAAATGACTTAGGGAGTATTTTGAAGCTCAGAGTTTTTTCCCTACTTCTCTTTGTGTCTCTTCTACCTGCCACAAGGATTGTTCTCCTAATGAGCCATTGTTTACGGTAAGAGTGTTGCAGGTATGAGGTATGTAGGGTTGGCACAAAGGCTTAAAAAGCACTGTTTTAGTTCAACACCTTCAGCTTGCAGATGAGACAAGAGACCCAGAGAACTTTAGGAAACTGTACGAGATCACAGAGCAAGGTAAGTAGTAGAATCCTATCTGCTAACTAGGTTTTCTTTCAATCTATTTAAATGTTTCTTCCACAACATCATGTTGCCTCTCTCCTTACTATCAATCTCTCTAGAATTTCTAAAATTTGATTGCCTAAATTTAAAGTAAGTTAATGCAGAGAAGTCATTTTTTGAGGCATTGAACTGAGAACAAATATTAGGACCAAATTAAAACCCTTAGAAGATTAGAGCTTTAAAACTGATTATGCTGCCACCTCCCCCCTGTAGATAATTCAAAAAGAAAGTATCAGACCATAGTATAAATGTACAAAAATCGAAAAAGTTGTAATTTCCCACGATGAATGCTTTTCGTACCTTTTTTAAAAACAAAGATACAAAATTAAAAACAAAAACAAATCAAGATGCCCTGGATGTGCTGTTGCTCTAAGTATGTTCACACCTGCAGACCAGATCTACTGTCTGTGTCAAAGGAAAGAGATGCAATGTCACTGGAGCCCAGAACATAGCCTGGGTGTCATATATCAATTCATCCTGCCTATATAAACTTGTTTCAATGTCTTTCTCTAAAAATACAGCACACCAAAAGGTTTAATCACAGAGATGCTGACCAGTAAATTAAACTACATTACATATTACCTTAAAAGACTTCTTCAGCCAGTTTTCTGGGTAACTTATAAAGGGCCACATTCACATAGTTCATTCTCAGGGTGGCAGTGTAATCCAAGATGCACAATTCGGCAACTAAGGAAGATATTTCAAAGAAACTTTGATTCCTAATTGAATTTTTCAATCTCCATTAAGAAACTATTCTCAAAACTATTTCATCTTTTTTTTTAATTTTATTTTTTTTTAATTTACATCCAAATTAATTAGCAGATAGTGCAACGATTTCAGGAGTAGATTCCTTAGTTCCCCTTACCCATTTAGCCCATCCCTCCTCCCACAACCACTCCAGCCACCCTCTATTTGTTCTCCATATTTATGAGTCTCTTCTGTTTTGTCCCCCTCCCTATAAAAAATATGTTTTTTATATTATTTTTGTTTCCCTTCCCTTATGTTCATCTGTTTTGTCTCTTAGTCCTCCTATGAGTGAAGTCATGTATTTGTCTTTCTCTGACTGACTAATTTCACTTAGCATGATACCCTCCAGTTCCATCCACGTCGTTGCAAATGGCAAGTTTTCATTCTTTCTGATTACCAAGGAATACTCCATTGTATATATATACACCACATCTTCTTTATCCATTCATCTATCGATGGACATTTGGGCTGTTTCCTTACTTTGGCTATTATTGATAGTGCTGCTATAAACATTGGTGTGCATATGTCCCTTCAAAACAGCACACCTGTATCCCTTGGATAAATACCTAGCAGTGCAATTGCTAGGTCGTAGGGTAGTTCTATTTTTAATTTTTTGAGGAACCTCCATACTGTTTTCCAGAGTGGCTGCACCAGCTTGCATTCCCACCAACAATGCAAAAGAGATCCTCTTTCTCCTCATCCTCGCCAACATCTGTTGTTGCCTGAGTTGTTAATGTTAGCCATTCTGACAGGTGTGAGGTGGTATCTCATTGTGGTTTTGATTTGTTTTTCCCTGATGATGAGTGATGTTGAGCATTTTTTCGTGTTTTGGTTGGCCATCTGGATGTCTTCTTTGCAGAAGTGTCTATTCATGTCTTTTTCCCCATTTCTTCACTGGAGTATTTGTTTTTTGGGTGTTGAGTTTTGTTAAGTTCTTTATAGATTTTTTACACTAACCCTTTATCTGATATGTCGTTTGCAAATATCTCCTCCCATTCTGTCGGTTGCCTTTTGGTTTTGCTGATTGTTTCCTTCGCTGTGCAGAAGCTTTTTATTTTGATGAGGTCCCGATAGTTCACTTTGCCTTTGTTTCCCTTGCCTCTGGAGACGTGTTGAGTAAGAAGTTGCTGCAGCCAAGATCAAAGAGGTTTTTGCCTGCTTTCTCCTCGAGGATTTTGATGCCTTCCTGTCTTACATTTAGGTCTTTCATTCATTTTGAGTTTATTTTTGTGTATGGTTGTAAGAAAGTGGTCCAGGTTCATTCTTCTGCATGTTGCTGTCCAGTTTTCCCAGCACCACTTGCTGAAGAGACTGTCTTTATTCCATTGGATATTCTTTCCTGCTTTTTCAAAGATTAGTTGGCCATACATTTGTGGGTCCATTTCTGGGTTCTCTATTCCGTTCCATTGATCTGAGTGTCTGTTCTTGTGTCGGTACCAGACTGCCTTGATGATTACAGCTTTGTAGTATAGCTTGAAATCCAGGATTGTGATGCTTCCTGCTTTGGTTTTCTTTTTCAAGATTGCTTTGGCTATTCAGGGTCTTTTCTGGTTCCATACAAATGTTAGGATTATTTGTTCTAGCTCTGTGAAGAATGCTGGTGTTATTTTGATAGGGATTGCATTGAATATGTAGATTGCTTTGGGTAGTATCGACATTTTAACAATATTTGTTCTTCCTATCCAGGAGCATGGAATGTTTTTCCATATTTTGGTGTCTTCTTCAATTTCTTTCATAAGCTTTCTATAGTTTTCAGAGTATAGATTTTTCACCTCTTTGGTTAGATTTGTTCCTAGGTATTTTATGGTTTTTGGTGCAACTGTGATCGGGATGGATTCCTTGATTTCTCTTTCTGTTGCTTCATTGTTGGTGTATAGGAATGCAACTGATTTCTGTGCATTGATTTTATATCCTGCAACTTTGCTGAATTCATGAATCAGTTCTAGCAGTTTTTTGGTGGAATCTTTTGGGTTTTCCATATAGAGTATCATGTCATCTGTGAAGAGTGAAAGTTTGACCTCCTCCTGGCCAATTTGGATGCCTTTTATTTCTTTGTGTTGTCTGCAGAAGCTAAGACTTCCAATAGTATGTTGAATAACAGTGGCAAGAGTAGACATCCCTGTCTTGTTCCTGACCTTAGGGGGAAAACTCTCAGTTTTTCCCCATTGAGGATGATATTAGCATTGGGTCATTCATATATGGCTTTTATGATCTCAAGGTATGCTCCTTCTATCCCTACTTTCTTGAGGGTTTTTATCAAGAAAAGATGCTGTATTTTGTCAAATGCTTTCTCTGCATCTATTGAGAGGGTCATATGGTTCTTGTCCTTTCTTTTATTGATGTGATGAATCACATTAATTGTTTTATGGAATATTAAACCAGTCCTGCATCCCAGGTATAAATCCCACTTGGTTATGGTGAATAATTTTTTAATGTATTGTTGGATCTGGTTGGCTAATATCTTGTTGAGGTTTTTTGTTTTTTGTTTTTTGTTTTTTTTTTGTATCCATGTTCATCAGGGAAATTGGTCTGTAGTACTCCTTTTTAGTGGGGTCTCTGTCTGGTTTTGGAATCAAGATAATGCTGGCCTCATAGAAAGAATTTGGAAGTTTTCCTTCCATTTCTATTTTTTAGAACAACTTCAAGAGAATAGGTGTTAACTCTTCCTTAAATGTTTGGTAGAATTCCCCTGGAAAGCCATCTGGCCCTGGACTCTTGTTCTTTGGCAGATTTTTAATTACTAATTCGATTCCTTTACTGGTTATGGGTCTGTTCAGTTTCTTCCTATCTTCCTGTTTCAGTTTTGGTAGTGTATATGTTTCTAGGAATTTGTCCATTTCTTCCAGATTGCCTGTTTTATTGGCATATAATTGCTCATAATATTCTCTTATTATTGTTTTTATTTCCACTGTGTTGGTTGTGATTGTTTCATCTTTCTTTTATCTATTTCTCCTTACATATACCTAGCTGTCCCTGCCCCCTTTCCCCCCTAAGCTTCCCTGAGGAATTCCTATTCAGCTTTAGCTTATGTATTCATACCCTCACACCCCCATTCCTGCATGATCATTGCAGCACAAAACCCAAAAGAAGCATCCTGGCAAATATGATTATTCTTAGAAAATGAAGAGGTAAGAACCTTAGCAGAGAAGGAGTTGCCCATTTAGTTAAGCTGGAAAGGAACTGGAAACCCTCAAGCATTAATGATGTTTGTTTCATCCCACAATTGTCTTCTTTTCCTTTAGATTCACAGTGAGATGTTTGATGGTAAAGGTTGCTTTTAATGTTAATTTTTTTGTGTTGTCCCTTCAGTACCTAACACTATAGTTTCTGGGGAGCTCTTAAGTATTATTCTTAACCACTTAAGGAGGAGAGGGCCTTGAAAAAAATCCATAAATTTTACATACATTTGTCTTTGATTTTGACATTGTGCTTTTTCTAATTTGGTGAACTTGTTCCCCATACCCCGACAGGAAAGGAGGCAGGGACAAAGCATAGGCCATGGTAAACTACACCCTTGACTTTGCAGAGTGTGAATGCAAGCTTCATTAAGATGTATGTTCTGTCACTGTCAACGAGATTTTGGTTCCGGTCTTTGGTAAAGCTTTTAGTACTAAGAAACTCCTTATAATTGGCAATCAGTTGCCTTTACTAAAAATAACTTGGTAGAAATTATTCTCATTGACAGTCAGGTTGTATTGCTCTGGGTCAGGAATACAAATAGCTGAACAGAGAGGAGAAGTAGGTTCAGGGAGACTTCTACTTCAACTTATGCATTTGGGAAATTTATTTACTACTGGAAATAAAAAGCTACATTATCAATATTTTTAACTTTGAGAAAGATTTAAAAAATCATTTTGTCCTGAATTTATGGCCTGATCTTTATATAAATTGACCTCTTCATAAAGTAGATTTGTTTCTGCAAGTTTGCATATAATTTATACTTTAATAAAACAGAATCATTATTAAATGACCATTATTGCATTCTTTAAAATGGAAACATGCAGAATGTTATAAAATACAGAGATTATGTATGTGGGTTGAAAGAATTTACTATTTTTAAAGCAATATTGTGGTTAAGTCATTGATAATGTGGCAAAACTTCACTATTAAAAGTATTTATTCTCTACATGAGCAAAGAGAATTGAATTGCTAAATCAGAAGACCCCAGACCCCAGGTAGCCAGATCATCTGGGGAAAATTATGACCATTTAGTCTAATAAAATTTGCAGGACTATATTCTATAATAAACTACCCCTAGCATCTTTCCAAAACTCTGATCAGAATAAAGTATAAGAAATATTGTCCAATAAAATCATGGAAAGAAGGGCCAGTGAGGGGTGAGGGGTGACAGAAAAATGAAAAGAATCAGGTAGATATACTTCCAAAGTCTGTGCCGTTTGGTAGCTGTATGGAATCAGACTTGGTTAATTTATTTAATCTCCAAACCTCAGGACAGGATTCTTTCCCTTAAAACAATGACAAACAAGCAAACCCAGTGGCCATTCTTTGAGTGCCTACTATTTAGATATACCTCATATGTATTATTTCAGAGAAATTCTGTCAAATTTGTATTATTTATATACATATTTTTAAACTTGAATCTCAGAGAGTTAAATAATTTGCCCCAGGTGATGTAGCTAATAAGCAGCAGGTTGGGGGTTCAAATTCTGGTCTGCTTGATTCCAAAGGTTATGGTAGACACACCATTTTCCCTTTTTTAAAGGAATGAAGGAAACTCATATTTATAAACATTTTCAGAATGGAAGAGGAAGCCAAACATGTATATAGGATCATCTCTCAAAGGATGTGAGAGTAGTAACACAAACCACTGAATCTCACACCTGTGGGAACCACTTACAACTGTAAATGCAGAAATTCTGTCCTGGCAAGGGTGTTTTTTGTTTTTTTGTTTTTTGTTTTTCAAGAAGTTTCTGACCTTTTAAGAATAGGTCAGAGATAAGCTACCAGACATCTCTATCAAACAGACTCCGGTATCTTTAGCAGAAATTTTTCTCATTTGTTCCAGACACAAGCTCTTTTGGTCCTATTGTGCCAAAACAGGATTCTGAAAGTTTTCATCAATCATAGAGCATAGTATCCTAGAACCTTGGAGTGAGAAGGGCGTTTAGAAATCATCTGATTCAGTGTTCTCATTTTGTTGATTAGGACATTGGGGTTAAAAAAAATTAAGGGATTCACCTTGATTTATACACAGAGTTAATTATATGTATTTTGGCTCAAGTGGAGTAGTTATTACTAGTTATTACTACCATCAATAGCTCTTCTCCCTGATGAGCTGACAACATACTTGAGGACAGAGACTATATGTAGGCTTTGTTTCAATGCAGAACTGGACTCATGGCCCATCGATAAGTAATCTGGAATAGTGGACTTAAATAGAAGATACATAGTAGTGGATACTTCAGGTCCTCTTTTTTTATGATAAGTCAGGCTAGAAAATATACTGCTTAACAAGGATGGTTTCTGATTGTGTCAAACTATGTCAGATATGGTTACATTTTGATTTAGAAATTAAATGGTGCATACCAGAGTTCCACCTTAAGAAATCAACCACCATGACCAAGAGAAGTTATTTTGACCAGATTATGTTCTCATCCTGATAAATGTCCTGTATCTTTCCTTTCCTTTCTTTCTTTTTTGGACATCAGAACGAGTCCATAGAGTCAACCACTTCTATTTATCCAATCATAATGTTGTTGCCTATCATCTGATATCAAAAATACTTCACTCTTTGTTTCTAGCCTGTGTTCACACATAAACTACTCATGCTTCATTCTTCCCTAAGGTATATGATTGTTTCTTTGTTTGTGACTTGACTTTGATAACTTACTCCAGCCTTGCTTCATTGACTAACTAAGGGGGTGGAGGCAGCCATTGTCCCAGGTTGAGCAGTTAACAAAGCTATAATATGAAGGGAGTAATCTCCTCTATTATAACAAACTAATTCTCTAACATTTTAGTAAGGAACTTCCCAAAACATAAAGGCATGAATACAAATAGGGGTACTTTTTCATTAATTTATTTAACTAATATTTTTTGGTGCCCACAATTATTGGTGGTATGTTGGTGGAACTGATAAGAAAGTCTTGTCCAAGCTGTTCAGAGTGAAGTGAGCAAAACAGCCACTGTGGCAGAGACTTGCTAGATATTCAGCAGTTCCATTTCCATTGCCTGAAAACTCAGGAAAACTACAAATCTCAGCTCCTTTTATTCTGTTGAGTTGGGACCATATGGCTAGTTCTTGTCAATGGAACATTGACAGAAGTGATTTCTAGACCTGGGCTTAAAATATAGCTCTCTCTTTACAGTTCTTGTACATGTCATGTGGTGAATTTACATGATAGGAGGGACCTGGATCTCTGAGTCACTACCTGGAAATGAGCTTCCTAAGAGATCCACCCAACTTTTATTGGATTGTGACTTGAATTGTGAAAAAGGAACCTTGTTGTATTAAGCTACCGGAATTTGAATTTATTTTGTTACTGCAGCATAATCTACACTACACATGATTATAAAACAATAGAATTGCTTATAGTTGAACATTTCACCAGATATTTTGCTCTCACCTAGGATAGCATCTGTGTTATCCTGGGGAATTACAGGATATTTCCTGTAAGAAGTGATGTGTAAGAGGTAATTCTTTTTGTAAAATTTTTTTAATGTTTATTTTGAACTCTGCCAACAATGTAAATGAAAGCAGATCTTTCCTCGATCAAGCCTCCACATGATAATGCAGCCTGACTGATACCTTGATTTAAGCCTTCTAAGATTGAGCAGAAGACCCACCTGGGCTGTGCCCAGACCCAAGAGAAACTTCAAGATAATAAATGTGTGTTGTTTTAGGCAACTAATCTGTGGTGATTTTTTACACAGCAAAAGTAAACTAATGCAGGGGCTAAGGGAATAATTCTAGTCCAGGATTTATCTTGTATGCTCTGTCTTTTGCTGTGATGCCCACTTTCCTTTAGTTATTACTGGTTGCAGAAAGTCCATGATTTTGATTATGCATTTGTTCAAAGTAGTCTTTGGAATCTGAATCTACACTAAATTATTTCTCTGGAAGGATTTGCTTTCTTCCAGTATGTACTACTTAATGCTGATTACCTGCTTTACTTGTTAACAAAAATTGCTTTAGGGACCAGTACTCTACCTCATTAATCTTAGCCACCTATGTTGTTTCAGTCTTTTTTTTTTCTGGCATATTAGCAATATCAGTATAGCTGCTATAGTTAGAGGAAGGAGGCTTTAATCTTCTTGCCAAGGAGAATTACTTCCTATTGGGAGTCAAAGCTGAGAATAAACCCACCAGTGCACAGAATCCTGAACATTATGATGCTTCCTCAGTAAGATTTGTCACTCTTCCTCCTGGTGCTGAAATAGCTAAGGGGCATCGCCATTTAAGAAGTCCATTTCCCAGTGTAATTCCAGTCTTATCAAAAGCAGACTCATTTCACTTTCTTCTTCTGTTTTTTTTCTTCTACTTTCTCTGAGTGTTCCCTGAAGACTTCTTGAAAGCACAGAGAGGAATAAAAGAAGAAAAAAGGGGGAAAGAGAGACCATAGAAGGAAGAAAGGAGGGAGGAAGGGAAGTTCAATAAAGCTCCTACTTTGTCATCTACTGTGCTTAATATTTTCAAAAAAATAAGCCTATCTAATCTTTGTTATTGCCTCCATTTTATAGAAAAAACAAAACTAGGAAAGGTTGAACAAATTATCCAGAGTTATAATGAGATTTGTCATTCCATAGATGTTTCTACAAGTTTTCTTCAAAAGTAAGCTGTGTTTTGAATTGTTTTCACTGAATGTGATGTTCTCTTGTTGGCTTTAGTTTATTTTAGTCAATTATCACATGTGATGAGGTTATGCATGTTTCAAAAATCCTTATTAAATTCCAAGAAGGAAAATGTGTTTAAAAAATAAAAATTGACATGCACAATTATCTAATTTCTGAGAAAAAAAAGTATTTACTGTAGTACAATGTAATGAATGTGTTATCTGCCGTTAACCTAATGTTAACCAACTTTAAATGCATAATACTTCTAACATTTTCTTCCTATCTCTAGGTTAGAAGTCATTACCAGAGTATCAGACCCTTCTGTTTTGCACATATTGTCAGATGTTTACTACAAAATCCAAGCTGTTTAAAGTTGCCTCCTGTGGCTAAAGCTAAAATGCAGGAAACAAGACAATAAAGCAAAAAACAGAGGAGATGTCATGTTGCCATTAAAAGTGTGTTCCAGGAAAGCTTCAGTAAGAATATATTGTTGATATTTTTTAATGTTATATTTCCAATGAAACATCAGAGTAAAAGAAAATTCATTATGTTATAACTTAGGGAAATGAAGATGTTTTCACTGAAAAAGCTGGCTTTTCAGTTAGACACCTATTGATAGCCCAGTAATTGTCAAAGCTTCAGTGAGTGAAAGAGAAAAAATTAATCTAGACCAAGATAAGTAGCCAACACTTATCCCCTTCCTAACCCACCTAGACGAAGGAAGCAGCAAAGACCAAAGATCCCTGGTTCTTGGTTTCAAGGGAGTTTCTGGCATCCTTGGCCAGAAAAATCCTGTACCCTAACTATTGAGATGATATGTATTATAATGGCCAAGTATTCAGACTATGGACCCAGGCCTGCCAGAGCTCTAGCATAGTTTCTGCTTCTCCTACTCCTAAACATCCTGGAGGATGCTTACACATCCCAGATGCTTGGACTTCCTCAACATGGCTATTTACTTCCTCAAGCCAGCTAGAAGAATCTCACCTGAGGAAGGACCCAGCTTTCTTGAAAGGACACTTACCTGATTAAGTCAGACCCATCCAGATAATTTCCCATTTGAGGAACTCAAAATCAGCCTCTTTGAGATTTTAATTACACTGACCAACACTTTGATCTTTGCTGTATAAGGTAACCTAATTGAAGTAGTGACATCCCATAACCTTTGCCATAGTCCCTTGGTTAGACACAGGTCATAAGCCTTACTCTCAAGGAGAAGAGATTATACAGGGCATGAATTCTTTGGCACAGGAAACGTAAAATCTGTCATGGGCTCTGTCCACAACAGTCAAATTGGTTGAGGTTTATTGCTGGTTAAGAGTAATTAGAATAAGAATTCCTGTGTACTTTTATATTTGATTTGATTCAATAAATTTGATTCAATAAATTATATAGCTTATGTAATGTCTCTCCACAAACTGTGTCTGGGTAACAACATATAGGATAGGCTTGATCATTACCAATTAACCCTTTCTCATCTTTACATAGACTCAAATTAATGGAGCTCATCTATGTGCACTTATTTATTCATACATTCAAGATATATTTAACAATCCTGGAATTATTTAAGTACTGGGGGTATTACAACAAACAAAAAGATTCAAAATAATCCATGCATTTACAAACTTTATATGTTAGAGAAACAGATAGACAATAAGCAAGGTGAATTAGTAAAATATATATTATGTTTGGTAGTGGTGAGTGCTAAGGAGAGGGGTCACGGTGGGCTGAGAATTTAGGGAAGGAATCTATAAGAAGGCAACATGTGACTAAACGCCTGAAGAAATAACGGAATAAGTCACGTGGACAGTTCAGAGATGAGCATTCTAGGCAGGAAAAAAAGCAAGTGTAAGGCCCTGATATTGAAAATGTGCCTGGTAGAGTTTGGAGTGGCTACAGCAGAGTAAGCCACGGAGACACAAAGTAGGTGGAGTGACAGAGGAAATGGGACACTGGGTCAAGCCAGGTCCTATAGGTCTTTGTAAGGGTATTTGTTCTTGACTCTGAGGTGGGAACAACTGGACCATGTTGAGCAGAGGAGTGAAGTGGTCTCATTTACATTTACCAGGGTCACTGGCTGCTGTGTTGAGAATATACTGAGGGAGTCAAGAGTGAAACAGGGAGACCCCTAAGTAAACTATTATGATGAATCAGGTGAATGATGATGGTGGCTTAAACCAGCCATGGAGGTGGTGAAATGGAAGGTAAAACTGAAAGAATTTTCTGATACTTACATGTAGGTTGTAAGACAGGGTAAAGTCAAGGATGACTGCTATATCCACATCTGTCTGTATACTTATAGCTTTTCAGTTAGCCACCTAACTACTATGCATTCTATGTGAAAGAATGTATATACATATGAATATATGGTGGGGCTCCATTGGACTTACTCTAATTCAGTTGTGCTTGGTAAGATAAAGAAATCCTGTAAAATGATATTTTGAAACATATTCCTTATATATATTATTAAATACATTATACATTTACATATACACGTTATTTCATGGAGTTAAATATACACAACAATGTGTATACTGTGCTTTATGAGCAATTTAAGAGGTTTTTCAAGTATAGTTTTTGTTATATGCAGTTTTTACCTGTTAAGCTCATTTTAGAATCCTACTCCTGAGAGAGAAGTGCCTTTGCTTTAAGGCCCTTCCTTGATTCTAGTGTCTATAATTATGGTGCTCAGGACATATGACATAGGTAAGCAGCATTTCTTTGAGAATTCTGTGTTCATGGAGCTTGCTTAGCTCCCCTGTACGTGCTGCAGAGCCAAACTGACATAGGAGGAAGGCTGCTTCCCAGATCTGTCCTGACCACCGTGTTCTGTGCTGCTAATATCAGTGGGATCCGCTCAATTCTGGTGACTAGTAAATCAAAGAGGACTATTAAAATCAAAATTTTACTAAGACAATAAAACACCCTAGTTTGAAGTAACTGGTCATATTCTGACTATGCTATATATAAGTTGATAAATAATCATGTTGATAATATGCAAATGTATGCATAAATAAATATATATTTTTATGTATTCAATCTGAAGGAACACATCAGGTACCAGCTGTATGTTCTTGTTTCTAATGCCAGTCTCTCCTCACTGTGCAATCCTTGTATCCTCTGTCATCTCTCCAGGAAGTGTGGCCTTTTAGGTGCACTATAGTATAGTAGTCTACAAGGCAGAAATATTTCATTGAAAATAAAAGAACATTTGGCCTAAATGGCTTAAGTAAGAAAGGGAAATTTACTGGCTCATGTAATTGAATGGTGCAGAGGTAGGACTGACCACAAATGGATCTCATTTTACACTAGGTCTCCAGCTCTGACCTGGAGCTCTGACCTATGGCTTGTGTGGCTTTGTCCTCATATGGCTTTGTCCATAATAGAAGGAAAGGCTGCAGGTTCAAGGGCTAGACAACAACAACCATAGGAAGAAAAGTCTATATCCCTTGGGGCATTCTCATTGGATCAGCATAGGTCCCATGATTTGGACTAACTCTATTGCCAGGAGAATGTAATATACTGATTAGCTTAGGCCTGAATTTCTTGCTCATTCCTGAAATAACAGTAGCCAAGGAATTAGGATAGGTTATTGGAATTCAGCCAATTCTGGAACTATTGGAGATAGGGACAGTTCTTGCATACTATGTGGTAGAATAAAAATGGTTGATATGGTACCTGAATGCAAATAAAGCAGAAGATGTTCAGTAGATGCTTAGGACATGTGATATAGAAATTCAGATATTTTACATCTGGCTCGGCTTGTCCAAAATAGAAGGGTGTGCAATGAGTGGTACACAGGCTTATAATCCTAACATCCCTACCTTTCACTGTGTCTCTCTTCTTTGCTTCTATCCCTGTGTCCATGACACCGTCTACATCCTAAAACATATGTTTACAGCTAATTCCTTCACTACACAAAAGAATGTCTGATAATATTCATAAAGGGGAAGGGCCTGCCTGCTTTTGATAAGAGGAACCTGGGCATGTGTTCTGAGGTTTTTGCTCAGGATCCTAGTACAGGGCATAGTGTCAGTTTTACCAATAATGCTTTTGCAGTAATATGTGAGAATTTCACTGTTTTGGCAGATAGTTGGCTTTTAAGAATCTTTGCCTCTAGTATCGGTGTTCTGCTGCTGCCGTAACAACTCACCACATACTTGTTGGCTTAAAACAACACAGATTTATTATCTTATAGTTTTGTTGGTCAGAATTCCATCACTGATCCCATGGGCTACAATCAAGGTACTGAGTGGGCTGCATTTCTTGCTGGAGGCTTTAGGAGACTATCTTGTTTCCTTGCTCATTCAGGTTATGGATAGAATCCCATTCCTTGCAGTGGTGTGACTGAGGTGCTGTTTTCTTGCTGGTTATAAGCTGAAGGTGGTTTCCAGATTTTAGAGCCACCATATTACTTGCTTGGTGGCCTTCTTCCTCCAATTTTCAAAGGAAGCAACAGTAGATTGAGTCCTTGTCACAACATGTCTCTCTGACCCACTGTGGAAAGATTCTCCACTCTTAAGGGCTCATGAGATTAGTTAGGACCTACCCAGATTATCCAGGAAAATCTTGCCTTTTTGATGATTAGCTGATTAGCAATAGAAAAGATATCTGTGACTGAGCAGATAGAATTATTTAATATAATAGAATTGCGTTCTATCTACTGACTCTGAGTTAAAATGTTTACTCAACTGCTTAGGGGAAACAAATGTTCTTTGAACTGCTTGAACCCTTTGGCCAGTAGCAACTGTTTTTAAAAAGTCTGTACATCCCACTTGATATTCATGTTCACTCAAGATAATAATTAGTAATGTTTTGGGGGTGGTACCATATGTCATGTACTATTTTACATACACTCTCTGCTTGAATTCCTGCAACATCCCTGTAGGGGTATCTGCTGTTGTCAATTCAATTTTACAGACAAGGAAATAAAAACAAAGGGAATGAAGTCACTTTTCCAAGGCCATATAGCTGTGAAGCATCAGCATTGAAACCTCAGCTCACTGACAAGAATACCTGTACCCTTAACCATGAAGCTTTAAATGCTCCATGAAATTTACTCCCTTTCCAAGTGTCTATTTTACTGTTAATATGGGGGCATATGTAGATCAAATATTAGTATTGCTTTACTGACAGGAAATTGAGTAGTGTAGTTGCCCTAGTTGTATGTCTAATATTGATAATATTGTCTTTCCATTTCTTCTTTCTATGGAGTCTGTACCATGGCAGGTAATGAATTTTTATAGATTATCATAGATTATCATAGCCTATACTTCTTGATTAGTTTTTTTCCTACATGTTAGATCATGCTTTACAATGTCTCCTATTGTTGATTAGGGAAATACGGGGTTTTTTTTGTTTTGTTTTGTTTTGTTTTTTCTTTTTTTTTGTATTTTGTCTTGAAAATTAGGGAGGGTCTGAAAAATATTTAGGTTAGGAAGACATATACATTTAATATATAAGACAGGCCCTTTTATAATTAAATAAAATTAATTATCTTTACCACATGCTAGTGTTAACATTCATACAATACATTCATTCATTTGGAAACAGTCTCAAAGATGAAGATATCAAATAAAGTGACAAGAATAAAAAAACTGAGTTCATTTGATTCCTGAGATTCTTTAGGTTGGCTCTTCTAGTTTTTATTTATCTTGCAGGTCTTTTCAGCCAAAATAAGATACATTAAAATCCTATGATGCTTCTAAATATGCAGTTCCAGGAAACAGATATCAGGGCTTTGTCATATATGTGAAAAAAAGGTAATTGGGAAATAATTAGATAATTAATCTGCTAGATGGTCCTCACCCTGAGTTTCCCAGTTTAGCATCCAGGATCTCACTCCTATTCCAAGGGAGACACTAAGAACAATGCATGCCTCAGTCTAGAATAATAAGAAATAAAATCATGAAGAAATAATGAGTTGTAAGGAGAACAAGCCTTAGGAAGGAAAAGCACAAATAGAACATGCATAAAAGAGGATGTAGGAGTAATAGAACAGATAAAGTAAGAATTTAAAATAAATGTATTCTATGTTATCAGAAAGATAAAAGGGAATATGGGAAACATAAAGTAGATCAGATAATTATGAAAAAAACACCTGGAATAGTTAGATCTTGAAATAATACTGTTAACTAACTACTACTGCATAGATATGTTGAAATAAAGAATATATATACCTGACGAAAAACCAAGTAAGCTGTGTGATCAAGCTGTAGAACTCGCCTGGAAGATGACAGGCAGTGCTAAATAAGTGGAAAGAATGAGAGAAAATTGAGAGGATAGAATTAGAAGTATCAAGGGTAACTGAAAGGTCTTTCAAAAGGAGAGCAAAGAATAAATGCAGGAGATAAATTAGCAGGAGAACTAATGAATGATAACTTCTCAAAAATGGACAAAGATATGAATCCTTAAGTGGAAAGGAATCACAGAGCACAGATAGAATCGATAAGAAAATACTATATCTAGACCCAGTATAATGACAATCGAGGGCATAAAAGACAACATAATGCAAAAAATGCTAGATCTAAAATCAGCAATAAAAACCAATAGGATCCATCCATCACCAACCGGGAAATATAGAGTAAATACCATTTATAAAAGCAACAAGAATTGTGAAGTATCTAGGGATTGTCTAAAAAAGTGTATCAAAAGGTTAGTGAAAAAAATGCTGCAGTTACTATTCAGTACCTAAAATAAAAACCAAAGGATGAAACATACTATCTTCATGAAGGACATAATTTTTCATTGTTAACATATAAATTTCTTTCAGATTAATCAATAAATTCAAAGCAATTCTAACCAAAATTCCAGGAAAACGTTTTGGGAATGGTGACTTGGAAAATTACTTTAAAATTGATATAGAAGAATACACTTTTCAAATGGATAAAAAGATTTTGAAAAATAAGGATAAAATAGATAGGGGGAAACCAGTTTCCTATACTAAGACAAAATGCAAAATCCATAGTAACAAGACAATGTAGTAGTAAAATGACAAACAGACAAAAGAATCAGAATAGCGCAGAAACAAACCCACATTTAAATAAATTGGTAACTAATTGAAATGGATATACAAATTTGTGGAGGAATGAAGTGATAACTGGCTATGCTGTAGAAAAAAATTAAGTTGGTTTCCTATTCTCTATCCTAAAAAAAAGATATTTCCAAGTGCAATAATGAAGATTGTTAGTGCTCCAGAGACTGAATTGTCCAGGCACAATAACCCTGCTCATATGGACAGTCCCCCTCTCATATTCAAGGTGGAACTAACTAAAGGTAACTGGTTTGTTGCTGTTCAGTTTATGCAGTTACCTAAGCAGTCATTACTGGAACAAGCAACAAAAAATATTGAGTTAAAAATTAGATAGTGGGCACATATACTGAAATGGTGAAAATCCATAAAACTGGCAATATCAATTTCCAGTGAGAATCCAGAACTACAGGAACTCTATTAATTGCTGGTGGGAATGCAAATGGTATGGTCACTTGAGAAGACAGGCAGTATTTTATAAAGCAACATATAGTCTCACCATATGATCAAGAATTAGCAGTTATGTGCCTAGATATTGACCCAAGTGATTTGAAAACTTATATCTATATTGAAACCTGCATGTGAATGTTTATAGCTGCTTTATTTATAATAATCAGACACCAGAAACAACTAAGATGCCTTTCATAGATAGATAAAAAGATTGTGATGCATTCATAACATAGAATAGCATTCCATGATAAGAAATGAGTGAACAACAAACAATAAGGTATGAATGAATCTTAAACACATATTGCTAAATGAAAAAAACTATCTGAAAAGGCTACACACTATAATTTTAATTATATGATAATCTGGAGAAGGCAGAACTATAAAGGGGGTACAGAAGATCAGTGATTGCCAGGAGTATGGCCAAGGGAGGATATAGGGAATAGATGAAATACAGAAACTATTCTCTATGGTGTTGTAATGGATACATGGCACTACGCATTTGTCAAAACCCATGGAACTTTTACTGGATATTGGTGAAAAGTTAATGTATGCAAAGTTAAAAATCATTTAGGATATTTGGAAATCTCATAGTAGATTCATAATGTGTCAAAATAGTCTAACTATATTCCAAGTTATGAAACAACCTCACTGAGGGGTAAGGAGAAAAGGTGCTGACCTGAGTAACTATAGAATTGAGTGCAGTCTGTAAGATGAAAAAAAAGAAAGAGATACAGAAATGCATTTATAGTGGAGTAGAAAAATTAAGGAAATGGTATGTGACTGTAACCAGGTTTCTCAATGTTGGAGTGGGAATTTACATGGAAGCATGGGTAGGAGCCTAGAATGATACATGTGATAATGGATTGATAATGGATTAGAGTTGGAGACATCATTGTAAACTTATGTTTGGCTTAATATTGATACAGGCAGCTACATATAGAAATACAGATAATGGATATATAATAGTTAGTATACACACATATATTTATTTGCTTTATGTAGTGAGAAAGCCCAGAGGCAGCAACACCCCAGGAGCAATGGCACATCTAGCATCCAGATTTTCATTTCTAATACCATTCTTCAACAAGCAGAACCAGTATTTATTAGACAAGTGGCTGATTTTATGAGGAAGGATATACACAAGATGAACCTGAAACATCTTATAGTGTCAGAAACTTAGGAAGTACTCCAAAACAAACAAAACAACAAAACAAAACAAAACAAAACAAAATGAACAAAACACAAAAACAGAAGAGGAGAAAAGAAAACCCACAATCAATCATTGACGTTTGTCAAAAGGTTCAAAAGCCAACTGAAAGAGTTCCTCATGTCCAAAGCTGAAAACAATTAGAGCAAAAAGAAATAAAAAATATTGGATTATAATATAGGTATGAAATAAATATCTGACTCCATAGTAGTATAAATAAATGATGGAATAAATAAATGAGGGAGAAGAGACAAATCTATGGAGAGGAGTTCCAAATAATTTATGTAGATCCTTCACCCTGATAGAGCAGGAGCCTAACTCTCTGTTTTTTAAGTGTGACTATACATTGTGACTTTCTTCCAGGAGTATAAAGGAAGAAAACGAGTAATTTTTGAGTGGAGAAACTGAAGAAATGCCAACTTAGCCAGGTGATGAAGTAGTAAGTCTTGCTGATAGTGTATACCCTTGAAATGATGAAAATAACACCTTATTCCTGGGGTCTTAATCCCCAAAGCACATAACCCCAGTGTAATTATGAGGCAAGGCATCAGATGAATTCCATTTGAGGGACATCTACAAAGTAGCTGATCAATATTCCTCAGAACTGTCAAGGTTATCAAAAACAAGGAAAGGCTGAGAAACTGTCACGGCCAAGAGTATCCTAAGAAGACATGGCAATTAAATTTAATGCAGTATCCTGGATGAAATCTTGGAACAGAAAAAGAACATTAAGTAAAAAGATGAAGCAATCTAAAAAAAAAAAGAAATATATATATATATATATATATGTTTATATATATATGTTTATATATATATACACACACACTTTAGTAATAATGTATAAATATTGTTTTGTTAATTATAACAACTGTACCATAGAAATATAAGATATTAATAACAGGGATAACTGATTGTGGGGGTATATGGGGACTCTGTGCTATTTTCAAAATTTTTCTATAAGTCTAAAAGTGTTCTAAAATAAGACATTTATTAAAATATATAGTTGTTTTCTTACCACCATCCTGAGATCTTTTTAAGTTTTTATTTAAATTTCAGTTAGTTAACATATGGTGTAATATTAGTTTCAGGTGTACAATTCTGTGATTTGACACTTCCGTACAACCCAGTGCTCCTCACAAATGTACTCCTTAATTCCCATCACCTATTTAATCCATCCCCTGCCATCCACCTCCCCGCTGGTAATTGTCAGTTCGGTCTCTATGGTGAAGAGTCTGTTTTTTGGATTGCCTCTCTCTTTTTTTCCCCATGATCATTTTTTTTCTTAAATTCCACATGTGAGTGAAATCATATGGTATTTGTCTTTCTCTGACGCATTTCGGTTAGCATATACTCTCTAGCTTCCATCCATGTCGTTGCAAATGGCAGGATGTAATTGTTTTTTATTTTTAATCTTTTTTTAAAAACTTATTTATTTAGGGGAGCCTGGGTGGCTCAGTTGCTTAAGTGTCCGACTTCAGCTCAGGTCATGATCTCCTGGTTCCTGAGTTCGAGTTCTGCATCGGGCTCTGTGCTGACAGCTCAGAGCCTGGAGCCTGCTTCAGGTTCTGTATCCCTTTCTCTCTGCCCCTTCCCCACTCACGTTCTGTCTCTCTCTCTCTCTCTCTCTCTCTCTCTCTCTCTCTTTCTCTCTCTCTCTCAGAAATAAATAAACATTAAAAATTTAAAAAAAATATTTGGAGAGAGAGGAGAGTGTGAGCAGGGGATGGACAGAGAGAGAGGGAGAGAGATTCCCAAGTAGGCTCCACACTGTCAGCTCAGAGCCTGAGGGAGTGCTCGATCTCATGAACCATGAGATTATGACCTGAGCTGAAACCAAGAATCAGATGCTTAACTGACTGAGCCACCCAGGCACCCCAAGATTTAATTGTTTTTGATGACTGAGTAATATTCCATTGTGTGTATGTGTGCATGTATATATGTGTGCATGTATATATGTGTGTGTGTGTGTCTTTATCCATTTGTCAGTCAGTGGATGTTTGGGGTCTTGCCACAATTTGGCTATTGTTGATAATGCTGGTATAAACATTGGGGTGCATGTATCCCTTTGAGTCAGTACTTTTGTATCCTTTGGGTGAATACTTAGTAGTGCATATGCTGAATCATAGGGTAGTTCTATTTTTAACTTTGAGGAACCTCCATACTGTTTTCCAGAGAGGCTGCCCTAGTTTGCATTCCCACTGACAAACAGTACAAGAGGGTTCCCCTTTCTCCACATCCTTGCCAACACTTGTTATTTTTTGTGTTTTTGATTTTAGCCATTCCAACAGGTGTGAGGTGATATCTCATTGTATTTTTGACTTGTATTTCCTTAATGATGAGTGGTATTGAGCATCATGTGTCAGTTGGCTATCTGGATGTCTTCTTTGGAAAATGTCTATTCGTGTCTTTTTCCCATTTTTTTAACTGGGAGTTTATATTAATTTCAGAATACCAGGGGAGTTATAACTTTCTTGAAGCTTTGGTGAGCTGTTCTTGGATGAAAGATAAGAACTAGGGGCAATGGATGGACATTAAGGGAGGATAGACTTTATTTAGTTCTTTGGAAGAAAATATATACCAGTGATTAGATTGGAATGCAGGTGAAATGGTCTGCCTGTGGTTAGCTTCTCACATCTATAAAAATTTTAAACAGAGACCTCTTTTCAGATCTATTATACATGGAAGAATAGATGAAATGCCAAATAAGAGGGTTAGAATAGTCTGAATAAAAAGGTTGGAATTGTCTCACCTTACTATGGTATATTATATGTCTATTGAGTTCACAATCTGTTCCTGCAACCATGGTTGCTTTTCATTCACTCATTTATTCATGCCAACAAATATTTGTCAATTATCTACAAAATGCCTGGTACTTCCTCAAGCCCCAGGTAGATGGTACTGAGCAAATAGAATAATGTTCTTCCTTAGTCCACTGAGAGCAGTCCTTCTTTGGATTAGATTAGAGATGTTCATAAAAGCCTTTTATTTTCTAAGACCACTATTATTTTTTTAGAATAGAATTATCTAGAAGGAATGAAATCCTAAGAGTTATTGACTATAAAGGCTATGAAGATACTTCAAGGACATACATTTTTTTTTAACTTTTTTTTTAAGTTTATTTATTTATTTTGAGAGAGAGTGTGAGCAGGGTAGGGGCAGAGAAAGAGGGAGAGAGAGAACTCCAAGCAGGGTTCTCACTGTCAGCACAGAGCTCAGTGTGGGGCTTGAACTCACATACCATGAGATCATGACCTGAGCCAAAATCAAGAGTCAGACGCTTAACTGACTGAGCCACCCAAGCACCCCTGGATATAATTTACTCTTAAACCTCTTTTTGATGGTTGGGGGGGGGGCAGGAGGAATCTGGTTTTGTTAGGTAGTATCTTCCTTTGCCTATCCTAGGTTATCATTCTCTCAAAGATAGATATAAGAAACTAGTAACTGCTGTGTTGAAGACAAAAATGTATATATAATTTAAAGAGAAGTGGGTCATTTAAAATCCTTATCTTCCTTATTCCTATAAAGTATCATGTAAGTTAGGGAAAATCATTTCTTTCAGTTCTGTTTTGTGGGTAATAATTCTTTGTAAATAACCATAGATGTTCTCAAGTGAAACTGTTATGTAAAGTTCAAATGAATGCAGGAATGTAAAGAATTTTGCTTAGATACTCATTAATTTAGGGGTCAAGAAGAGATCAATTCATCTCAAGAAAGGAGGCGATATTTTATCTAATTCCTAGTATGTAAATTTTAAATTTATGATTTAATTCACTACAACAAACCCTGAGGACTGAGAGTTTAAATAATTTACTCAATTAGTCTAGCTAACTGAACTGTTAAGTGGAGGAACTAGGCACTAAGCCCATTTGAAAACTTCAGAGCTTTTTCCCCATAATCAGACTTCTGGATATGATGAAAGACATCAAGACCCCTATTTCACAAGGCTCCCTTGGCCTTCTAAGGCAGATTCATTTTGTCTACAGATATTTCTTGGGATATCTATCTTATTTCTGATACCACGCTAGATGATTAGAGCATATTCCTGAATAAAATAGTGGTTCCTGTACATGTGGAGAGCTTAGAGCCTGGTGAGAGAGTCAAACAGTAAACAAGCAAATACGTTAAAAAAAAACTATGTAATAA
Organism: Felis catus; assembly: GCF_018350175.1. Lineage (NCBI taxonomy): Eukaryota > Metazoa > Chordata > Mammalia > Carnivora > Felidae > Felis > Felis catus. The sequence continues at coordinate 190,840,037 of NC_058371.1, read as the reverse complement.
TAAATGAAGAGACAAGGTCTCTAAGTGAAATGAACATAGTGTAATGACAGAAATCATTGAGGATGGGGAGAGGTTTTACTTAGATAGTCCCTCTGGGCAATGGTATTTAGGCTGGTATTTAAAGATAAGCAAGTGTCAGTTGTAAAAGGTCAGGGAGTAGAGTATTGTGGAAATGTCTGAAGGTTCAAATATATTTAACATTTGTTTCTGTAATTCATTTGAGTTAAATTTTGTATTCGGTATGAGACTTAGGTTGAGGTTAATCCCCCCCCCCCCCCACTTTGGATAAAAATTTGTTCCAGCACCTTTTACTGAAAAGGCTATCTGTCCTCCACTGAATTGCCTTTATCAACTCAGTGGAGCTGATTTCTGGGTTTTGTATTCTGTTGTTTTGATCTATGTGTCTGTGCTCTGCCAGTACCACACAATCTTGATTAGTGTAGCTACATAATAAGTCTTGATATTGGATAGACTGATTCCTTCTACTTTTTTTTTTCAAAATTATTTTAGCTGATTTACTTCTTTTGCCCTTCCATATTATTAGTTTTTTAAGTAGGTTTCATGCCCAGCACAGAGCCCGGTGTGGGGCTTGAACTCACAGCCCTGATATCAAGACCTGAGCTGAGATCGAGTGGGATGCTTAACTGACTAAAACACCCAAGCACCCTCCACCCTTCCATATAAGTTTTTGAATAATCTTGTGTATGTCTACAAAAAATCTTCTTGGGATTTTAGTAGGAATTGTGTTAAACGTGCATGCCAGTTTGGGAGAGAATTGATTATTATACTGAGTTTCAATTATTTATTGTACTGAGTCTCAATTATTATATTGAAACTCAATATAATATTTACTTTATTGAATCTTTTATTATATGGAATCCATAAACATGGTATATCTCCCCATTTATTTAGATGTTCTTTGATTCTTTCATCAGCACTTAGATTTTTACAGGTTTATCTTTTATCTTGTAACCTTGCTGAAGTAATTTGTTAGTTCCAGGAGTATTTTTGTAGAGTCCTTCAGTTTTTTACATAGGCAATGGCTCATGGGATCTGCAAATAGGGACCATTTTATTCTTTCTTTCTGATCTGTATGAATTTTAGATTCTTGCCTGTTGCACTGGCTAGACCGTTTAGCACTATGTTGAATAAAGTTGTTGAGAGCAGCCTTCCTTGCCTTATTCCCAATCTGAAGAGAAAAGCATTTAGTCATTTACCATTAAGTATACTATTAACTCTAGGTTTCTGTAGATGCGCTTTATCAAGTTGAAGATGTTTCCTTCTATTCTTATTTTTCTGAGAGGTTTTAAAATGTAGAGGTGTTGAATTTGGCAGATGGTTTTTCTGCAATCATGACTTTTTTTTCAACCTATTAATATGATAGATTAAATTGATTATTTTTCAGCATTAAACCAGCCTTGTATCCCTTGAATAAATCCATGTGAATATTTTTCATAATTATCTTTCGATATTGCTGAATTCTGTTGGCTAATATTTTGTTAAAGGTTTCTGTAACTTTATTCCTTAAGGAAATACCCTCTGTTTTTAATAGCAAGGTAATACAAGCTTCGTAAAAATAAGTGTGTTCTCTTTTGTTTTCTGTTAGAGATTGTGTAAAATTTGGTATTCATTCTTTTTTAAATGCTTGCTAAATTTTTCCAGTGAAATCATCTAAGACTGGATATTTCTTTTTTGAGAGTTTTGAAATTATGAATTCAATCTTAATAGTAATAGGGCTATTTAACATTCGTGACTTGTGCTAGATGTGCGAGTGTTTTTGTATTTGTTTCTGTTTTTTTTTGTTTTTGTTTTTTGAAGGAAATAGTCTTTCATTTAAGCTATTAATATCATGTATGTAGATGTGTTCATTGTATTTCTTTATTCTTTTGTTTTCGGAAGGATCTATATATAGTGGTATCCCTCTGTTTCATTCTTCTTTTTTTTAATCCGTTGGCCACAAAGCATTCTTTTTTTTTTAAACTTAATTTTATTTTTTAATTTACATCCAAGTTACTTAGCATATAGTGCAACAATGATTTCAGGAGTAGATTCCTTCATGCCCCATTAAGATTCCATTTAGCCCACCCCCCTCTCCCACAACCCCTCCTGTAATCCTCTGTTTGTTCTCCATATTTAAGAGTCTCTTATATTTTGTCCCCCTCCCTCTTTTTATATTATTTTTGTTTCCTTCCCTTATGTTCATCTGTTTTGTCTCTTAATGCCCTCATATGAGTGAAGTCATATGATATTTGTCTTTCTCTGACTGGATAATTTTGCTTAGCATAATACCCTCTAGTTCCATCTGTGTAGTTGCAAATGGCAAGTTTTCATTCTTTCTGATTACCAAGGAATACCCCATTGTATATATATATACACCACATCTTCATTATCCATTCATCCATCAATGGAAATTTGGGCTCTTTCCATACTTTGGCTATTGTTGATAGTGCTGCTATAAACATTGGGATGCATGTGTCCCTTTGAAACAGCACACCTCTATCCCTTGGATAAATACCTAGTAGTGCAATTGCTGGGTCATAGGGTAGTTCTATTTTTAATTTTTTGAGGAACCTACATACTGTTTTCCAGAGTGGCTGCACCATCTTGCATTCCCACCAACAGTGCAAAACAGATCCTCTTTCTCCGCATCCTCGCCAACACATGTCGTTGCCTGAGTTGTTAATGTTAGCTATTCTGACAGGTGTGAGGTGGTATCCATTGTCGTTTTGATTTGTATTTCCCTGATGATGATGATGATGAGTGATACTGAGCATTTTTTTCATGTGTCGGTTGGCCATCTGGATGTCTTCTTTGCAGAAGTGTCTATTCATGTCTTTTTCCCCATTTCTTCATTGGATGATTTGTTTTTTGGTGTTGAGTTTGATAAGTTCTTCATATAGATTTTAGATACTAACTCTTTATCTGATATGTCGTTTGCAAATCTCTTCTCCCATTCTGTCAGTTGCTTTTTAGTTTTGCTGATTGTTTCCTTTGCTGTGCAGAAGCTTTTTATTTTAATGAGGTCCCAATAGTTCATTTTTGCTTTTTTTCCTGCCTTGCCTCTGGAGATGTGTTGTAAGAAGTTGCCATGGCCAAGATCAAAGAGGTTTTTGATCTTTCTCCTTGAGGAATTTGATAGCTTCCTGTCTTACATTAGGTCTTTCATCCATTTTGAGTTTATTTTTGTGTATGGTGTAAGAAAGTGGTCTACATGGAAAACCCAAAATATTCAACATAGCATTGGAAGTCTTAGCTTCTGCAATCAGACAACACAAAGAAATAAAAGGCATCCAAATTGGCCAGAGGAGGTCAAACTTTCACTCTTCACAGATGATGTGATACTTTATGTAGAAAACCCAAAAGATTCCACCAAAAAACGGCTAGACCTGATTCATGAATTCAGCAAAGTTGCAGGGTGTAAAATCAATGTACAGAAATCGGTTGCATTCATATTCACCAACAATGAAGCAACAGAAAGAGAAATCAAGGAATCGATCCCGTTCACAAGTACACCAAAAACCATAAAATACCTAGGAATAAATCTAACCAAAGAGGTGAAAAATCTATACACTGAAAACTATAGAAAGCTTATGAAAGAAATTGAAGACACCAAAATATGGAAAAACATTCCTTGCTCCTGGATAGGAAGAACAAATATTGTTAAAATGTCGATATTACCCAAAGCAATCTACATATTCAATGTAATCCCTATCAAAATAACACCAGCATTCTTCACAGAGCTAGAACAAATAATCCTAAAATTTGTATGGAACCAGAAAAGACCCCGAATAGCCAAAGCAATCTTGAAAAAGAGAACCAAAGCAGGAGGCATCACAATCCCAGAGTTTAAGCTGTATTCGAAGTTGTAATCATCAAGACAGTATAGCACTGGCATAAAAACAGACACTCAGATCAATGGAACAGAATAGAGAACCCAGAAATGGACCCACAAACGTATGGCCAACTAATCTTTGACAAAGCAGGAAAGCATATCCAATGGAATAAAGACAGTCTCTTCAGCAAGTGGTGCTGGGAAAACTGGACAACGACACGCAGAAGAATGAATTTGGACCACTTTCTTACATCATTCTTAATATTGATAATTTTGTGTTGTCTTTTTTCTTTGACAGTCTTACAAGAGGTTTGTCAGTTTCACTGATCTTATAAATTTCGATTTCTTTTTATTCATTGATTTTCTCTACTTTTTTGTTTTTAATGTCCTTGATTTATGCCATTATCTTATTTATTCCTTTCCTTCTGCTTGCTCTCGGTTTATTTTGCTTTTTCTTCTAGGTTCTTGAGGTAAAAGTTTAGACCATCAATTGCAGACCTTTCTTCTTTATTAATTTATATAAGGCCATAATTTTCCCTCTCATCACCAGTTTTATGTTCCACAAATTTTGATATATTTTGTTTCATTTTTTTCCAATGTATTTTTGATTTCCTTTGGCTTATTTAGGTTTCTTTTTTTAGTTTTCAAGTGTTTTGAGATTTTCATTTCTTTTCCCTCTTATTGATTGAGAGTTTTTAATGTTTATTTCTATTTTTGAGATGAGAGAGAGAGAGGGAGAGAGGGAGAGAGAGAGAGAGAGAGAGAGAGAGAGAGAGAGAATGTGAGTGGGGGGGGGCAGGGAGAGAGGGAGACACAGAATCCAAAGCAGGCTCCAGGCTCTGATCTGTGAGTACAGACCCCAGTGTGGGGCTCGAACTCACAAACTGTGAGATCATAATCTGAGCCAAAATCGGATGCTTAACCAACCAAGCCACCCAGGCGCCCCTCCTCTTATAGATTTCTAATTTGATTCCATTGTGGTCAAGAAACACACATTGTAAGATTTTAGTTGTTTTAAATTTGTTGAGGTTTAATTTATGTCCTAGAAGATGATCTACTTTCATATATGTTCTGTGGTCACTTGAAAATAATTTGAAATCTTTTATTAAGTGTAGTGTTTTATAAATGAGAATTAGATCCTATTAAATTGGTGTTGTTGAGTTCTATATGTTTGCAGGTTTTCTGTTGAGTTCTATCAATTGTTGAGAGGAGTGTTGAAGATTCTGACTATAGTCATAGATTTTTCTATTTAATTTTTTCAGTTTATCAGTTTTTACTTCACATAATTTGCAGCCCTGTTGTTTGGTGCATACATGTTTAGGATTGCTATGTCTTCTTGGTGTATTGGCTCCTTTGTCATTATATAATGTCCTTTTCTGTATCTGGTAATTTTCCTTGCTCTGAAATCTATTTTACATAATATTAAATAGTAAATTCTGCTTTACTTTGATTAATGCTTGCATGATGTATCTTTTTTGATTATTTACTTTTTAACTTTTCTATATCTTTATATTTGAAATGAATTTCTTGTGCATATAGTTTGGTCACGTTTTGAAATCTATCCTTTCAATCTCTGTCATTTAGTTTTAATATTTAGACCATTTTAATTTATTGCAATTATTGATATCTTAGAGATTAAGCCTGCTATTTTTAATTATATTCTATTCTTTCTGGGTTTTGTTGTTGTTGTTTGTTTGCTTGTCTATTTTCTTTTTCCTGGTTTCTTGTGGGTTACTTGGAACAATTTTTAGAATTCCTTTTGATTTACCTATAGTGTATTTGAATGTATCTCTTTATATAGCTTTTTAAAAAAATTTTATTTTTAAGTAATTTCTACACCCAACGTGGGGCTTGAATTTGCAACCCTGAGATCAAGAATCATATACTCTACTGACTGAGCCAGCCAGGCACCCACTTTTTATAGCTTTTTTAGTGGTTGCTCTAGGCATTCTATACACATAACTTATTACACTCTGTTGATGTTATCATTTAACCAGTTAGAGTGGGTTTAATTTATGTGACTGGGTGGGAGTTTAGGTTCTCTCCGTGGTCTTTGCTTCTGTGGGCGGGAGTGGGGCCACAATTTTTCTATGGTATTTGGCTGGAATATAGAGTTTATTGTCTAAAAGTTTCTTGCCCTGCTAGGCTTCCATCTAGTTGTTTTATCTTACTTCTTTGGCAAGGTAGAGAGGCTTTTATTGGGGCTTTTTATTTGTACTTGTTTATGTTCTTTTGTTCCTTAATCTCCAAGTCTGGGACATATGAAACAAAAAGAAAACCTAGGGAATTCATAGTGGTTCACTGAGTTTCAAGGTTGCTACCTTGTCAGCTTTCTTCTCTCCACCTTTCGGTCTTTTAATTAGTTTAATTTAGCACTCTTGTTTGGTACCCTAGGATTCTCAAGCTTTTGCTTTGTGATTTTTACTTTATATTTAAAATGTTTATGTATTTTATCCACTAGTTTCAGTACATCTTGAGGAACTGAGCAGTGTCTTTTATTACATATGTGTCATTTATTTTTGTTGATGATCAACATAATTAGCCCCATTTTGCCTTTTGATTTGAATTCCATTACCTAAAGGTAATATTGCTATTTATGCTTTACCTGAAACATTTTTGGCTTTTATTTATCATTTGTAATATATCATATGTTATTAGCATTTTCACTTGTATCTATATATAATATAATCAGTCTTCTTCTGTTATATTTTTATTCTCTTTTGCCTTTCATATGTTCTTGATTTTTTCTTTTATCTTTTTAGTAGAGTCCAAAAGTTGACCTCTTGCACATATAGACAACAAATTTTAACATATTTCCAAAAGCAGTTCAGTGCAGAAGGATAGTCTTTCCAACAAGTGATGATGGAACAATTAGAGATCCATATACAAAAAAAAGAGAAATGTTATCCATATCTACCTCACAGCATATTCTAAAATTGATTCAAAATTGATCAAACACTTAAATGTAAAAAAGAAAAGTAAAAATTTCTAAAAGAAAACTGATTTAGTTTGTTTATAGCACTGATCACTATCTAAAATTACCCTATTATCTATTTGTATACTTACTTACCTATTAGTTTTTTACTTATAGTTGACTATCTCCTCCCTTATAAAATGTACATACCACATGTACACATACAATAAAATGTAATAAATAGGAGACCTTCAATAAATATTTCTAAAGTGAATGAATGGACCAAAGACCAAAATGAGCTGTCTCCTAAGAAGCCATGGTATGTGCAGATGTAGCAAACAGGAAGGGAGCTGATAGAGGCTAAAAAAAAAGGCATTCTAAGTCAATACTTGCATTTAAAATAATTTGATCAAAAATTGGTGGCTTTTATAAAAACGACTTTGATAGTATGTGTACAAAATGTACAAGTAGCAAACTGAAATGCTCTAATGTTAGTAGCTCTCAAATCACCCAATTTTCAGTTTAAAAATACAATGTCAAAAGGTTTAGTACCATGAATTTGTCAGATCTTGGATTTCTATGGCATTGCTATCAAACTGGCTGTATTCTTATTAAGGTGTGTCTACTTCAGAGACCTTATCAGTCTGACCAGGCATGTGCATATATTGATGTTTGTATGTGTGGCATGTGTATATCTGTGTGTCTACTCTTCTCAGAAAAATTTTTCCTAGGTAACTGAGGCACGGTTTCTAAGTGTGTTAGACAACATTGTTTGGAATGCCAAGGGGGTAAATGATTTTTGCATATTAATGTTATTTGTATACTAATGTTGTTCTACTCTAATGGGTTCATGCATTCTATTTCCTCTCTCAAAAATACTATACTTAATTAACCGTAATTGTTTCTTTTTTTCTGGTTTCTTCCCCTCCCATCCAAAATGTACATTTAGTTCAAGCTGGAAGATGGCACAATAAAATCATTTTCTCTCATACCAATATTCTTCTTACTGAGGCCAGAAATGGCTAAGTATAGCAGGGACTCAATGAGCAGAAGGGAGCCATTTTGTGATGCTTTTCTTGTGTTCTTGATTAATGGAACATCCTTTTGATGAAAATATAGATTTATGGTATGTTAGAGCCAGAAAAAAATAACTTTTAAATTATATTACTACTACTACTACAACTATGCTTTATGCTACACATTGTACATACATTATTGCACTTAATTCTCATCACATTTTCTATAGGTATTATTGTCTCCATTTTACAAATGAGGATAGTGAAACTCAGAGGTGTTAAGTAACTTGCCCAAGGTCATACAGCAGATGTAGCATTTGAATCTATTCTCTCCGGTCCCACATTCCACACTCTTAATCATTGTACTCTGCCACCTTTCCAATCCATACATCTCTATTTAAATAATATGGAAAAACTGTGACACAGAGACAGAGGTTGGTCATACAAAGTCACAGCAATACTTAATTCGGTTGTTTATTTAATAAATATTAATACAAATACTATTTGCAAAGGGTGGTGCTAATCACTGAAATGTATATAGGCAAAGAGAAGTAAAGTATAGTCTTGTTCTCCCTGTTTAATCACTAATTTATAATTGTATTGGGGGGTGAATACATACAAAATTAGGGAGAGGAAATGAATCAAGTGGGAGGAGTGAAGAAATTCTGGGTGTGGGTTGAATGTAGCAGTCATCCAACTTTCAAAATGAGAAAAACGGGCCATTGTGTGTTCCACGATTTAATCTTGTCACAGTGGTGTCACTCTGACAGTCTTAGAAATTGTCCCAAGTTAGGATCAGCAAAGCCTACAAAGGGGTTTACTCTTATATCTGTTCTTAGCAGCCCAGTTGGCTGTTTGAGCAAAATAGTGCAGGGGCAGGTCATTTCAAGACTGGCTGTCAAACCCGGGCTCCCTGACAATCAGTCCTACACATTTTCCAATAACTTTTCATGTTGCAATAAACAGGACCCAAGAAATTAGCTAGCAGGCAACACTAACCTGAGTAAGAGCTTGAGAAAACCTTAGAAATATCTTCAAAATCATGCCAAAGAAAATCTACAAAGTTATTGATCATTTAAAGTCATGGGAAAATAAATACTTTTGTGGGTAGCAAAATAATAAAAAGACATCTCTGGAGTGATATTGGTGACCAAACTCATCACTACTAACAGCTGCTGAGTGAAACTGTTTTCTCAGATTACAAAGTATTTTATCCTAGTTGACATAATGAAAAATGTAGGCACTATACCAAAAGAGTCGTTTTGGAGGGAGTCTTTTCATTATGAGTTATTCTATCCATCAAATCCATTTTCCAACCCTCAAATGCTTTGCTGTATGTGTGTTCTTTTGTATAGCTATACTTGATTCTGTACAAATACTAAAACAGCTCAGTTTTTAATTATAAGAGCTAATTCTTCTGACTCCAAATCTCCTGCTCTGCCCACATGCCACATTGTCTCATCTCATAGCCGAGTAGGCGTTCTGCCCACTTTCTGCATTCCATTTTTATGGGTTCACTGAAGGCAAAAAGAGTTTTGTCAGAACACAGCTCCCTCCTAGGCCAGCTTATTTGTGGTACTATTTACTGTGGCTGAAAGGCTGTTTTCCAACAAAAATCAATAAAAAGGTGTTTGAAAAGTCAACCTTATGAATAATTCCAGCGGGTGTATGTGTGTGCGCGCGTGCACGTGCTGATGGGCTCGTGGCATTTCTGCGCAAAGTGTCAGTTGGTGACCTTACTTTCATTTCCTGCAAATTTATCTTGTCTATAGTATTTTGATCTTTTTAGTCTGAATAGAAAAAAATTCTTCATAACAAAACACACTCTCTCTCACACTACAGACTGATTTGATTTTGGGTTCCTGTGAAGGTTTTTTACCTCTGTATTGATGGAGTCCTCTGTGAACTTTCTATTTCTGTCCGGCATTTATAAGCTATTTTGCAGAACATGGTTAGCATGAAGAGTAGGTGATCTAGAAAAACAAATTTGTTTGTCTTTTTGAAGTTAATGCTTTCATAGAATTATAAGATTTATAACAGAAAATAATAATTTATAGAGACTTAATCAAGAGGTAACACTGGAAGGTTTAAGGCAACTGCAAATCAATATGTATATTAGTTTCCAGACGGAGTCATTTGGAAGTTGGCCTGGATAACATTAGTGAAACGAGGTTCCAGTTCTACCATACATATACCAGCATGTGTGACTTTGGGCAAATTATTTCACCCCTCTGAGCCTACAGAAAAATTGAGATAGAAGTAATTGCCTGGCCATCTTAGGAAGTAGCTTAGAGAGTCACACAAACCAATAAAAGTGAAAATGCCTAGTTGACTATAAATTGCTTTGAAAATAAAAAGTGTAAGATTAATATGAAATTTAAATATAAATATATCAGATGTGTCAATATGGGACCTAAATAGAATAGGTTGGGCACACTAATAGTGATGATACCTTCATCAGAATAATAATATTGAGGTTGAATGTTATGGAGGCAATAATGAAAGGTCTTCCTTTTCTTTTACTAACATTCCTTGTCAAATAAATCTTTGAAGAGTGCTGTTTCCATTTGTCTCTGGATGTCTTTGTTCATCTCTGGACTCAAACTTTTATTGTTTTTAAAAATGTGCTGGCAGAGTGAAGACAAGCATAGTTTTGAGACCATAGCAGAGACAGGAAAAGAGGAAGAGTTGGGAGCAGGTGGTAGGGGGAAGGGATAATGGACCCAGGCTCCAGTGTTTTCATTATAACCAAACAAACATAAATGACATCTCTCAAGTGAATTTAAACATTAACAGAAAAGACAGGTGTTTCAATTTGATAAGCAACAGAACAACTAAGTTAATTATTAGCCTGGGAAAGGCTTTTAATATTTTTAGCCATACCAACCTCCAACAGTTGATTTATAGCAACTTAACTGCTTCCCCCAAAATTACAATAATAATTAAAAAATATATATGACCTTCAAAATGCTTTCACATACTTATCTTGTGTTTCACAACAATATTGTAAGGTGGGAAAGGGGAGCAGAAACTGGGAAGAGAATTGCCTAAAGTCACATAGAAGGCAGATATTCTATACTCTTTCTGTATAAAGAACATGTATTGGATTCTTGATCCAAGAAAGGTATAAAGATAGCATCCAGCTACACATTTCTACTTTGCCTACATCTGTTTTCAAACAGAAAGAATTTCTAAGTTCTAAAAATCACAACAGAAACAGCAATGAATTTCCATAAAAAAAATAAATTGAGAACTTGGGATGAAAGTTTGATCACAGGGGCACCTGGGTGGCTCAATGGGTTGAGCATCTACTCTTGATCTTGGCTCAGGTCATGATCTTGTGGTTTGTGGGATGGAGCCCCTAGTCGGGCTATGCACTGGGAGTGCAGAGCCTGCTTGGGATTCTCTCTCTCCCTCTCTCTGCCCCTCCCCCACTCTCTCTTGCTCAAAATAATAAATAAAATTAAAAAAAATTCCAAATCCACTGACATTGAATCTCAATTATAAATTGATTTACTAAAATTTCAGTGGCAAATATTTTCTTCCTACAAATATGCCACCCTACAAATATATATCTTTCTAACTTATTCTGAATCCAGCTTAATTCAACCATTCAAAAATACTTATCATTAAGTGTACATCTACTGTATGCTGTGTTAGGTTTTTATGGATTCACAATTTGACTAGATTTTGTGAAAAGACTCTACATAAGTGTTGTCCAATAGAACTTTTTTACAATGATGATACTCTATTTACCTATAGATATATGTTGTCCAATATGGTAGCCACCAGACATCTGTAGCCATTGAGCATTTGAAAACTATAGTGGTTTGAGTGAGGAACTGAATTTAAAAAAATTAATAAATTTAAATTTAAATTAAATGGCTAAACGTGACTAGTGGTACCATATTGGACACTGTGACTCAATGTCAAAATCCTAAAGATTGCCCTTGTGATGTTTTTGATGGAAGACCTTTCCGAAATTGGCTATATATATATATATATATATATATATATAGAAGTGATGGCACTGAAAAACATTTTTTTCTACCTCTGTCTCCAACACATATATCCCTACTTTATAGTTATTGAGGTACTTCCTTTTCCCTCTCCTTCCCCCTCCTTCCTGTCCTCCCCTTCCTCCTCTTCTATTTCCTCCTCTTTTCCCTCCTCCTCCCTCAACTCTTTCTTTCTCCTCCTCCTCCCCCCCTCCTCCTCCTTCTCCTTCTTCTTCTTCTTCTTCTTCTTCTTCTTCTTCTTCTTCTTCTTCTTCTTCCTCCTCCTCCTCCTCCTCCTCCTCCTCCTTCTCCTCCCCTTTCTCCTCCTTCTCCTTCTTTTCCTTCTCCTTCTATTTCTTTTCCTTCTTTGTCATCTTTGTCTCCTCCTCCTCCTCCTCCCCTTCCTCCTCCTCCTCCTCCTCCTCCTCCTCCTCCTCCTCCTTTTCCTCCTTGTCTTCCTTCTCCCCTGCCCCTACACTTCTTTTCCTTTAAATTTGTTTTCAATGTCTACTGATCTGGTTTGGCACTGCAATCACAGTTGTCTGTTCTGCTCTTTCTTCATTAATTACCTAGGTTCAAAGCTCCTTGTGAGCAGATTTTTTTCACTTCTTGGGACCTCAGTGAAGACAGATTCTATGTAATATTCTATTGAAATCTATCCTTCAACACAATTTCATTTTTTACTTGATGTACTTTTCTTTGGGACATGTATTAACAACTTTATCTCATCACTCTTTTTTCTGACTCTTCTGTAAGCATTCTATCCTTTTCCAACATGTGGACACAATGGCTGTTATAATAATAAAACCCATAACCTTATCTTGGCCCCTATGATTTTGCATAATGTGACTGGGGGAATCTGTTAGCCTTTGTTCTTCTCTTTCTTATTTAGGTGACCTTGGGCCAATTGCATAATCTTTGTGGATCTCAATTTCGTTACCTGTGAAATGGGACAGGAAGATAAGGCCAACATCATAGGATTGTTGTGGGGAATTGCCCCAGGTATGTGGGGCATACCTGGTCCATAGGGCCCTCAGTGAAATGTTTCCTTCTGTCTATTCTTCCTCTGTTTATAATACACCTTCAACTAGAAGAAAATACTTTTTTAGGTAATTTAGTGAGACTCCCAAATACTCACAATTCTACTGAAATATATTTTTGCCAGACTAAATTGAGGGCTTATAGTGTTTCACATAGAGGCATTTGTCTTTGAAATGGAAGATTATATTTTGGCTGACACATCCCAGTCCTAGAAAATGGGAGTAGTTACTCACCAGGGATATGGGGATTCCCAGAGCTTAGTGATGCTTTGATCTTAGGAGATGTCAACACTTAGTGAGGTCAAGGCAGCAAGAGGTGGGTATCTGTATCTTATTCCTTAGCTTCCAGTGAATTGAACTAAACACTAAAGCTGCCTTTTGACTTCTTGTACAGATATTTCAAGCCAGAATAAGATGTTATTTATTTGAATACAGCCTTTCCCCCTAGAGATGTGGGGTTGTAATGTTCAAATAGACATCAAAGGAGAATGAATTGTACGTAATGAATGTAGAGAGAATGTAATAATTGGGTTTTGGTGAAAAGAACTTGATCAGAAGTCAATCATATAAGCCTGGGTCTCTGCCATGAACCAAGCTGGACAATTTGGAACATGTGGGTCATTGAATCACTCTGAATGATGTTTGTGTCCTGACTAGCATATGTAGGTTTAAATGATACTTCGGGTGCTAAATTTCTGTGTATATTTGTATAGAACTTTTAAATTGTAGCACTTTCTGATACTTTATTTTCTCTGCATGGAATGCTCTTTTCCTAGATATTCACAATAGTAACTTCACCTCTTTCAGGATTTTGTTAATGTCACCTTAGTGAGTTCTCTCCTGGACCCTCTTTGAAGATTCCAACTCCATCTCTTCTGTCTCTCACTACTACCTTCCCCCCCCCCCCTTTATTTCTGCATAACACTTACTACCTTATAATGCATTTTAAAATGCATTATGGGGCGCCTGGGTGGCTCAGTCAGTTGGGCGTCCGACTTCAGCTCAGGTCACGATCTCACGGTCCGTGAGTTCGAGCCCCGCATCAGGCTCTGGGCTGATGGCTCAGAGCCTGGAGCCTGCTTCCGATTCTGTGTCTCCCTCTCTCTCTGACCCTCCCCCATTCATGCTCTGTCTCTGTCTCAAAAATAAATAAACGTTAAAAATAATTAAAAAATTAAAAATGCATTATAATTTATTTAATTTATATAATTTATATTATTAATTTATATAATTAATATTTATTATGTTTGTGGTCTGTCTCCCAGCCTGGAGTGTTAGTATCAAGATGGTAGACATTTTTGACACTTCAGTTTACACCTACAATAAAACCAGATACATAGCAGATACTTAGTATTTGTTGAACAAATGAATGAAAGAATGTGCTCTCTCCTTGTGTTCTCAGATACTCCCATGATGTAGTTTGAGTGCTTCTTTGCAAGGTAAAATAAGAAAACCAAAAGGGAACATGTTCTATTCCTGGATCTGCTCTCAATCCACTGTAGAGATTTGCCAGAAGTTATTCAATCAGTTCCCCATTTTAGAATATTTTGATTGTTTCCATACTTCAAAGTTACATTAATTCTTAAAGGTGTGATTTAACTCTGTGAAACTTCGAGGGCAGTGCTCTTTTCCTATTTATTTGTTTTATACAGTGCAGTAACCATTAAAATGCCTATTTGACAGATGAGAAAACTGAGGCTCAGAGGAGTTAAGGAATTTGCCAATAGCCATACAGTTGGCTAATAGCTGAACTGATCTCTCAATCCAAATACGACTGAAAATTCTGTTATTTCAGTCACACCTGCATTGTCAGATGGGTGAACAGAAAATGATTTTTGCTCTAACTCACTCTACCATAAATTCCTTTTCAACATAATTTTAAATACTATTTCAATACCAAAGCTCCCTGAGTTGGGTCTGCCTTCTGAGGCCAGGCTAATTTTCCTTGTTCAGTCTCAGCAAAGGCAGGGATGTGAATGAGCGCTGGGTTCAGGGACCAGTGAGCTACGCGTTGTATAGGGGTTATAGCAGAGAGCAGTGGGAGCTCAACCTGTAGCTGCTGTTTGGGACACGAACAGGTCTCTGACAGATTATGCTTACAGTGTTTGTAAGCTGACCTTCTGAATGAGGGCCGGGTATGGTCCATTAATTTACATGTGGAGTTCTAATGGGGAATCCAATTAGGCAGGGTGCCTAATTGCTGTGCTTTCAGATACTCAAATCACTGGAGTATTGAAAGTGTTATTTCACTCACACACACATATACAAACTCTGAGGCCTTGGACATGAATGCCTTTGTTACATACTGATTAAATAAATAGCCCTCATTACATTTCAAGGTCACTGTTTATATATGTTGGTTTTGATTGGCTTTTAATTAGCTTTTATTTTACTGACCATAAGTTAAAAAATAAATAAATTTGATTAGTCTTATAAGTAACATCCTAATGGAAGACTTTTTTAGTTAATTAGACCTGGTCAAGTTACTTAGTGCCTTTAGAGTCCCAAATTGCTCTTGTGGAAAATGGAGATAATATACCTAACATTTGCTGTCATAGGTAAATGGGAAAATGAATATACATAAATGCCTGACTAATAAAAGGCACTTAATAGATGGTATCACTATTAGTATTACTTTAGTAGAATCCCTCTTGTGCTACGATATCATGACAAGAAGGAGATAGCTCGTTGGTTTATTGGCATATTCATTCATTATTCATCCATTCAACATATATTTATTAAACATTTCCTGTATGCCAGACAATGTTTTTGTTATCATTGAGCTTGTGCTCTGCAATGGGACATGTATGAATTTTCAATGGTTGCTGTAACAAATTACCACAATCTTAGTGGCTTAGAATAACATAAGTTTCTTACTCATCATGTCTAAGTCAGAAGTCTAACATGGGTATTGCTGGGCTAAAACCAAGATGTCAGCAGGGCTACATTACTGTGTAGCAGCTCTAGGGAAGAACCCACTTCCGTGTCTTTTCCATCTTTTAGAAGCTGCTCTCATTCTTTGCCTCATGACCCACTTCCATCTTCAAAGACAGCAAAGTTATATCTTTCTGATGATTATTCTTCCATTAACACATCTCTTTCTTTTTTTTTAACTTTATTTTTTGTTTTTTTAAAATTTACATCCAAATTAGTTAGTATATAGTGAAGCAATGATTTCAGTAGATTCCTTCATGCCCCTTACCCATTTAGCCCATCCCCCCTCCCACAACCCTCCAGCAACCCTCAGTTTGTTCTCCATATTTATGAGTCTCTTCTGTTTTGTCCCCCTCCCTGTTTTTATATTATTTTTGTTTCCCTTCCCTTATGCTCATCTGTTTTTTCTCTTAAAGTCCTCATATGAGTGAAGTCATATGATTTTTGTCTTTCTCTAACTGACTAATTTCACTTAGCATAACACCCTCCAGTTCCATCCATGTAGTTGCAAATGGCAAGATTTCATTCTTTCTGATTACCAAGGAATACTCCATTGTATATATATACCACATCATCTTTATCCATTCATCCATCGATGGACATTTGGGCTCTTTCCATACTTTGGCTATTGTTGATAGTGCTGCTATAAACATGGGGGTGCATGTGTCCCTTTGAAACAGCACACCTGTATCCCATGGATAAATGCCTAGTAGTGCAATTGCTGGGTCGTAGGGTAGTTCTATTTTTAGTTTTTTGAGAAACCTCCATACCATTTTCCAGAGTGGCTGCACCAGCTTGCATTCCCAACAACAATGCAAAAGAGATCCTCTTTCTCCTCATCCTCACCAACATCTGTTGTTGCCTGAGTTGTTAATGTTTGCCATTCTGACAGGTGTGAGGTGGTATCTCATTGTGGTTTTGATTTGTATTTCCCTTATGATGAGTGACGTTGAGCATTTTTTCATGTGTCGGTTGGACATCTGGATGTCTTCTTTGGGGAAGGGTCTGTTCATGTCTTTTGCCCATTTCTTCACTGGATGATTTGTTTTTTAGGTGTTGAGTTTGATAAGTTCTTTGTAGATTTTGGATATTAACCCTTTATCTGATATGTCATTTACAAATATCTCCTCCCATTCTGTCAGTTGCCTTTTAGTTTTGCTGATTGTTTCCTTCACTGTGCAGAAGCTTTTTATTTTGATGAAGTCCCAGTAGTTCATTTTTGCTTTTGTTCCCCTTGCCTCCGGAGATGTGTTGAGTAAGAAATTGCTGCGGGCAAGATCAAAGAGGTTTTGCGTGCTTTCTCCTTGAGGATTTTGATGGCTTCCTGTCTTACATTGACTTACATTCCTGTCTTTCATCCACTTTGAGTTTATTTTTGTGTTTGGTGTGAGAAAGTGGTCCAGGTTTATTCTTCTGCATGTTGCTGTCCAGTTTTCCCAGCACCACTTGCTGAAGAGACTGTCTTTATTCCATTGGATATCCTTTCCTGCTTTGCCAAAGATTAGTTGGCCATACGTTTGTGGGTCCATTTCTGGGTTCTCTATTCTATTCCATTGATCTGAGTGTCTGTTCTTGTGCCAGTACCATACTGTCTTGATGATTACAGCTTTGTAGTATAGCTTGAAGTCTGGGATTGTGATGCCTCCTGCTTTGGTTTTCTTTTTCAAGATTGCTTTGGGTATTTGGGGTCTTCTCTGGTTCCATACAAATGTTAGGATTATTTGTTCTAGCTCTGTGAAGAATGCTGGTGTTACTTTGATAGGGATTGCATTGAATATGTAGATTGCTTTGGGTAGTATCAACATTTTAACAATATTTGTTCTTCCTATCCAGGAGCATGGAATCTTTTTCCATTTCTTTGTAACACATCTCTTTCTGATGTTGACCTCAGTTCTTTAAAGTACTCATGTGATTAAGTTAGGCCATCTGGATATCTTAAGATACTCTCCCCATCTCAAGGTCTTTAACCTTAATCACATATGCAAAGTAACCCTACACACCTTTTTTTTTAAAGTTTATTTATATATTTTGAGAGAGAGAGACCAAGTATGTGCACATGCATAAGCAGGAGAGAGGCAGAGTGAGAGAGAAAGAGAGAATGAATCCCAAGCAGGCTCCGTGCTGTCAGCATGGAGCCTAATATTACAAACTGTGATATCATGACCTGAGCTGAAATCAAGAGTTAGTCAGATGCCCCTGCAAAGTCCCCAGTTTTATGTAAGGCAGGTTCCAGAGATTAGGACATGGACCTTTTTGGTGGAGGATTATTCTACCTACAATAGCATATACACTGTAAACAAAACAAAGTATATATGTAGTGTGAGTTATTGATAAGAGTTAGAGACTAAAGTAAAGAAGGCTAAAGGCAATAGGGAGTTCCAAGGAAGGGAAAGGGTTCCCATTTGGTTTGGGATAGTCAGGAGACATCCTTACTGATAAGGTGAAATTTGAGCAGATAATTGAATTTGCTAAAGTGGAATTTTTTTCTAGTGTTTATTTATTTTGAGAGAGAGAGAGAGAAGGAAAGAGTGGGAGAAGAGAAAAGGAGAGAGAGAATCCCAAGCAGACTTCGCACTCAGTGTAGGGCCCAACATGGGCTCCATCTCATGAACCATGAGATCATGACCTACACCAAAATCAAGAGTTGGACGCTCAGCTGACTGAGCCACCCAGGTGCCCCAGAGTAGAATTTTTTGAATGAATAAACTTACATTTTAAACATTCTTTCTTAAGTGTATAATGCATAAACTATATCTACTTAGTAAATATTTGGTAAAGTACCAAGGCCCTTTTGAGTACACATGCCTTTAGATGAGACACTAATAATGCATCATCTAAGATTTAACATTTAGTTCTTTTTCAAGTGGACCAAGAACCTAAAGACATTGATCTAAGGAATTTGAAATTATAATATTCTGGATTTTTCTGTTTCTTCCCAATGTTTTATAGTTGTTTCAATGGCAAACTTTTTATTAACTTGCATCTTTTCACATCCATATTTTATTAATTTATACAAATATTTGATTAAATTGTGTAATTATAGTAACAGATACAACTGTTAATTAGGGACAAGTATAAGTGACTCCTTTCTTTTAAGCTTTTATTTTATTATTTATTTTGAGAGAGAGATAGAGGGAACAGTGGAGGGGCAGAGAGAGAAGGAGAGAGAAACCCAAGCAGGCTCTGCTGGGGTGAGCATAGAGCCCCCACATGGGGCACAGTTCCAGGAACCATGAGATCATGACGTAAGCCAAAATCAAGAGTCAGATGCTTAACCAACTGAACCACCCAGGCACCCCTGTAAGTGACTTCTGATAAGTATGCCATTCAAATTTTGGGAGTACTTCCTGCTAGTATATGGATGTATGAGAGTGTGGGTGCCACAGGCAAGGGCTCATACAGCTTATAGAGGAAATGGGGAGTATCATTGTTTTGTCTGATGTGTCAATTAAATGGTGGCTTTTAAGAAAACTGTAAAGTATCACTATCTATAACTTGAATATAGACAGGCCTAATCCTGACTAATCCAGGTTCTATAATGTCATCATTTAAAAATTATGGTAAGAATATTTGGTAAGTATTAGAGGTAGAAATAAGAGTTTTTATATCTAGTACAAAGCTAGATGAAGTCACAGAATTAGGTGCATTCAGTATTGATTCCAAACGACAGTCTACTGAAGTGCTACAGACGATGCCCAGTATGACTCACTGTCCTACATTCATGTCCTTCTTCTCACACTGTGTAGCTGAACTTTGTGCAAGTTACCCAGTCCTTCTGCTCCCCAGTTTTCTTGCCTAGAAATGGGGAATAATAGTAGGACTTATCTCATAGGGTTGTTATGAATCTCAAGTAGGTTCATTCCTATGAAGAGCTTAGAAAAGGGGCACCTGGGTGGCTCAGTCAGTTCAGCATCTGAATCTTGGTTTTGGCTCACGTCATCATCTTACGGTTTCATGGGTTTGAGCCCCACATCAGGCTCTGTGCTGACAGTGTGAAGCTGCTTGGGACTCTCTGTTTCCCTTACTCTCTACCCCTCCCCCGCTTGCACATTCTCTATCTCTCTCAAAAATACATAAACTTAAAAAAAATTTAAAAAAGAAAAGTGCCTGGCACATAGTATTCCAACAGTAAGTGTAGCTGTCATTGTTAATTAAACAGACATTAAAAAATATTTATTGAGCACCTAGAACTGTGAAAAATATTGTAAACGTAGAGACCAAACAAAAAGTCTGGCTCCTGAGTTCAGTCAAAGTCAAGTACTATGTTTGTTATTGAAATCTTGTGGATGTCATGAAGCATGAGAATCCCCTGAGAAGTTACAGAAAAATACAGATGTTTTCTGCTTGAAAGTAAAGATTTAACAGGAGTGCAGGGAGGCATAGGAAACCTCATGTTTACCAAGCATTCCAAGTGGTCAGTGGGCTACTCTTGAGAGACAATGACCTAAGCCTCCATAGAGTTCAGTTGAACACTTTAATGTGCTTATTTTGCATGTGTGTATATTTCCATTTCTCTGTATGATGTGGGTACTTGTGGCAGCTTAACATCCCCAGGACAACTAGAAACCTCTCCCCCAAATTTTAATAATAAAAAAAAACTTTAAAGACTTCAGAGATTAGAGGAAGAATTGATAAATAAATGGGCCATAATTCCAGAAGGGTATAACTATTCCAAGGTGAGAAGACTTGTTTTGTCCTTGGAGCATTTGCCAGTTCTGGATGTAAGGGAAGAGCAGGCTGGAAAGACAGAGAGCCTTTGTTGTGGAATGAAAAGCTAGTCAAGCTTTTAGGGTCATGTTGGGCGGGAGTGATGAACTGGGACTTGGGACTTGAGTTTTAGGGCCATGTGGATGCTAGAGGAATGGCACACGAAGGCAAGACCAAAAGCTTGTAAAGGCAGAATGAAATTTTCCACAATATTGCAGTACTTAAGAGAGATTCTGGCCCCAAAACATAACTGGTCTCCCCCTTAGGAGCTGCTTGGTGAGGAAAGTTGTAACCTCAGGAAAGCAGAATTATTTATTCTATAGTGTTTCAGAGCTAGAGATCTGGG
The DNA here is from genome assembly GCF_018350175.1 of Felis catus. NCBI lineage: Eukaryota > Metazoa > Chordata > Mammalia > Carnivora > Felidae > Felis > Felis catus. Next base: position 190,819,250 of record NC_058371.1, on the reverse strand, counting down.
GCGGCAGTAGGATTGAGAGAGATGGAGAGAGAGAGAGAGGGGAGGGGGGGAGAAAGAGAGTATTATAAGAAAGGTTAAAAACACTTATTTATATAGACACAGAAAGATTGAAAGTAAAATGATCAAAAAAGAATGTACAAATATCAGAGAAAAACTGATATAACTTTAAAAATACTAAGATAAACTATAGGTGAGAAGCACTATTCAGTAATACTTAAAGTATTAGAAATACAAAAGAATATTTCAAAATGAAGAGGGAATATATCTAACAGTATGATATCTATATCATAAATCTGTATATATCAGTAATATAGCTTTAAAATATATGAAAAAATTAATACAACTAAAAGAATAGAAAAATTCACAGCCATAACTGAGATTTTAACATACATTTTTCAATAATTGATTTAAAAATACAAACAAAAAGCCACATTCTACTTTGTTTAAATCCAGTTTTCAGCATAGAATTATTTGTTATGTGGTCAGTTTCTTGTTAAATCCTTTTTTATGGCAGGCAATCTAGAGTTAGCCTAATCTATTTCCAGAGAGCTCTGGTTTGACTAGTGACTCAGATTTTATTAAATAGTAGTTTTTGGAAACTGAAGCACAACAATAATATATGTCTTGCCTAAGAATATCCAGCCAGTTAGTGCCAGATCTGGGTCATGAATCTTGGGTCTCAAGACTCATAATTCAATTAATTTTTTTTTCCAGATGAGTAAGTCTTATCTGACTGGAGTGAAAACTCCTGGAGAGTAGGGACTTGCTCTTGCCCTTTTTACAATGCATGTCTTTAGAGAACTCAACACATCACGAACATCTGGGTGGGGTTGGGAGTGTTGTTGGTAGGGAAGGGATAACATGTCCGAAACCACTGCCTTTGTACATGGGTAGAATTCATAGTACTAGTTACTGCTTGTGTGGCCCCAAGACACCCACCCACCCACCTCTCTGAACCTCACTTTTCTCAAGTTAAATATGGATAATCCCTGTCGATTTTGTTTTGAGGCTGAAAAGCTATGTTATATTTAAAGAGCCACTATAGTACAGAAATATAATAATTGGTAAACTCATAGTACTCAGTGAATACTTATTGTTTAATTAAGAGGCATATGAAGGGTAACTGATTTGATTATTAAGTGAAAAGGCTTTGAAATCCTTCAGTGAGAAAGATTGTATAAGCAAAGAGGCCAAACTAGACTAATGATAAATTCCAGACATTATTTGTTAGAAAATAGCATCCAGTTTTATAGCAGTAGCCCATTATAAACACAACACACTTTTATCTAAATGGTTTTTAGCTGACATTTACTCTTTTTTTTTAATGTTGCAGAATTATCCTTACTTATTTAAAGTTTGAATGGCTCATGATGAGACCATTAATAAATATTTCTGTCTGTTAGAGTGAGTTTTCAGCTCTTCCTGTCCAGAAAGCAGAGACCAATATAATAATAAGTGGGAACACAAACATATTCTCTTTTTACAATATCTCTGGTCATAGGACAGGCTCATTAATGTTGTCATGGCAACCATCCCCTCACAGGTTACATGCTTGTAAGCTTCTACTAAGATGCAAATCTAGTTTAAACAAAAGCAAGCTCACTCTAAAATCACATGTCACCTTTCAAGGAGGATGGTGATGTTCCCTGAGAATTTTATTTTTTCCGTATTCGATGTACTATTTGAAAAGCTAATTCCTTGTTTGGTCTTATATCCTAACTCTGATTTTGTCCAAAAGAGAAAAGATAAGTTAAAATGGAATGTAAATAAAAGCTCTTTTTTCACATTTGCTTCCTTATATCAGCTGTATTATTTATCATCCCTTGATGAATCAACACAGACTGAAACATCTAAAATAAAATTCAGTGTGAACTCGCTCTTAAAGCCTTCTTATCTTGGATCCATCCTTCTTTTCTTGCTCATACTGTGTCTACACTGCCATTAGTAGTATTATAGTTTGGAAAGTGAGAAAGTGGGGATGAGACAGCCTTGTTTGAGTCAGTTTGTTGGTGGTAGAGTTGGATCCTCCCCCCTCCAATCTATACATCTTGTCTTTGGCCCATAAAGGATGGGGGATGGTGCATCTGTTCCCTTTCCTAATGGAGGAGTATTGAAGGGAACACTTCTGCTTTACTTTTTTTTTTCCCCCAAGACAAGAGGAATAGCTAATTTAATTTAGTAACAGCTCGAGCGACATTGGGACTGTCTCCCTTCGTGGGCGCCATTGATGTGACTCTAAGGCCAGAGCCATGCCTCACACTTCCTTTTTTACTTCCCCCACTGAGTTATGGAAGGCATATCCTCCTTCTCGCCTGCTCTTTCACTTCCTCTCTCCAAGTGCAGCAGACCGATCAGATTCTTATCCTATTCAGTCCAGTCTGTTGCCAGGTAAGTTCCTGTAGCTGGCCTTCTAAACCAGCCTTTTCTGTCCTAAATGTGAGTGTGCAGGTGGGCCTGTGTTCTTCATCTGTGAAGCTGATTGGTCATGGGGCCTGCTCTGAAAACTCAAGATTTGGGTCAGAAAGGTGGAAGTCTCACTTTCTCTTTACATGCCACAATCCTGTAAGTGAAATGAATGACATATATATTAAATGCAATGGGAAAACGAATACTAAAGTCCAGAAGGCTTTGTAAATTGGTGAAGATTGAGCTAATTCTTGTAGAACAAGAAGATTCAGCATATTAGTAAGCAGAAGAAAAGAGCCAAAGCAGAAAAATTTAAAGTAAGGCTGGGGAATAAGATATATTTATTTGCTATGCTAGTCAGCATACTTAACATTAGCTGTTGTGGTGGCTTCACTAAATGTTTGTTTTTCACTCACACTAAGTCTGGTGTAAGTTAGGTAGCCTCCTTCCATCTTGTAACCATGCTGTCTGGAACATGTGGTCTCCAAACTCGCATGTGCAGTGAAGGGAGAATTGGAGAATATTAGGGGATGTGTAAACAGCCAGGTCTACCTACATCATCTCTGCCACACCCCATTGACCAGAACTCACTCATATCACCTCAGTCTAACTCCATGGGATGAAAATGTGGACTTCCTATGCTATCAGAAAGAGAAAATGGTGTTTAAATATATAACATTGTCTCTGCCATAATAATATCTAGGGACACCTGTATGGGAATCCTAATTATCAGCAAGGATTGATTGAGGAGCAAGTTATTGTGAGAAAGAAAATGAGCTAGGGACTTGCAATGTCATATCCACAGATAATACACCCTTAGGTAATCATTACCATTAAAGGGTATAAAAGATGAGGATCCATATGTTGGTTAGAGCAATGATGGCAACACTTGATTGGTTCCCACTACTGGTTCTTGCCTGCTGGTCAGCTGTTGCTTTCATCTAAGCCCCATAATATTTATGCCTTCAGTAAAGGTGGGGATTGGTATCATAGAAATTCTGGATGGTAGAGAGCCAGTGCTTCCTCAAAGGAGCATCAGGTGTGTTTGGAGGACCTTCATGGAGAATTCCTTTATATGAGGTAAAGGAGAGAAGGCTGAAAGAGTTGCTGATATCTTGATTGTGAAGGACAGACTTTACATGACAGGCTAAAAACTGTCATCTTCATTCTTAGATTGTGGGTTGTCACTGAAAAATTTGGAGCAGAGTTGTCCTCTTGTTTATCAAACTATGTCTTAGGTAAACTAATCTGGCTTTTCTGATGCCTGATGTAAGCTAGGCTAAGATAACCTTTTCTGTGACTCCATTTCCCTCTGTACTTCTGTCTACACTTGCACTTAAAACATTCCTCTGCTGCTAATGTCCATTTTGTGTTTCCCTCATCCACTCTAATGAGCTCATCCTGGACTCAGACTAGCTTGATTTGTTTTCCTATCTGTGTTTCACATATTGCCTGATGGAGGAGACAGCAACACATTTATGGAGCACAAATTCTCCAAAGCTATTTATAAGGTCACCTCCCCCATCCTCCTCATCAAACTAATCTAGTTAATTGGCACTTCAACTCTTCTGTGAAATGGATATTCCCGAACCTCAGCCCTGAAAGAAACTAAGTAACCTCTGAATCATCAAAGAGATTCAATTATACTCAACCTATATTTTAGTGATTGATATGTTGGTTGTATAAAATTATTTGGAAAGTTGCTCCTCTGTACACAGGATATTTTATTAAGTAGGGCGTCCTGTTTTCCAACTATCATTATCTCTTTATGTTGATCTAAATCAACTATTTGAGTAGGTGAGCAGGCCACAGAGGAATCAAATGATTTCAATAGTTTTTTCAACGTTTATTTATTTTTGGGACAGAGAGAGACAGAGCATGAACGGGGGAGGGGCAGAGAGAGAGGGAGACACAGAATCGGAAACAGGCTCCAGGCTCTGAGCCATCAGCCCAGAGCCTGACGCGGGGCTCGAACTCACGGACCGCGAGATCGTGACCTGGCTGAAGTCGGACGCTTAACCGACTGCGCCACCCAGGCGCCCCAATAGTTTTATGAATATTTAGTGGAGATTTACAACCAAAAATGGAGTATAGAGACTGACCAGATATCCGTTTCTCTAGTAGTAAGCTAAGTCTTACAGGATTCCAGTGAAATATGAAGAGAAATTAAAATCTTGAACACCTGCAATACTCTGGGAAATATGCTAGGCATTTTACATATATTTTCCCTTTTAAATCTCCTAATAACCTGCAGGGTTAGCATTAGTATCCCCATTTTATGCATGAGGAAATTAAAGCTCAGAGAGATCAGATATATTATTCAGGGCAAATATCCAATAAATGATATGTAGGACCCCAAAATTTGCAAACCAACATTCCACACAGTGAAAGCAGTAGAATCTGAGTCTTCAGACAACATATTTTTGTAAAAATCTGACACTAACTTTT